>NC_044031.1:4215715-4515715 GCF_901765095.1 Microcaecilia unicolor
GATTTGAAGATGGACAGGGAGGGGGCCTGGCGTATGGGCTCGGGGAGTTTGTTCCACGCGTGGGGTGAGGCGAGGCAAAAAGGGCGGAGTCTGGAGTTGGCGGTGGTGGAGAAGGGTACTGAAAGGAGGGATTTGTCTTGAGAGCGGAGGGTACAGGTAGGAACGTAAGGGGAGATGAGGGTTGAGAGGTAAGGAGGGGCTGCAGATCGAGTACATTTGTAGGTTAGTAGCAGAAGCTTGAATTGAATGCGGTACCTGATCGGAAGCCAATGAAGTGACTTGAGGAGAGGGGTGATGTGAGTGTATCGGTTCAGGCGGAAGATAAGACGTGCAGCAGAGTTCTGAACGGACTGAAGGGGGGATAGATGGCTAAGTGGGAGGCCAGTGAGGAGTAGGTTGCAGTAGTCAAGGCGAGAGGTAACGAGAGAGTGGATGAGAGTACGGGTGGTGTGCTCAGAGAGGAAAGGGCGGATTTTGCTAATGTTATAGAGGAAGAAGCGACAGGTCTTGGCTATCTGCTGGATGTGCGCAGAGAAGGAGAGGGAGGAATCGAAGATGACACTGAGAATAGGGAGCGAGAAGGGAGATTGCCCCATGTAAGCTGCATTGAGCCTGCCATGTAACAAAAAAAAAAGAAAGGGGGCAGACATTGGATGGAAGGGGAAAGAGTGCAGGCTGGATGGAAAAAGTAGAGGAGGCACACACTAGGTGGAAGAGGGTTAGGTGCAGACACTGGATGGAAGGGGGAGAGAGGGGCATCCTAGTATTTCATAGTTTGATTTTGCTAACTCCCCCCCCCCCCCTTTTTCCAGCATCTTCTCTTTCCTCCCTACTGTACAGCACCCTCTTTCTGTTTTCACTCCTCTGCCCAGTATATTCTCTCTTGTTTTCTCTCACCCCCCTCCAGCATCTCTCCCTAACACTCTATCCAGCTGGATGGAAGGGGCTAGGCCTCTAAAGGGGTTGAGTGAGGGCAATTGCTGGCTTGGAAGAGGGAGGGAATCTTGGAGGATGCTAGACATGAGGTGAGTAGGAAGACGGGGGAGATGCTGGACAAGGGGGAATAAAAAAAATAGAGGGGGGTACTGGACATTACACAGGGATGAGGACCAAGAAGGGGTATTCTGCACATGGGAGGAGTAGGGATATAGGGGAGATGCTGACATGGAAAGGAGGAATGCTGCATACGAGGGGGGAGTAGGGTGTCAGGGAGAGAGATGCTGGATGGAGGTGAGGGAAAGAGGACATCCTGGACGGAGGGGGGGTAAGAGAAAACGAAAGAGAAGAGAGGGGATAGCAAAAAAAACAAACTATGAAATAGGATGAAGAATGGGAGGGCTGGAGTAAGGGAGATGAAAACTGTAGGCAGATGTGGTTAAAAATAAAAAGGAAGCTTGAAGACTAAGTAGTAAAAATGAATGAAGTCTAAGAGGCAGAAAACTAAATGAAGGAAAGCTGAAAGGAAAATTTCAGTTCAGAGGAAGTGAAGAAGGCAGGAAGGGAGAGAAGAAGTGGCAGATGAACTGGAGATCACGTGAAGAAAGTTAAGAAAAGCCAGAAACTGGAGACTGAGACAAACATGACGGGAAAAAGAAAACAAAATGACCAAACAGCAAAGGTAGAAAGAAAATTTTTTATTTTTAATTCACAGAATGGAAAATGTCAGTTTATATTTTGCAGAGTGCTGTTTTGATTTCTCTTTCTCTAGTGTTGCAGTGTGGCTTCTTGGGTTTTAAGTTTAGTCTACATATTCATATTTTAACTTTGTGGTAATTTATTCTGTACCTGGCAAGGGTGTTCAGTGTTTGTGACTGAGGCCAGGTTCTCTGTTTGCACCTAGTTTCCATTTAAGCATCCGTAAGAATTCAACTTGTTCCAGTTTTCCAATAGTTCCTACTGTAGCATTTCCTGTGTTGCAGTTTTCTAGATAAGGTCTTTGTTGTGTTACTTCTGTAAGTCATTGGTGTTACGGTCAAGTAGATTATATAGATTTTGAGTGGCTTTTGTAGGCTTTGTATTACAGGTACAGCTGTTCCTCGGCAGAGTACAGGAGCATTCCTGCTGATGGTGTCACCAGACTCATGGCTGAAGAATGGAGTGTTGGTTCTGCACTCTTCGGTCATGATCATGACGACACAAGCAGCACGAGCACTCCTGGTTGACAGAGTATGAACTGCAGCTAAGTGCTAAAGAGCCAACGTGGGGTGAGGGTGCACTAAATCAGAGTGTGAACGGTAATCGACTGTGAATACTTTGCTTCATAGTTCAGGAAAAATTCAGGGAAAAATGTTTGGGCAATTCATAATGTGTTACTGAGTAGCATTCTTAGATGACTATCAGCTAACTAACCACAACAAAAATAATATCAATTTTTCTATTGTGCAATACCTTTCTCCACTAACAGGAAGTAGACACATGCTCATACTGTTTCCTGTGGTTTCCAATTTGACTTCTGCTACTTCAGTTGTGTGATCGTCGCTGGTGCCTGTTTTACAAACGTTTGCTCCCCCTGACCTTAAAACCTAGCTACGCCTCTAATTCAGGGATCCCCACCGACCTGAGATTATTACGTCTTGTTCTATTCGCTAGGTCTTCCAGTTTTAATTGTAACTGGATGATCCTCTTTTGCCAGTCCTTGTTTTGGCCCTCCTGCTGGGCGCTCCGATCTTCCAACTCTGAGAGTCGTTGCTGGAATCCCGACATATCAGTTTTTAGGCCTTCTAGTTTCCCATCCATGTTATCTAATTTTTCGGAGATTTTCTGCAATTTCAAGTCCGCTGAGGATTCTAACAATTGTGAAACCTCCGCCGCTATTTCGGCCGCCCAGACGGAGCTCACTGTTTCTCCCGAGGGGCCAGGATCCGCCATCTTGCCGTCTCCCGTGCGCCCTCGTGCTCCATCTTTCCGCAATGCTTTGGAGGTCATTCTTTTGGTATTTCTCCCTCAGAGTTCCTCAGATTTCTCCTCGGTATCTTCCGTTGATGTTTTCACCTTGTGCGGGTCACTAACTAACTACAGCACAACACCTAACCAAAATGGCACAGAAAGTATTTTTCATTAATGACTTGCCCAAATTCTCCTGTATCTCTTTACCTCTTTGTAACAACAATTGTTTTCTCTAACCTGATATGGCGTTGCTATAACAGGTCTCTGTAAGCCACATTGAGCCTGCAAATAGGTGGGATAATGTGGGATACAAGTGCAACAAATAAAATAAAGAAATAACTCGCCGAGTTGGGGGTAGATGTTATAACGGGGCCTCAGAGCTCAGTCCTGCAGCATCCTACCCCTCTCCTAGCATCATATGACTCTTGATGTTTCACTTATATATACTGTCATCTACCAACATTTGCTTATTTCTGATCTGACGAAGAAGGGCAACCTTCAAAAGTTAATCAAGAAATGTATTGTTAGCCTATATAATAAAACTCATCCTCAACGTTCTGAGGACACTGACGTCACTGTCAGGTCCTCCGGGCACTTCCTTCCGGTTCAAAGCCTTCGTGGTGGTGAAGCCACCGAAAACACTGTGTTGGGGCCCCGCCCTCGCGTCAAACGTGATGACGTCGAGGGCAGAGCAATGACAGCAGATTGAAAGTGGCGTGCAAGGTCAGCAACAATGGCGGACGAACACCGACGGAATGAGTACGGAGGGGGGGGGAGGTCCGGAAGGAAACCGTGCTAGCGCCCGTTTCATTGCCGCAAGAAATGGGCATGTTTTACTAGTGTCCAATAAAAAAGGTATCATCTTATTTTCTTTTCCATGTTTTATTTTGTTTTATTTCTATTGATTACCTTTAAAAGTGGACTAACACGGCTACCACACCTCTCTATCAAGGGGGGGGGAAGTAAGACCCCCTCGGGAAAAACCATAGGCCATTGGACGGATCTGAAACTCTCTCTCCATGCCTAGTTTTTCAGAGTTCCTTTGTCTGCGGCGTGGTTTTATAGGCTGTGGTGAGCATCCAACTCTCCTCTACCCTGGACCAATCATAGGTGCTGCATATGAGCTGGAGATTTGTAATTGGGACTTTCATATGTGCTGGAAGCTTGCAATTGGTCCTTGCCACTCCTCTTCTCAGTAAGTTATTTTCATAACAGGATATACCAGGTATCTGAGTTGCCTTAGCAATATGAAACCTCATCAGATCATATGACCAGCCAGAAATTCCTTCATGCGGCTGATAGGAAAAGAGAGATGGGGGATGGGAAATAGTGCAGTATATCTGAAATAAAACTTAATTATAGACAGGGGATGGCAGTGGCAGTGGGCATGCAGGGGAGGGGGGCACGTTTCTTGCCTCGGGCCCAGCGGCGTCTCTCAGTGGTCCTGCTCCCTGGCACAGAAACTAGGTTCCCCTCTCAGCAGACATTCAGAAGACTGCTCCAGACAACATCCAGATAACTTCTTATCTTTGCAGAGACTTCTTATACTATTTCTTGGGTGAGAGTGACCCTCAAAGTTTAGAATAACAGTGTTTGTCTCAGATGTTATGAGGTGGGTAGATCCACAATTTCTGACCACAGAATAAAATAACGTCTCATTATGGCATTAAAATCATACTTAAACACAAATAAAACCAGTCAAGTAACTCTATCAGTAACATCAGAAAGTAAATCCTGCAAAATCGCTGAAGGGTCTTTTAACTCATTCTCATCCTTCTGGTCTTGATCTTGATTTCCCTAAAGCTGAACCTCATCCAAAACCTTTTTCACAGGCAAAAAGTAAACTTTATTAAAAGAAAGAATTTGTTCAGAGGAAAAGTTTACATTTTCAACTATTCCAAAAGGGAGACCAACAGGTTTAGGGAAATTTAAAATAGTTACATCGAATCATCTATTGAAATTTACCATATGCAGTGACGTAGGAAAGGGGGGGGGGGTGGTGGGGTGGTCTGCCCCGGGTGCACGCGCTGGGGGGGGGGTGTCTCTGCTCTTTCTGCCCCGGAACAGGTTACTTCCTGTTCCGGGGCAGAGAAAGCAGGGAAGCAGCAGAGCCGACGCAGCTCCCAGTGATGTGCACTGGGGGCGGATCGGCCCTCCCGCCTGTCCCCCGCTGCAAGGTAGGGTGCGTTTCAGGGGGGGAGGGTGCGTTTCAGGGGGGGGCGCTCTGGAGGGGGGGTGTCGTGCCCTGCACCCGGGGGGGGGGGGTGCGCAGCGGCGACCCGCCCCGGGTGTCGGCACCCTCACTACGGCACTGTCCATATGATCCCAGTTTCGATGTATTATAATGTAACTGTGACCTCACCCTGGGCACGATACTTTACCCTACAATACCCTTAGAATACCTCGGGCAAAATATCGTGTATCGGACAGGGTTGAAGTACAGACATTAAAACTAGCCCCGTCTCCCCATTTCTAAAATGGGAAGAGGAAATAAAACTAAATTCGTTATTATATTTTGTTATAACCCAGGAGAACAAATGACTTTTACATAGATAATTCAATAAATTATTCTTTTTATTTATGTTATGGATATGTGTCAAGTTCCGATCCGTTTAACAAATTCAATATATATATATTTTTTTTTTAGTACATCAACAATCCAACAGATCAACTTCTTCAACTTTTTATCAGATAAGTATCATTTGACTTTAGCAAAATTCGTTAACTAAATATGTATCTAATCTTAAAATTTTGTCTAAACATTCCCCTCTTCTATAAGAATTGATTCTTTGTTATTTGCCTTTTTCAGGTTTCTCATTCAACAAGCAGGTAAGTATAGTTAGTGTTTTTTTTCCTGTTCTTCGGTTAGCTTTTTTTTTATACAGTCTTTGTGCTGTTTGTATGTTAACCTCAGTCACTTAGCTTTCTTCCCGCTTTCTTGTATATCTTCTGTTCTTCTTCTTTCTTTAACGTTGGGTACCGTATCTTTACAGTCAGCTAGAGGCGGGAACCTGGTTCGGGGTACCTACTAACCTGAGCTTTAAAAAGCAATAAAGAAAAACCCTAGACCCTACCTCCTTCTGTAAAGAAATAGCCCTTTTTTAAAATGAACTTAAAAATATTTCCCTAACTAGCTTCCCCAATAAAAGAAATATATAATTGTTTGACCCTAATCTAATCCCACCCTTCAAATAATGTTTCTCAGAATAATTATTCCTTTATGACCAGACTCACTGAGATCACCAAAGGAAAGCGGAGAGTTTGAACTCTTCTGAGTCAGAAGGTCTCACATAGTAGCACTGTATACACTATAACTTTAAAATTTTAAAACAATAAAAGCAATTAATTTTGTAATCTGCAGGGATTTTCTTTCCTCCTCATAAATTATTCACAAAACCCCTGCTTAATCTGACAGTAAGAAATGAACATTTAAACTGTCACATTAGTCCTGTACATCTCACAGGACAAGTAGTTCATTGAACAAGCTTTACCAGCTTATTAAACAGTTAAGTCTTGCTGACTGTATTAACTTATGTTATCATAAACACTTCAGCCAGCTCACACAGTTTCCAACCACAACTTTAAAAAGCCTTTAAAAACGCGGCAGGCTTTGGACAAGTTAATCAATCATATTAAATCACTCTCTAAACACACACGTTTCCCAAAACTCTAATTTGTCAGTTTTTAGAATTTTTTCACTCTCCGCTGACCAGAGACCTTTACTACAGGTCTGGTCAGCTTTGCACCTACCTCCCAACTGCCAACTGCCCCGTTTAGAATCTTCTCCCCAGCTCACACCACTGGCACGAGCCTACCACATTCCAAACTCCCCAGCATGCAAATACAGTTTTTTTTTTAAATTAAATTAACAACTCTACACATGTACATATGAGTAGTTTTACAAATAAATGAAAATATTGGTACCTGATTGTCCCTGAAAGCCCCAAATCTCCTTTTTATCTTCTGGCACGAGCCTCCTGCTCAGCTCCGTCCACGAGCCAGCATTCAGCTCGTGCCAACCTCTGCACCCGTCTCTCCTTCCTATTCAGCGCGTGCAGCGCTAACATCACGGCTGACCGATTATTATTTTTTTAAAAACAAATAAAACCGCTGAGGGAGTGCACCGGAGCACTTCTCCTCACCTCCTCCGTCCCACGCTGGCTCATTATTCTCTTCGGAACCGGCTCTGCACTTTTAAAAGAGCCGGTTCCCTTTAAGCCTATGGAATCCCTGGCCCTGCGTCAAAAACGTGCATCTGACGTCATTACGTCGACGTCAGACGCCGACGCAGGGCCAATCAGAGCCCAGAACACTCCCCAAGCTTTCCCCGGCCTTCCCCCTCTTTGCCTTCGCTCCGCCCATCGCCAAACAGCTGACCCACGCTGCCGGAGCGCCTTACTCCCTCTCTGGCGCGACCCCGCTATAATTGTTATAGCGCCAACGCGCCAAAAACAACCTGAGCTCCACAACCCTCCAGCTCTAAAAAAAACGTCAACACGATGGCGAACACCACCCCGGACCTCAGCCACCCTCGGAGAGCCTCAGGTACCAAAATAATTTAACCCCTTATGGGTTACAATAATACCAGAATTAAACGCTGCTACAGTAGATTTTGTAAATAATATGGATCATATGGGAAATGCTGGACATAACCATAGGACCATGGCCCAGGCTGACTGTGTGGAGAGCTAAGCAGTGGCGTAGCCACAGGTGGGCCAGGGCCTACCCATTTAGGGCTCATGCCAACCCAACAGTAGCACACGTTTAGTAGTAGCTGGTGGGGATCCCAAGCTCAGCCAGCTGAAGACTTCCCCCTGATGGTAACGAAAACGCTACTCTCCATGATACTGGCACCTGAGCATGCTCATTTTTCAGCGCATACCTGCTACAGACTGCCAAGGTGGAAAGAAGCATTTTCCCGCCAGCTGAGATATTTTTTTGGTGGTGATTGGGGGGGGGGGGGGGGGGAACACTTGGTGCCCACCCACTTCTTGCCTAGGCCCACCCAAAGTCTGTTGTCTGGCTACGCCCCTGGAGCTAAGGCCTCAAATGGGTTAAAAGGACAAACTGAAAACTGCTTGCAATTGTATTTTCACAGAAGGGCTTCTGTGAAAGATGATCATTTACAACAAATGATCATATGCCCTCCCACGGGAGGTGGTGGAAATGAAAACGGTAACGGAATTGAAACATGCGTGGGATAAGCATAAAGGAATCCTGTGCCGAAGGAATGGATCCTCAGGAGCTTAGTCAAGATCGGGAGGCGGGGCTGGTGGTTGGGAGGCGGGGATAGTGCTGGGCAGACTTATACGGTCTGTGCCAGAGCCGGTGGTGGGAAGCGGGACTGGTGGTTGGGAGGCGGGGATAGTGCTGGGAAGACTTATACGGTCCGTGCCAGAGCCGGTGGTGGGAGGCGGGGCTGGTGGTTGGGAGGCAGGGATAGTGCTGTACAGACTTGTACAGTCTGTGCCAGAGCCGGTGGTGGGAAGCGGGACTGGTGGTTGGGAGGCAGGGATAGTGCTGGGCAGACTTGTACAGTCTGTGCCAGAGCCGGTGGTGGGAAGCGGGGCTGGTGGTTTTGAGGAAGGGATAGTGCTGGGCAGACTTGTACAGTCTGTGCCAGAGCCGGTGGTGGGAAGCGGGGCTGGTGGTTGGGAGGCAGGGATAGTGCTGGGCAAACTTATACAGTCTGTGCCAGAGCCAGTGGTTGGGAGGAGGGGCAGGTGGTTGGGAGGCAGGGATAGTGCTGGGCAGACTTATACGGTCTGTGCCCTGAAGAGCACAGGTACAAATTACACAAAAAGCAGCAAATATGAGTTATCTTGTTGGGCAGACTGGATGGACCGTGCAGGTCTTTTTCTGCCGTCATCTACTATGTTACTATGACAGATGACATTTATAGGTTTTTATCAGCAGTCATGCGCATTGGGTTCACAAAAGATTACACAGAAGTCAGGAAATGGAAACTTAACACTCAGTTCATTTTCATTACACAGACGACCACAGGAATATACTGATAGGCATATGGCAGAGGCCTAACTCAGCACAAGCTATAACTGTTATCTGGTTGCACCTGCATCCTCTAGGCAAACTGTCCTTTTTGCAAGCTTCAGCAAAAGCTTAACCCTGAGTCTCCAGTCTCTGTAAAGCTGCCCCCGACAGTTTGAAATATGGACTTTTGTAAATTTTAGGGGAATTCAAGCAGGTGTTCAAAGAATAAAAGGGAACTAATTGGTAAGGTGAAATAAAAATGCTTCTTCTCATATTATAACAGCCTTCTGACTCTGTTTTTAATTCTGACACTGACTCTCCTTATTTTAGTCATTTATAAAGCAGTTTATTTGTAATATTTGGAACAGTTCGAATTTAGATAAATCTGTGTTTACATTACCTAAAGGAGGTCAGACCAATTGGAGTCTACACAATTTCCTTAGTGACTTCACGCCACGTATCAGCTCAAGTTTGATCATGTTATGATCACTCTTTCCCAGCGGATCCGTTACCTCTCGTACCATACCCTGCATTCCACTAAGGACTAGGTCTAAAATAGGTCCCCCCTTTTGTCGGTTCTTGGACCAGTTGCTCCAAGAAGCAGTCATTCCTTACATCTAAGAATTTTACCTCCCTAGCGCTCCCTGATGTAGCATTTATCCAGTCAATATTGAGGTAATTGAAATCACAAATCAAAATATAATATTCTAGTTAATTATCCTTTTCTTTGGATTTCTTTAAGACCATCAAAATTTGGAGAAAAAAAGACCTCAGTAGACAAAAGGAAACACATCTATTCCATAAAGCAAAGCCTTCAATATATAGACGGCTCACATTAATCATTGGTCATAAAAGAAAACTCCACATACATCTACCGTGATCCAAATTTCTTCAGCAAATGTCCAAACAACACAGAATACAAATTCAGAAGAGAAACTATCCCACATGTAAAAACACCCATTATTATAATGTCCAATTTGCCAGCTTTCCTAATTTCTGTTTGTTCTGTCCTGGCGGATGGTAGTACAGCCCTACCAGTGTACTCCTTCCCTTCACACAATGATTCCACGCTGCTCTGTTTCATGTAGAATGTTTATTTTGGTTTTCTCAATTTCCTCTTCAACATATAGCACAACCCCCCTCTACTTTGATCCTCTCTATCACTGCATATAATTTGTACCCTGTTAACACAGTGACCCATTGATTGTCCTCTTTCCACCAAGTCTCTGAGATGCCTATTAGATCTACCTCATCATTTAGGGCTATATATTCTAACTCTCCCATCTTAATTTTTAGGCTTCTACCATTTGTATACAGGCACTTCAGTGTATTTGCCTTGCATCTACAAGCTGCTTTGAAGTTGATGGGAATAATTTGCATCCCCTCTGTTCTCCCATTGAACACTCTTGGCTTTCTTTCACCATTATTGAAACCTCTCTATTGGGATTGCCCAAGTCTCCTTTTCAATAGTATCCTTTGACACTCTCCCACACAGTAGTCCGTCCCTCCTAGGAAGGACTACATCTCCCACAGTGCACTATGACACTCCCACACAGTAATCCCTCCAAGGTAGGACTACAGCCCCCAGAGTGCACTGTGATCTGTCACACAGTAATCCCTTCTAGGATGGACTACAGCTTCCAGAGTGCACTGGACATTCTCACACAGTAACCCCTCCTAGGAAGGACTAGAGCTCCCAGAGTGCACAGTGACAATCCCATACAGTAATTCCTCCAAGGAAGGACTACATCTCCCAGAGTACACTTTAACATTCCTACACAGTAATTCCAACTACAAAGGACTACAGCTCCCAGAGTTCACTGTGACATTGTCATACAGTAATGCCTCCTAGGAAGGACTACAGCTCCCAGAGTGCACTTTAATCCATGCTAAGGACTACAGCTCCCAGAGTGCACTGTGACACTCATACACAGTAATCCCTCCTAGGAAGGACTACAGCTCCCAGAGTACACTATCACACTCTTCTACACAATAATCCCTCAAAGGTAGGACTACAGCTCCCAGAGTGCACTGTGACACACAGTAATCCTTGCTAAGGACTACAGCTCCCAGAGTGCACTGTGACATCCATACACAGTAATCACTCCTAGGAAGGACTACAGCTCCCAGAGTGCACTCTGACTCTACCATGCTGTAATCCCTCCTAGGAATGACTACAGCTCCCAGACTGCACTGTGACATTCATGCAGTAATCCCTCCTAGGAAGGACTACAGCTCCCAGAGTGCAGTGATACACAGTAATCCTTGCTAAGGACTACAGCTCCCAGAGTGCACTGTGACATTGTCATAGAGTAATCCCTCCTAGGAATGACTACAGTTCTCGGAGTAGTAATGCATCCTAGAAAGGACTACAACTTCCAGAATGCACTTTGACACTCTCACACAGCAATCCTTCCTAGGAAGGACTACAGCTCCCAGAGTGCACTCTGATACACAGTGATCCTTACCAAGGACTACAGCTCCCAGAGTGCACTGGGACACTCCCACAGAGTAATTCCTACTAGGAAAGACTACAGCTCCCAGCATGCACTGACACAACCTCACAGTAATCCCTCCAAGGAAGGACTACAGCTCCCAGAGTGCACTGTGATCTGTCATACAGTAATCCCTTCTAGGATGGACAACAGCTCCCAGAGTACAATCTGACTCTACCACGCAGTAATCCCTCCTAGGAATGACTACAGCTCCCAGAGTGCACTGGGACACTAACACACAGTAATTCCTCCAAGGAAGGACTACAGCTCCCAGCATGCATTGTGACAGTCCCACACAGTAATCCCTCCTAGGAAGGACTACAGCTCCCAGAGTGCACTATGACACTAAGTACATAAATAATGCCACACTGGGAAAAGACCAAGGGTCCATCGAGCCCAGCATCCTGTCCACGACAGCGGCGAATCCAGGCCAAGGGCACCTGGCAAGTTTCCCAAACGCACAAACATTCTATATATGCTATTCCTGGAATTGTGGATTTTTCCCAAGTCCATTTAGTAGTGGTTTATGGACTTGTCCTTTAGGAAACCGTCTAACCCCTTTTTAAACTCTGCCAAGCTAACCGCCTTCACCACATTTTCCGGCAATGAATTCCAGAGTTTAATTACACGTTGGGTGAAGAAAAAATTTCTCCGATTTGTTTTAAATTTACTACACTGTAGTTTCATTGCATGCCCCCTAGTCCTAGTATTTTTGGAAAGCGTGAACAGACGCTTCACATCCACCTGTTCCACTCCACTCATTATTTTATATACCTCTATCATGTCTCCCCTCAGCCGTCTCTTCTCCAAGCTGAATAGCCCTACCCTCCTTAATCTTTCTTCATAGGGAAGTTGTCCCATCCCCGCTATCATTTTAGTCGCCCTTCGCTGCACCTTTTCCAATTCCACTATATCTTTCTTGAGATGCGGCAACCAGAATTGAACACAATACTCAAGGTGCGGTCGCACCATGGAGCGATAGAACGGCATTATAACATCCTCACACCTGTTTTCCATACCTTTCCTAATAATACCCAACATTCTATTCGCTTTCCGAACCGCAGCAGCACACTGAGCAGAAGGTTTCAGCGTATTATCGACGACGACACCCAGATCCCTCTCTTGGTCCGTAACTCCTAACGTGGAACCTTGCGTGACGTAGCTATAATTTGGGTTCTTTTTTCCCACATGCATCACCTTGCATTTGCTCACATTAAACGTCATCTGCCATTTAGCCGCCCAGTCTCCCAGTCTCGTAAGGTCCTTCTGTAATTGTTCACAATCCTGTCGCGAGTTAACGACTTTGAATAACTTTGTGTCATCAGCAAATTTAATTACCTCGCTAGTTACTCCCATCTCTAAATCATTTATAAATATATTAAAAAGCAGCGGTCCTAGCACAGACCCCTGAGGATCCCCACTACCCTTCTCCATTGTGAATACTGCCCATTTAACCCCACTCTCTGTTTCCTATCCTTCAACCAGTTTTTTAATCCACAATAGGACGTTTCCTCCTATCCCATGACCCTCCAATTTCCTCTGTAGCCTTTCACGAGGTACCTTGTCAAACGCCTTTTGAAAATCCAGATACACAATATCAACCGGTTCCCCTTTGTCCACATGTTTGTTCACTCCTTCAAAGAATTGAAGTAAATTGGTCAGGCAAGATTTCCCCACACAAAAGCCATGCTGACTCGGTCTCAGTAATCCATGTCCTCGGATGTGCTCTGTAATTTTGTTTTAATAATAGCCTCTACCATTTTCCCCGGCACCGACGTCAGACTCACCGGTCTATAATTTCCCGGATCTCCCCTGGAACCTTTTTTAAAAATCGGCGTTACATTGGCCACCCTCCAATCTTCCGGTACCACGCTCGATTTTAAGGATAAGTTGCATATCACTAGCAGTAGCTCCGCAAGCTCATTTTTCAGTTCTATCAGTACTCTAGGATGAATACCATCCGGTCCAGGAGATTTGCTACTCTTCAGTTTGCTGAACTGCCCCATTACGTCCTCCAGGTTTACCGTGAAGTCAGTAAGTTTCTCCGACTTGTCCGCTTGAAATATCATTTCCGACACCGGTATCCCACCCAAATCTTCCTCGGTGAAGACCGAAGCAAAGAATTCATTCAATCTCTCCGCTACGTCTTTGTCTTCCTTGATCGCCCCTTTTACCCCTCGGTCATCCAGCGGCCCAACCGATTCTTTTGCCGGCTTCCTGCTTTTAATATACCGAAAATTTTTTTACTATGCTTTTTTGCCTCTAATGCTATCTTTTTTTCGTAATTCCTGTTGGCCTTCTTTATCTGCGCCTTGCATTTGCTTTGACACTCCTTATGCTGCTTCTTGTTATTTTCAGACGGTTTCTTCTTCCATATTTTGAAGGCATTTCTTTTAGCCCTAATAGCTTCCTTCACCTCACTTTTCAACCAGGCCGGCTGTCTTTTGGACTTCCGTCTTTCTTTTCTAATTTGTGGAATATGTTTGGCCTGGGCCTCCAGGATGGTATTTTTGAACAGCGTCCATGCCTGTTGTACAGTTTTTACCTTCTCAGTTGTCCCCCTAAGTTTTTTTTTCCACCGTTCTTCTCATTTTATCCTAGTCTCCTTTTTTTTTTTTTTTTAATCTTGTTTATTGCAACAATAATAAACATTCCATCACAATAATAACATAGTGTAATTAACACGATCTGTACAACCAAAACATTCTCGTCTGTTGCTAATGTTTTCCCCTCTTTTTTCCCCTCCCCCCCCCCCCCCCCCAATCCCCCCCCCTCCCCCCCCCCTCCCACTCTTTAGGAACCTTTCTATTATTCGGTTGGTGGACTCAGTTTTTAACAGTTTAAAAGTCTGCTTCTTGCAACTGGTGTCAAGGTATCCCAATATGGAGCCCAGGTCTTGCAAAAACTGTCTCCCCTTCTTGAAGCGAGGTCTCCAACTCCTCTTTTTTCCAGCATACAACACTGCATCATGGCTCCTCTCCACTGCGAAACACTAGGCCCCTCTTTTTGCAGCCATAGTTGTAAAATTGTTCGCTTTCCCATCAAGACAGTGTGCTTCAAAAAAGCCCTCAAGCCTTCAGGCGATTGTCCTTGCACAATGAACTTGTCGAACAGTTGACCCGGAGAGGGGCGCCACCGGACTTTCCACATCTGTGAGATTTTAAGTCCCAGCTCTGTCCAGAACTGTTTCACCAGGGGGCAAGCCCAAAACATGTGTCCCAAGGTGGCTCCCACTCTCCCGCATTTTTTGGCAATCGTCAGTCTGTTTCAAAGTTGCTCTATAAGCTCGGTGTGGCGATATATACATTCGCATGACAAATTTGTATTGCATTTCTCTCCAAATTGCGTTCTCCGTTACTTTATGTACTGTAGATAGACAGATTGCCAACTGTCCTGGATCCATCTTCCACTGAAGTTCTGTTTGCCAGAGAGTTGACACTGTAGTGCAGTCGTTTGCTTCCTGCAAGTCCCTTAGGGTACGGTGAAAATATTTCAAAGGTATTTTCAACTGCGCCTTCAGACCCAAAAAGTCATTCATAGTGTCCCATATATCGTGAGTCAGGCTCTGGTCCGGTAGGGTCTTTAAATAGTGATTAATTTGTAGGTAAGCAAAGTAGTCCCCCTGGTCTAACCCAAACTCATCACACATACTTTGAAAGGTTTTAGGGGTCCCCCGTTCTGTGACTACCTGAAATAGATATTGTATTCCCCGGGAGGTCCATTTCTGAAACAACTTGGATGTTCCTCCCTCGGGGAAGGCCAGATTGCCCCTCAAAGGGAGCAGGGGTGAGACCGCACTATTCCAGGTGAAAGCTTTACACATCCAGCGCCACACTTTCCGCAGGGGGTTTATTATATGCCCATAGGCTCCCACCGTGGGCAACTCAGCCGACGGAGCGTGTAGCCAGTATGCAAAATCTAAGGGTGCCATTAATGATGTTTCCAACCCCGTACATGAATAGAACTCTTTTGTGCGGAACCAATCCGACAGATGTCGAACACTACCAGCTATCGTGAACAGTTTTAGGTCCAACAACCCCAAACCCCCCTTCTTATGTGTTCTCATTAATTGTTTAAGCCCTATACGCGCTCTCTTACCCTGCCACAAAAACCTTCTCAGTGCTTTGTGTAGCCACCTCTCCTCTTTGTACCCCAACACTGCTGGGATCATTTGAAATACATATGTCCATTTGGGAAATATGAACATGTTGTACAGTGCAATTCTACCTTGTAAGGACAATGGCAACCCCTGCCACCCCTGTAAAAGCTCTTGTGTACGTCTCTTCAACGGGCTTATGTTTTCTCGGTATACATTGGCTATGTCTGCCGTGATAATAATCCCTAGATATTTTAAGCGTTCTGTAGCCCATTGAAATGGAAAATGTCCCTCCCACTCCAAGCACAGCATCGTTGGTATTGGTAAAGCTAATGATTTTTGCAGGTTTAGTTGTAACCCAGAGAAGAAATTGAATTCATCTATCACTTCCAACAATCTCTCTACTGATGTTCTTGGGTGAGTGAGCGTAAGAAACATGTCATCCGCAAAGGCCAGTATTTAATATTTTCCCTATATAGGGTTACCCCCTGTATCTCTGGGTCTAACAGAATGGTATGGAGTAGGGGTTCGAGATATATTAAAAACAATAATGGTGACATCGGGCAACCCTGTCGCACCCCTCGCTCCACCCGAAGCGAAGCGGATCTGGTTCCATTTATCAATATCTCTGCCTGGGTATCTTTATAGAACGCTTTCACCGCCTCTAGATACCAGCCCCCCAACCCGATGTAATCTAACACCTCAAACAGATAATCCCAATTTACCTTATCGAAGGCCTTAGCGGCATCTAGGCTTACCAATAATAGTGGGTCTCCCGTGTTCTGCCCATATGCCCCTGCTAGTAGCACCCTGCGCACGTGTTGTGTGGCCTGTCTCCCTCTCACTAACCCTACTTGATGTTCTCCAATAAGGCTAGGTATATATGACATCAGTCTCTCTGCCAGCACCCGAGACAGTACTTTAATGTCTACGTTCAGTAGCGATATGGGTTGGTATGCCTCAACCTGGTCCTGTGGTTTGTCTGGCTTTAGGATTAGGGTTATTAGCACGTATTCTCTCCAGGCGAGAAGAACCCCCGGTCCACCACTGCATCAAAATATTCCACCAGGGGCCCAGTCACTTGCTGCGTCAACAACCGATAGTATTCATTAGAGAGCCCATCCGCCCCCGGTGCAGAACCCAGACGCAGCGACTTTAGGACTCTACAAACCTCCTGCGCTCTTATTGGAGTTGCCAACGCCCGTTGTGCCTCCTTTGTTAACTTAGGCATTCTGGTGTCCTCCAAATCTTCATAGCCTCTTTTACAACTGCGCATGCAGGTTAGAACTGTACAGGGCTCTTCACGCTTTACAAGTGCCCTGTCGACATAGACTCTGATTTTTGTGAGCAAGGAGGGTAAGTGGAATCCTCTTTTGAGTGACTATTTAAGTGAATTAAAGAGTGAGATCTCTAGGGGTGAGCATATCACAGAGTTTGTCTCAGCCGATCGTAAAACATACGGGTACAGGTTATCCAGAAGGGAGACCCACCTAAAGGTAAAAGGAATCACACTCAACAACGAAAACAGCGAGAAAATAGCTCCTTTGGACTACAAAAATGTAATTATGGATTTATTTATTTATTTATGACATTTATATCCCACATTATCCCAAACAAGTTTGAGTTCGATGTGGCTTACAATAAACTGTATAAGATACATAACAAAGAATAATGCATAAATTCAATTTTACAATACAATATCATAAACAAACAGGGATAGCGATGGATGTTTAACATTTAGAAAATCTTTTATGACGGAGAAATTGTACATGAAGCAAAGAGAAAGTTAATGGTAAATAGAGTAATAACCACTTCAAGTAATAATTAATTGTTGAGATATGGTCGTTCTTTGTGAAGGTTTGTTTGAATAGGAACGATTTGAGGATTTTGCGGAATCTAGTATATTCCTGTATATTTCTTATTTTGGGTGCTAAGGAGTTCCACCATTTGGTTCTTAGGTAAGTGAAGTCTGCAGAGTGGACAGTTTTGTAGATCAATATCAAATCTGATCACATATAATATCTGAGTATACTATGAGCGTACTGTCAACATCCTCATCTAGGGAAACTTGTACAAAATAATGTGCTTTCAGTAGTTTTCTGGAAGCCAAATAAGATGATGTATTGCAAACTGAATCCGGTAGAGCATTCCATAGAGTTGGTCCAGCACTTCTAAAGAGAGACTCTCGATAGATGAGGGTACTTCCAGCAATCCTTTAGTAGCAGATTGTAATGGGATCAATGGGTTGTAATTTTGGATTACGATCCAAGGGTGCCAGTGGGTGAACAAACCGAAATATCCATCCAGCAAAAGGGATAGAAACAAGACCCGGTGGTTTGGACCCAGGAGAATCCCCACAGCGGCTGCTGAAGACGTCACATCTTTCTTCGGAGTCTTCACAGCCTCCTCTATAGTCTGCTCTTGTCGAAGTGGTGGAGCAACTTGGTCTGAGGGGAACAAAGATGTCTCTCCTGAAAGCTGGGACTCTCCCTGCGTCCAGTGCTGAGCTGGGATCTCACCCTCATTTCCTGCCCGCTGCGGAAGCACAAATGAATCCAACCTTACCCTTATGCTTAGAAGGCATGATAGAGCAGATTCTCCTGTGTCCTCTCAGCCATATTGCTCTGTCCCCCGCCATCGTAATTTTTTGACCTTTGCAGCTGCTCCTCTAAGATTTTTTTTTCACCCTTCTTCTCATTTTATCATAGTTTCCTTTTTGAAAGTTAAATGCTAACATATTGGATTTCCTGCGTGTACTTACTACAGAGCTTATATCAAATCTGATCATGTTATGATCACTGTTATCAAGCGGCCCCAGCACCATTACCTCCTGAACCAGATCATGCTCCACTAAGCACTAGGTCTAGAATTGTTCCCCCTCTTGTTGGTTCCTGAACCAGCTGCTCCTTGACTTCATCAAAATAAAAATTGGCGCACGTCAATTTTGGGCCTGAGACCTTACCGCCACCCACTGACTTACTGGTAGGGTCTCAAGCGTTAACTGGGTGGTAATGGTCTACGTGCGTAGAATGATGATTACCCGCCCGGTTTCCGCCATGCACCAAAAATAGAAATAATTTTCTGACGCGCGTAGTGGGACACATGTAAAATCAAAATTACTGCCCAGGCCACGCGGTAGCCGGGTGATGACTCCAAATTGACGCACATTGGGTGCTCGTAGGCGTCTATGCAGCTTAGTAAAAGGGCCCCCTAGTTTTTGCAGGTGTGTTAAGAGGCCAGTCTGAAATACCAAAACAATATGAGAGTGCAGGAAGTCTCCTATAATAGTCCATTACTGATTTTTTCTCGGCATTTCAGCGTTCTAGTACGTTCTTCTTTCCTCCACTCTTAGATATTTATATGTACCTTCCTGTGTGGCTCATTCGGTGGTTTTCTACTACTACTACTTATCATTTCTATAGGTTCTTGAGGTTTACCTTCTAACAGAAGCTTTTACTTACACTCAGTGCATGTAAAATGGCTTCACTCCTGTGTGAACTCTGTGGTGCCTTGACAGATGTCCCTTCTCAGTGAAGGTTTTACCACACTCAGAACATCTAAATGGCTTCACTCCTGCGTGGATTCTCTGGTGCATTATCATGTATTTCTTCAACCTGAACCATTTGCCACACTCAGTACATGGAAATGGTTTTACTCCTCAATGGCTATTCTGGTGCATAGTGAGTGTCTCCTTGTCAACGAAGGTCTTACCACACTCAGAATATCTAAATGGTTTCATTCCAGTGTGGATTCTCTGGTGTATTGTGAGTTCTCCCTTCACCCTGAAGCTTTTATTACACTCACTGCAGACGAATGGTTTCATTCCTGTGTGGATTCTCTCGTGTTCTGTGAGGCCTGTTTTATGAGTGAAGCTTTTATTACACTCAGTGCAGATGAATGGTTTCATTCCAGTGTGGATTCTCTGGTGTATTGTGAGGTCTCCCTTCTGCCTGAAGCTTTTATTACACTCAGTGCAGAAGAATGGTTTCATTCCTGTGTGGATTCTCCAGTGTTTTCTGAGGCTACATGGAAATGGTTTTACTCCTCAATGGCAATTCTGGTGCATAGTGAGTGTCTCCTTGTCAACGAAGGTCTTACCACACTCAGAATATCTAAATGGTTTCATTCCAGTGTGGATTCTCTGGTGTATTGTGAGTTCTCCCTTCACCCTGAAGCTTTTATTACACTCACTGCAGATGAATGGTTTCATTCCTGTGTGGATTCTCTCGTGTTCTGTGAGGCCTGTTTTATGAGTGAAGCTTTTATTACACTCAGTGCAGTTGAATGGTTTCATTCCAGTGTGGATTCTCTGATGTATTGTGAGGTCTCCCTTCTGCCTGAAGCTTTTATTACACTCAGTGCAGATGAATGGTTTCGCTCCTCTGTGGATTCTCTGGTGTTTTGTGAGGCTTGTTTTATGAGTGAAACTTTTATTACACTCACTGCAGATGAATGGTTGATCCTGTGTGGATTCTCTGGTGTTCTGTGAGGCTTGTTTTCTGACTGAAGCTTTTATTACACTCAGTGCAGATGAATGGTTTCATTCTTGTGTGGATTCTCTGGTGTATTGTGAGGCTTATTTCTGATGTGAAGCTTTTATTACACTCTGTGCAGATGAATGGTTTCATTCTTGTGTGGATTCTCTGGTGTATTGTGAGGCTTATATTGTGAGTGAAGCTTTTATTACACTCTGTGCAGATGAATGGTTTCATTCTTGTGTGGATTCTCTGGTGTATTGTGAGGCTTATATTGTGAGTGAAGCTTTTATTACACTCACTGCAGATGAATGGTTGTCGTGGACAGGATGCTGGGCTCGATGGACCCTTGGTCTTTTCCCAGTATGGCATTACTTATGTACTTATGATGGACACATCCCCCACACTAGATAGTCTTGAAACAACCTGTTTGTTTTTTTGCTGTGTTGTTCCCCCAAAGTAATTTTCATCATTTAATTGGACTTTTAGCTGGCCTTCCCAAATGTTTAACGTACCTTACAGTACTACCCTTTTTCTGCCTTAAAGAGCTTACAGTTCAAGTGATCACTGTGACTTGACTTGCTAGAGTTCGTAAGGAGTAAAAGTGGGGTGGGTGGGTTGTTCGAAGTTGAAAGACGTGACAGGAGCGGAGGGGGAGAGTGATACCGCACTAGTCCGGAGGGGGGGAGCGATGCCAGCCAGCTGCCAGACCAAAGGGAAAGGGGGGTGAAGAGAGGAGGATGTGATGCCACATCTAAGGGGAAGAGGGAGGATGGAAAGCAATGGCAGGGCAGGGGAATGGGAAAAGGGGGGGGTGGAGAAAGGAGTGAGAGTGGATGGTAGTCTAGATCTAAGGGAAGCAAGAAGGGGGAGGGAAGAGAAAGGTGGATGCATGAGGGAGAGGAGAGATGCATGAGGACACTGGAGGGGAGAGAGAGAAAGTGGAAAAGTGCAGGGGAGAGCCAGGGACATGCAAAAGAGCAGGGGAGAGCCAGAGAGAGATGGGGAGAGAAAGAGGGGACATGGAAGAGAGCAGGGGAGAGCCAGAGAGAGATGGGGAGAGAAAAGGGGGACATGGAAGAGAGCAGGGGAAAGCCAGGGACATGGAAAAGAGCAGGGAAGAGGCAAAGAGAGATGGGGAGAGAAAGAGGGGCCTGGAAAAGAGCAGGGAGAGCCAGGGCATGGAAAAGAGCAGGGGAGAGCCAGAGAGAAGATGCTGAATGGAAGAGGGGTGCAGAGAGAGAGGATATGAGTGGAAAGACGGGGAGAGAAAGAGGGACATGGGCAGGAGAGAGAGAGAGAAGCTGCTGGGGAGAAACTGGGGGAGACCCTAGCTGTCAGATGGAGAAATGCTGAATGAAAGGAGGGGAGAAAGAGGGAAAATGCTGGAAGGAGGGAGGGAAAGAGGAAAGACACTGGAAAGGATGGGGATAGAAGATGACATGCTGAATGGAAAAGGGTCGAGAGAGAGAACTGTTTAGAAGGAAGGGGAGATAGAGGGAGGACAATGGATGGAAGGGAGGAGGGAGACAATAGACAGAGGATTGGAGAGGGTAATGGGTAGAAGGATGGCGAGAGAAAGGATGACACTGGATGGAAGGGTAGGAGAGAAAGAGGGAAGGTGCTGGACATGGATGGATGGAGGGGAGGGAAGAGAGGAGAAATCTGGACATGGATGGAGTGGAGGGCAGGGAAGAGAGGAGAAATGTTGGACAAGGATGGAGGGAAGGAAAGACAAAGGAAGGAGATGCACACGGATGGAGTGGAAGGGAGAGGAGAAATGCTGGACATGGATGGAGGGGAGGGAAGACAGAGGAAGTACATGCACATGGATGGAGGGAGGGGAAAATGCTGGTTATGGATGGAGGGCAAATTGCTGAATTTAAGGCTAGATCGGAACACTTTGAGGGCAGATGCTGAAACTGGAGAAAGGAATAGGGACAGGGCTACAGATGGTAGACAGGACACATAAGGACACAGGAGGATGGTGGACACGTTGAGAGAAAAAATATCAAATGGAAAGAAGACACTGGGACCAAAGCGAATAGAAAAACTAAATGATCAGACAACAAAGGTAGAAAAAAGTATTTTATTCAGAATTTATTAACTGGAATATGTCAACTTTTGGAAATGTGCATCTGTGATATTTTGCATGTAAGTTTCAATTTTTCTGGTATTGCTGCATGCTGAGTCTGACTTCTTGAGGTAACTTTCCAGTTTTGCCTTCATATCTGTTGTGTCATGTGTTTTTCATGTGCAATCAAGGTGCAGTATTCAGCTAGCGTGTAGTATTTGCAGCCCTTTTTATTTTTTTCACTAGGTTGTGTACTGGTGTTTTAGAGCCCAGTGTAATTACAGTTCTGCCTTTCGACGCATAAGGTTGTAGCTCGTCCTGTCCTTGGAATTAGTGCTGTTATGGTTTGCTAAGGTTATGAGTGTGTTTTTGCACAAGTTTGTGTATAGTGTTTTGCAGTGGAGAGATTGTGTATTGGCATTACTGAGGTGGCACCAAAACATCGGAAAGGGTTTTAGAGCCTAAATCATGACACACTACCTCTTGAAGGATATGGTCGTTAATAAAAGGAGCTCATTGTGAACACTTTCCACCCTAAAAGGGTGTTTTGTGGCTCTACATGAGAATTGTGATATTATGATCCCTTGTTTCGTATTGTTGACGGTCTGCATTTTCCATATGGGTGGTATATTGGTGTATTAGGGTCTGCCTAGTGATATGGTACAGTAAGGTTCTGAGTGTGAATTTGCACAAATTTGTGCATAGTGTTTTACAGCTGAGCGATTGTGGTTAGTATATGCTTTGAGCAACCACTTTATTCTTTGACATATGATACATATCTAATATCTAAATTTAATAAAAGGTATTAATTGTGACTTTTATTTTTACTTATTTTTTTCTGTGTTAATTATGGCTATAAGCTCCGCCCCTGGCTCCACCCCTAACCCCATCCCCTTTAGCCTCCCCAAACAGTTGGGCCACCGACAGCCTATGCTGCTTTCACCTTCTCTCTAAACCAGTGTTGCCAGATGGAAAACATTTTCCATGCCCCAAACCAGCCCAAAAACCACACTGTGACATTAACCTCTCCTAGGAAAGACTACAGCTCCCAGAGGCACTTTGACCCTCCCACACACTAATCCCAACTAGTAAACTCACCTTCAGACTCCCCTCAATCCAGTTTAAATCCTTTTACATTTTTTTTTCCCATTTACCACAATTACCAACCAGAATCACAGTCCCTCTCACTCTCACCAGTCACCCACAACCACCTCTTTGAGAATACATAAGCATGCATCTGCGTCAAAAGCAGGAAGCATCGGGGTTTCCTCAGTGGTGTACTGATGCTGAACAACAAAACAAGTGCATAGATGATTTCTATCAGAAAGAAAGTGTGCTTTTACGTGCTGATCAGATAAACCGTGAACAAAACTGTTCTAAACTCTTTGTGGGGGAAGTTTGGCCAAAGAAGACATCTACCTGCCACAAGCATCACAAGAGACCCGGATGAGCTCTATATGCACCTGTTTCCCCATGAACAAACCGTGTCGTCTTGCGATCTTATAGTCGATGATGCGGCATCTGGAAGCGCACAAAGGAATTTTGTGCACCACCGGGTAATACTAACATCTTCATAGCCTCTTTTACAACTGCGCATGCAGGTTAGAACTGTACAGGGCTCTTCACGCTTTACAAGAGCCCTGTCGACACAGACTCTGATTTTTATGAGCAAGGAGGGTAAGTGGAATCCTCTTTTGAGTGACTATTTAAGTGAATTAAAGAGTGAGATCTCTAGGGGTGAGCATATCACAGAGTTTGTCTCAGCCGATCGTAAAACATACGGGTACAGGTTATCCAGAAGGGAGACCCACCTAAAGGTAAAAGGAATCACACTCAACAACGAAAACCGCGAGAAAATAGCTCCTTTGGACTACAAAAATGTAATTATGGATTTATTTATTGATGACATTTATATCCCACATTATCCCAAACAAGTTTGAGTTTGATGTGGCTTACAATAAACTTTATAAGATACATAACAAAGAATAATGCATAAGAAAGTAATTTGTTGTAAGAATTCAATTTTTTACAATACAATATCATAAACATACTGGGATAGCTATGAATGTTTAACATTTAGAAAATCTATTATGAATGAGAAATTGTACATGAAGAAAAGAGAAAGTTAATGGTAAATAGAGTAATAACCACTTCAAGTAATAATTAATTGTTTGAGATCTGGTCGTTCTTTGTGAAGGTTTGTTTGAATAGGAATGATTGGAGGATTTTGCGGAATCTAGTATATTCCTGTATATTCTTATTTTGGGTGCTAAGGAGTTCCACCATTTGGTTCTTAGGTAAGTGAAGTCTGCAGAGTGGACAGTTTTGTAGATCAAATATCAAATCTGATCACATATAAATCTGAGTATACTATGAGCGTACTGTCTACATCCTCATCTAGGGAAAACTTGTACAAAATAATGTGCTTTCAGTAGTTTTCTGGAAGCCAAATAAGATGATGTATTGCAAACTGAATCCGGTAGAGCATTCCATAGAGTTGGTCCAGCACTTCTAAAGAGAGACTCTCGATAGATGGTAAGCTTAATAAACCTGAATGAGGGTACTTCCAGCAATCCTTTAGTAGCAGATTGTAATGGGATCAATGGGTTGTAATTTTGGATTACGATCCAAGGGTGCCAGTGGGTGAACAAACCGAAATATCCATCCAGCAAAAAGGGATAGAAACAAGACCCGGTGGTTTGACCCAGGAGAATCCCCCACAGCGGCTGCTGAAGACGTCAATCTTTCTTCGGAGTCTTCACAGCCTCCTCTATAGTCTGCTGTTGTCGAAGTGGTGGAACAACCTGGTCTGAGGGAACAAAGATGTCTCTCCCGAAAGCTGGACTCTCCCTGCGTCCAGTACTGAGCTGGGATCTCACCCTCATTTCCTGCCCGCCTGCGGGAGCACAACTGAATCCAACTTCAGTTGGACCAAGAGGGGTAGAGGTGGCTTCGGGGAATAACCTCACCTACCCTTACCTTAGAAGGCATGAAGGACAGAGGAACAAGGTAAGCACAGAGAGATTCTCGTGTGTCTTCCTCAGCCATATTGCCTCTGCCCCCCCACGCCCCCATGTAATTTTTTGAACTTTGCAGCTGCTCCTCTAAGATTTTTTTTTCACCCTTCTTCTCATTTTATCATAGTTCCTTTTTGAAAGTTAAATGCTAACATACTTGGCATTTCCTGCATGTACTTACTACAGAGCTTATATCAATCTGATCATGTATGATCGCTGTTATCAAGTGGACCCAGCACCATTACCTCCTGAACCACATCATGCTCCACTAAGCACTAGGTATAGAATTGTTCCCCCTCTTGTCGGTTCTGAACCAGCTGCTCCTGACTTCATCAAAATAAAATTGCACACGTCCATTTGGACCTGAGATCTACCGCCACCCACTGACTTACTGGTAGGGTCTCAAGCGTTAACTGGGTGGTAATGGTCTACGTGCGTAGAATGATGATTATCCGCCCGGTTTCCGCCATGCACCAAAATAGAAATACTTTTCTGGCGCGCTTAGTGGACACACGTAAAAATCAAAATTACTGCCCAGGCCACGCGGGTAGCCGGGTGATGACTCCAAATTGACGCACATTGGGTGCTCGTAGGCGTCTATGCAGCTTAGTAAAAGGGCCCCTAGTTTTTGCAGGTATTTAAGAGACCAGTCTGAAATACCAAAACAATATGAGAGTGCAGGAAGTCTCCTATAATAGTCATTACTGATTTTTTCTCGGCCATTTCAGCTTTCTAGTCGTTTCTTCCTCCACTCCTAGATATTTATATGTACCTTCCTGTGTGATCATTCGGTGGTTCTACTACTACTACTTATCATTTCTATAGGTTCTTGAGGTTTACCTTCTAACAGAAGCTTTATTACACTCAGTGCATGTAAATGGCTTCACTCCTGTGTGAACTCTGTGGTGCTTTGACAGATGTCCCTTCTCAGTGAAGGTTTTTACCACACTCAGAACATCTAAATGGCTTCACTCCTTTGTGATTCTCTGGCGCATATCATGTATTTCTTCAAACCTGAACCATTTGCACACTCAGTACATGGAAATGGTTTTACTCCTCAATGGCTATTCTGGTGCATAGTGAGTGTCTCCTTGTCAACGAAGGTCTTACCACACTCAGAATATCTAAATGGGTTTCATTCCAGTGTGGATTCTCTGGTGTATTGTGAGTTCTCCCCTCACCCCTGAAGCTTTTATTACACTCACTGCAGATGAATGGTTTCATTCCTGTGTGGATTCTCT
Source organism: Microcaecilia unicolor (assembly GCF_901765095.1). Lineage (NCBI taxonomy): Eukaryota > Metazoa > Chordata > Amphibia > Gymnophiona > Siphonopidae > Microcaecilia > Microcaecilia unicolor. Next base: position 4,241,991 of record NC_044031.1, read on the forward strand.
GGTGTATTGTGAGGCTTGTTTTCTGACTGAAGCTTTTATTACACTCAGTGCAGATGAATGGTTTCATTCCTGTGTGGATTCTCTGGTGTTCTGTGAGGCTTGTTTTCTGACTGAAGCTTTTATTACACTCAGTGCAGATGAATGGTTTCATTCCTGTGTGGCTTCTCTGGTGTTCTGTGAGGTATCCTTTCCGACTGAAGCTTTATTACACTCAGTGCAGATGAATGGTTTCATTCCTGTGTGGATTCTCTGGTGTTTGTGAGGTCTCCCTTCTGCCTGAAGCTTTTATTACACTCACTGCAGATGAATGGTTCATTCCTGTGTGGATTCTCTGGTGTACTGTGAGGTTTCCCTTCCGACTGAAGCTTTATTACACTCAGTGCAGATGAATGGTTTCATTCCTGTGTGGATTCTCTGGTGTTTTGTGAGGCTTGTTTTTATAAGTGAAGCTTTTATTACACTCACTGCAGAGAATGTTTCATTCCTGTGTGGATTCTCTGGTGTTGTGTGAGGCCTGTTTTCCGACTGAAGCTTTTATACCATACAGTGCAGATGAATGGTTTTCATCCTGTGTGGATTTCTCTGGTGTACTGTGAGGTTTCCCTTCGACTGAAGCTTTTTATTCACTCAGTGCAGATGATGGTTTCATTCCTGTGTGGATTCTCTGGTGTTTTGTGAGGCTTGTTTTATAAGTGAAGCTTTATTACACTCACTGTCAGATGAATGGTTTCATTCCTGTGTGGATTCTCTGGTGTTGTGTGAGGCCTATTTTCCGACTGACGCTTTTATTACACTCAGTGCAGATGAATGGTTTCATTCCTGTGTGGATTCTCTGGTGTACTGTGAGGGTTTCCCTTCCGACTGAAGCTTTTATTACACTCAGTGCAGATGAATGGTTTCATTCCTGTGTGGATTCTCTGGTGTATTGTGAGGCTTATTTTCTGAGTGAAGCTTTTATTGCACTCAGTGCAGATGAATGGTTTCATTCCTGTGTGGATTCTCGGTGTTCTGTGAGGTCTCCCTTCTGCCTGAAGCTTTTATTACACTCACTGCAGAATGAATGGTTTCACTTCTGTGTGGCTTCTCTGGTGTTGTGTGAGGCTTATTTTCTGCCTGAAGCTTTTATTACACTCACTGCAGATGAATGGTTTCACTCCTGTGTGGCTTCTCTGGTGTATTGTGAGGCTTGCTTTCTGACTGAAGCTTTTATTACACTCAGTGCAGATGAACAGTTTCACTCCTGTGTGGATTCTCTGGTGTATTGTGAGGCTTGTTTTCCAACTGAAGCTTTTATTACACTCAGTGCAGATGAACGGTTTCACTCCTGTGTGGATTCTCTGGTGTATTGTGAGGCTTGTTTTCCAACTGAAGCTTTTATTACACTCACTGCAGATGAATGGTTTCACTCCTGTGTGGATTCTCTGGTGTTTTTTGAGGTATTGCTCGTGACCTGAAGCTTTTATACACTCACTGCAGATGAATGGTTTCACTCCTGTGTGGAGTCTCTGGTGTATTGTGAGTCTTGGTTTCTGACTGAAGCTTTTATTACACTCACTGCAGATGAATGGTTTCATTCCTGTGTGAATTATCTGGTGTATTGTGAGGTTTGTTTTCTGACTGAAGCTTTTATTACACTCAGTGCAGATGAATGGTTTCATTCCTGTGTGGATTCTCTGGTGTATTGTGAGGTTTCCCTTCCAACTGAAGCTTTTATTACAATCAGTGCAGATGAATTGTTTCACTCCTGTGTGGATTCTCTGGTGTATTGTGAGGCTTGTTTCTGACTGAAGCTTTATTACACTCAGTACAGATGAATGGTTTCACTCCTGTGTGGATTCTCTGGTGTATTGTGAGATTTGCCTTCTGACTGAAGCTTTGATTACACTCAGTGCAGATGAATGGTTTCATTCCTTTGTGGATTCTCTTGGGCATTGGGACGTTTCTTATGACATTTTCTTCCTGTCTGAAGCTTTTGTCACAACTAGAACATGCAGATATCCCTCATCAGTGTCATTTTTCTGGTGTTTTGTAACGCTTCCTTTATTGATAAAGGTTTTCTCATCTACTGTAGTTGTACACACTCTAGTTTCTGTATTATTGTTCTCATGTTTCTCTTTCTTCCTACTGAAATCTTTCCACACTCAGAACCTATACAGTGGGTCTCTCTTATGCATGTTTTCTGCTGTTGCTGTAGTTCTCTCTTTGACTGAAGGTTTTCCCACAGTCCGTACCTGTATATGGTCTCTCTTCCGTATCGGATCTCTGATGTGATTTCAGAGTTAAATGATCATTAAGGAATATCTCACATCCATCACACAAACATTTCTGAACTCTCATCTGGTTTGTCTGTTCTTCCACTGTTTGTGTGATATTACTGGTACAATGTTCACATGGAGCTGAGCTTCCTGTTGAAGGTTTTTGTTTATTTTGATTTTTTCCCTTTTCTCCCCAGTCAGAACAGGACGAAGTCTCTTCGTTCTCTCTTTCTGAGAACATCTTTTCCTCTTCAGGCTTCTCACTGAGCTTCCATTTATGTGTCTCTGCATTACTGTTCTTAGGGTCATCTTTTTCTAAATAAATAAAAACAGAGCATTGTATAGTACTGTAGGAGAACAGCAGTTTAACGAGTTCAATAAAAAAATCTGTATAAATAAATTGTACATTTTCCACCCCCTCCCTGTTGGGAATACATTTCCAAGCTAATCACTACCAGGGATGAATACAGAATATATGATTATATTCAAGTTGATATTTAAAAGCACCTTTTGGTCTTTGTACATAGATATCGTTTAGCCCTTTAACTGCTCTTTATCAGACAGGCTGCAAGATGCAAGGCTAAACCTTCAGGGTGCTTGTTCCCCAGATAAACTAATTTGGGCGTTACCTGATCCCGAAGTTCACAGGAAGAGATTCACCATTAGCCAATCATACATTTGTTACAGAAGCTTAGTTATTCTAAATATGAGAATAGACATCTGATTGCAAACTTGCCAATAATAAGATATATTTTACTTAAAGCAAGTTCTATTCTTTACCGTCTATGTTCAGGCTAATTTAGTAAGTATATTTTTATGTTTATTTTTTATTATGTACTTTTTCTCTCGCTAGCAGGAAAAGGCTTCTGATGTTCGGTATACTTAATGCTTTTGCTTATTGCTATGTCAGCTGCCGAACCAACTTCTTCATTAAACTAAAAACCTAATGAACATCAGGAGCCTTAAGCTTTAAGTAAAATAGAACTGTTTCATGGTCAACTTCTCAGCCTAGTCTATAAACAAGCAAAAAGAGTCTCTTTCTTCCTGTGAGAGGAACTAGACCAGCCTGGAAGCAAAGTTCCTGTTTCGGAGGTAACAAAACATTCCTTTTATTCTTTTATCTAACTGTGTGTACGTGACAATTCTCACGTCTCTGCGGTGCCCCCCTTATCTAAAAACAACATCTGGCTACATTTGTTCCTGCAAAACCAATCTCACGACCCAGAGCTACAAATCTGCATGATAGCCCTAGGGCTTGTTTCACCTCCTTCTTCACCCCTCCCTGTTGCTGTGCTTGCAAGTGCAATGTTAGATAAGAACTTCTGCTGGAATTTCTGCTTATGAACTCCTGATGACCTTACCCTGATGCAGGGGCGTAGCCAGACTTCGGCGGGAGGGGGGTCCAGAGCCCGAGGTGACTTCCCGCCATTGCCACCCCCCCCCCCGCCACCAACTTTGATCCCTCCCCTCCATTGCCACCCCCCTCGCACCAACTTTGACCCCCCCATTGCCACCCCCCCCTCCTCCCCCCGCCGCCAAACGACCCTCTCGACCCCCCTCCCGCCGCCTACAACCCGCCGTTGCCTACCATTGCTGACAGGGGACCCCAACCCCTGCCAGCCGAGGTCCCCTTCTTCCCAATCCCGCGCAAGGCTACGTTATACGTCAGACTAGAACGAAGCCTTGCACGGGATTGGGAAGAAAAGGACCTCGGCTGGCGGGGGTTGGGTCAGCGGCAGGGGGGTCCAGGGGCAAATCTACAGGGGCCCAGGCCCCCGTGGCCCCACACAGCTATGCCCCTGCCTTGATGTATTACAGAGTTGGGGAGACTCTGCTTCACAGAGAGAAGGGCAGGAATCTTAGGAGTTACACAGTAGTCCACCATTTTATGGATTGTAAATTTATACAATATGCTGAGCTGGGCTAAGCTCCTCCATCGAGTCTCCAACAGTGGCCGATCTGGTCACAAGTGCCAGGCAGATCCCAAAAAGCAGATCTATTTCTCATGATTCATTTTCCAGTGATGACAAATGGAATCTCCAAGTCTATTTATGGGCTTTTCCTCCAGAAACTTTGAAACCTCTTTTGAATCCCTCTATATTAGCTGCTTTGACCTCATCCTCCAGCAACTGAGTCCACAGTTTAATTATGCGTTGCAGGTAAATGGCAGATGATGTTTAATGTGAGCAAGTGCAAAGTGATGCATGTGGGAAAGAGGAACCCGAACTATAGCTACGTATTGCAAGGTTCTGCGATAGGAGTCACCGACCAAGAAAGGGATCTCGGCGTCGTTGTTGATGATACATTGAAATGCTCTGCTCAGTGTGCTGCGGCGGCTAAGAAAGCAAATAGAATGTTAGGTATTATTAGGAAAGGAATGAAAAACAAAAATGAGGACGTTATAATGCCTTTGTATCGGTCCATGGTGCGACCGCACCTCAAATATTTTGTTCACTTCTGGTCACTGCATCTGAAAAAAGATACAGTGGAATTGAAAAAGAACAGAGAAGGGCGATGAAAATGGTAAAGGGGATGGGACGACTTCCCTATGAGGAAAGGCTGAAGCGTCTAGGGCTCTTCAGCTTGGAGAAGAGACGGCTGAGGGGAGATATGATAGAGGTCTATAAAATAATGAGTGGAGTGAAACGGGTAGTGTTGGTGGAGGTGTACTTATGAAGGCCTAGACCAAGCAACTTCAGCACTGCTAAATATCTATATCTGAGAATTAAATCTACAGATCATGAGAAGTGGAGACTTCTTTTTTTTCTGTAAATTACAATGATATTAAGCAGGCCATCTGCAAGTATCTCACCCCTCCCCTACCTTCCTCTAGGACCCTGATGGCGAACCTATGACACGCATGTCAGCACTGACACGCGTGCCATTTTCGCTGACATGTGGCGGGTTTCAGCATTTCCTTGATTTGTCCAGGTTTCTCGACAAATCAAGGGAATGCTGAAATCCGCCCCACACTCCTCGACAGAATCCTCCGATGAGCACGCGACCACCTCACCTTCTTAACTCCTCTGCTCTGATGCACGCGCGACAGCGACGCAGGCAGGCTAGAGGCAGCGTCTGTGCTCGAGCGCGTGCCAGCCAGCGCCTGCCTGCTCAGCATCAGCTGGTGATAATCCTGCACGCTTCACGCAGGCGCAGCGGCTTACTTCTACTGTCTGCAGCCTGCCGCCTTCTCTTCAGCCGCTGCCATAATAATCGCGAGTCGACGAGAGCACGAGGCTGCAGCGGGACGGTCTGGTCTCTGTCTTCTGACTCTTCTCTTGTGCCTGCCTGCCCCTTGCCATAACAGTGAGGTAAGATTCTTAAGAATGGGCTCCCATGATAAATTGTTTGGGATAAATATAAGTAATATAACAGCAGCTTATGCCATGATTTATGTTCCCTCACTACCCTGCTTCTCATGTTCTTGGGTAATGTAAGAAGCTTCTTTTGTTTATACAGTTGTTTTTGGTACTTTCCCAGCCGGTGGTGCTAAGAAATCAGTTGGGGAATTTGTGGGGGTGAGGCGCTGGGTTTTTGGTTCTGAGACCCAGCACCAACAGGCCCAAACAGCAGACATGAATCGTTTGTTTACTCTTTCCAAAAATACTAGGACTAGGGGGCATCCAATGAAGCTACAAAGTACTAAAATTAATACAAATCTGAGAAAAAGTTTCTTCACTCAACGTGTAATTAAACTCTGGAATTCGTTGCCAGAGAATGTGCTAAAGGCGGTTAGCTTAGCGGGGTTTAAAAAGGGTCTGGCCAGCTTCCTAAAGGAAAAGTCCATACACCATTATTAAATTGACTTGGGAAGAGGTCACGTGATGCTAGGCTAAGGGGAGGACGCCGCACGTAGCAGCTCCGCGGATCCTCAGATAACACCGACCCGTAGCGACATCAAAACCGGGGGGAAACACAGCAAAACCGCCGCAAGAGCAGTGGGAACTCCCCTGCAACAAAATCTATCAAAATCGCCGCTGCAAACGGGCTGGAATGCCATCAAAATCGAGCCGCAAGGAAGGAGCGAGGAGCCGCGTGGGAGATGGTAAAATGGCGGACGCAGGCTCCTCGGGTGAATCGCTGAGCTCGATCTGGGCGACAGAGATTGCGGGGGAAGTATCGAGCATTTTGGAGGTATCGGTGGACAAGAAATTGCAACGGATCTCAGACCAAATTGAGAAGCTAGACGGAAAAATAGAAGGCTTAAAAACGGACATGTCAGGCTTTCAGCAGCGCCTTTCTGATATGGAAGACCAAAGTATGCAGCATGAAAGCCAACAGAAAGAGATGCTAAAAAGACTGGAAAGCCTAGAGTCCAAGCTTGAAGACCTAGAAAACCGCTCACGCCGTAATAACTTAAGGTTTGTGGGACTGCCTGAGTCCATTAGGGAAGTGGATCTCAGGCAGTTTTTGGAGAAATGGCTGCCTAAAGCTTTGAATTTGAAAGAACTGGAAAACTGTTTGAAGATTGAGCGAGCACACCGGCTGGGCAGTATCAGACAAGGGAAGGAGAGACCAAGAATTGTAATATGCAGAATCCTGAATTATACCCACAAGCAGGATATTTTACATACATGGCGAACGCGGGGCAAGATCCAGTATGAAGCTTCTACAGTACTTTGTTTTCAAGATTTCTCAGCTGCGGTGGCGGCCCAGCGCAGACAGTTTACGGAGGTCTGCAAGCAGCTCTACGAGAGGCAAGCACGTTTTGCATTACTATTTCCCGCCAAGCTACGCATCCAGTTTGAAGGCAAGCCACACTTTTTCACATCCCCTGCGGAGGCGAAGCAATTTGTGAAACGAATGGAAGTTCACGAGAAGGAGAGCGGTGATGGAGAGGTATCTGGCAATCTGCCGGGTCAGCGCCCGGTGGGGAAAGATCTAAGCAGAGAGGAACACAAGCCGCAGGGGGAAGATCACTGAGAAGACACACCAGGAGCAACAGAGGACAGTGCACTGAAGGTGTCAATTACTGGTGGGAATGAGGGCAATTTAGAAAGCTATATGCTTATAATTTGAAAACTTTCTCCAAAGTTGAGTTATTAAAAGCTATATTGTAAGGAGATGTCGCCGGGTGAGGGGAGGGGCAGGGGGGCGTGACCAGTTCTCAGTGAGGACGCAGTTACCAATGAGGAGGGGCTGGGGAAGAGGGAGGGGGGGGTGGGATGGGGAGAGGGGGGGGGAGCCTAAGTATGTGCCTAATTATTTTCTGTGTCTAATATGGTTTGTTATGTTTTTTTCTTATTGTAATTCTTCCTTCCGAGCAGCAAAGGTTGAAAGATGTAAAATGTTTTGTTTCCAATGGAATGGTGGATGGAGGTTGCACCCAGGGGCTGGGGGGTGCGGTCTCACAGGGAGAGTTCTACAATCTATATATAGCGCAGGAGTCCTACTGACCGATGGGATCAGTTAAATTAATTTCCTGGAACGTGGGGGGGATATCCTCACCCATTAAACGCACCAAGGTGCTGCAGGCCCTGCGGCGGCACAAAGCAGATCTTGCACTGTTGCAGGAGACACATTTGACAACTCAGGAACACAATAAATTTCAGCAGGGATGGGTGGAACAGGCAGTAGGATCCCCAGCGGTAGGTAAGAAGGGGGGGGTCTTGATATTAATCCGGAAAGGCCTACAAGCTCGGGTAAAACGAGTCAAGCGGGACTCCATGGGCAGATATGTACTAGTTGAAGTGGAATTGGGGCAATCTACGTATATTCTATGTAATGTGTATGCACCCAATGTGTATGACCATAAGTTCCACCGCTCCCTCATTGAGCTGTTGGGTCCCTATCATGGGGGAAATGTGATCCTGGGAGGAGATTTTAATCTGGTGTATGATATGCAGACGGATAAAACAGGTCCCTCGGCTTCAAGTCAGAGCCCAGGGGTGGGGGGCTTACCCTTTCTCTGCTCCACATTGGATATGATCGATGTATGGAGAGTGTTACACCCGACTGTAAGAGACTATACTCATACATCTAGAGCACATCTCACGCAATCGTGTATAGATTACTTCTTCATCTCGAGAGCTCTATTTTCAAAAGTACCAGTAGCGGAGATAGGGCCGTGCGAGGTGTCGGATCACTCAATCATCTGGTTCCAGCTACAAGGTCTAGGGGAGGTTGGAGATTCCCCTTTGAGCTATTTTGGGACCCCCAATTCAAAGCATATGTAAATGACAAATGGAAGGAATATGCAACTCACAATAAGCAACATCAAAACCAACCTAGTTTATATTGGGAAACATCAAAAGCGGTGATACGGGGAGAGATAATTGCTTACAGGGCTAGAGTTAAGAAGATGAGGGATAAAGAGATCATCACACTGGAAAAGGAGGTCCGTTCACAGAGGATTAGATGTGGGACACGAATGACACCTGGGGAGAAGGGAGCTCTCTTAGCCACTCAGAAAGCACTGAATGAATTACTCCATCAGAGGGCTGTCAAGTCCCATAAGTATTATCAATATCAATTTTTCATACATGGTAACAAAGCTGGGGCACTGCTAGGGAGATTGGTGCGGGGGAAAAGAGGTACCCAGGGAATTTTAGAGGTAAAGGATGAGGGTGGCCAGCTTCGCAGAAAGTCTAAGGACATTGCAGAATGTTTCAAACGGTATTATGAGAAATTGTACAGGGAGCCACTAGACACAATGGAAGACAGTATGCTGTACTTGACTAACCAGGCCTTACCTCGGGTATCAGAATCCCAGCAGTTGTATTTAAATGGTCCAATTACAGAGGGTGAGCTGATGCTGGTGCTCCAGCAGAGTAATATACAAAAGGCACCGGGGCCAGATGGATACACCATAGCATATTACAAGTTAGTCCAAGATCAGGTGACAATCCCTCTGTTAAATCTTTATAATGACATGGCAACTTCTGGGGCAATGTCAGATGCCTTGAATGTGTTATTGAAGCCTGGGAAGGATGGGTCTGAGGTAGAGTCATATAGGCCCATATCTCTACTAAATTGTGATGTCAAAATTTATGCCAAGATCTTAGCCAACAGGCTGTCACGAGTATTGCCAGATTTGATTGCACCCCCACAGGTGGGATTTGTGAAAGGCAGGTCGGTGGGGAGCAATGTTCGGGCACTATTGGCATCCCTGGAGATTGTAGAGAGGCGGAAAAGGCCTTCCTTGTTGGTCAGTTTTGACGCAGAGAAGGCCTTTGATCGGGTGATATGGAATTTCATGTTCACGGTTATGGAAAGAGTTGGAGTGGACGGGTATTTTCGTAGGGCAGTGGGTGCGCTCTACTCTAACCCACAGGCTTACATGTGGGTTGGTGGGGAGAACTCGGCACGGTTTCAGATCAGAAGAGGCACCCGGCAGGGGTGTCCATTGTCCCCACTGCTGTTTGTGTTAGCTCTAGACCCTCTGATCAGGGAAATTGAGAACCACCCAGAAGTGGAGGGGGTGACATGGGGCACTTCATCGTTCAAGGTTTCCGCGTTTGCGGACGACATATTAGTACATCTAACACACCCCGCTCGATTGTTGAGAGCTCTGTTGGAATTGTTTCAGGAGTACGGCGATTTTGCAGGGCTCAAAATCAATTATTCTAAATCTTTGGCATTGACAGCTCACACAAGTGTGAAGACAGAGTGGGGAGCTGGATTCCCGCTCAAGTGGGCTTCGGATTTTCTTCCTTATTTAGGAGTGAGGGTCTCTATGAGAACGTCCATGTTATACCAACTAAATTTCAATCATCTGTTAGATAAGCTAAAGAGTCGATTGAGCTTGTGGGGGACATTACCGCTTACGTTACATGGGCGGATACATCTGTTTCGAATGGCTGAATTCCCGAGGTGGCTATACACATTCCAGGTACTACCCCTGTGGCTTCGGCGTAAAGACCTGGGTCAGCTCTATAGATAACTGAGGAGGTTTGTATGGAGAGATGCTAAACCGAAACTTCCTTTGAACTTACTTATGGGCTCATGGAGGGAGGGAGGTATGGGACTTCCTAATATCCGCAGATACAACCAAGCTTGTCTGCTGCGCCACTTAGGGGATTGGCTAATGGGGAGGCAGGACTATACACCACGGGATATGGAATACGAGTTTTTTAAACCGTTTCATCCACATTACCTATTGCATTGCAAGAGGAGAGCAATTCCGATATACATGCGAAAGTGTGCTATTGGGAGGTTTGGAGGAATTTGATTAGGATATGGGGCTTGGAGGCAGATGTATCAGACCTACTGCCACTGCAGGACAACCCACAATTTGCCCCAGGGTCTGAAAATAAAATATTTCGCAACTGGGCAGATTTGGGGATCACGAGGCTAGAGCACGTTCTGGATAAAAGGGGGAAGATCCTATCATTAGGAGCCTTAGGAGTAGGTATTTGTATGAATCACCTCTTCGCATATCATCAATTGACTCACTACATACGCTCTCTGAACCAAAGTAAGCTGGAAAGTGGACATGGGCGTAGAATTAGGGCCTTTTTTGGGATAGTCCCCGGAGATAGGTTGTCGGTATCGGGCCTGCAGAAAGCTTTAGGGGTGCAGGAGGGAAAGAGAGATACGGAGGCTATTCGCCAAAGATGGGGAGTAGATTTGGGACAACCGAACTTGCAATTAGATTTCCCTAAATTGACAGCTCGGATTCCCCAGTTGTCGGTTAATGCAGGTCTTTGGGAGTGTCAGTACCGTATAATATACAGGGCGTATATTGCCAAAAGCCAATTATTCAAATTTGGGGGGGTTGTAGATCCGCTTTGTGCGAAATGTGAGCAGGGGGAGGGTACGCTAGTGCATTCTCTTTGGACCTGCCATAAGATTCAGGCATTTTGGAGGCAGATATTTCTCTATCTAGAGTCTCTGGTGAAGCTACGGATTCCGTTCTCACCACTGGGGGTATTATTGGATAAGTATGAAGTATTTCGACTTCATGGTACAGGGACCCAGCAGCTCATTCGCAAGGCCAGTCTGGTCGGGAAGAAACTCATAATGGGCGCTTGGACGAGTGGGTCCCCACCAGATTACTGGCATTGGAGGAACAAATTACATGAACTTCTGTTGTTGGAATGCAGGGGAGTTGGGTCTTCCCCCAGAAGGCGGAAAGCATTTTTGGCGGTGTGGGAACCCTACATACAATCCTTGTCACATAAAGCTCGCAGTTTAATATTTAACAAACTCTGATAGGAAGAGATATGTGGCTTTTTTTTTTTTTTGGTTTGGTGAACAACTAGGAAGAATAAAGACACAGAAGATGGGAATTGCATTAAGAGTGAGGGTTTGGACAGGGTCATGGGGGGGGGGGGGGTTAATAGACAAATACTTAATTAGGGTGGAGTGTCATCAGAGTTCAGGCACTCCGCTAGAGCAGGGATTTTTAAATACTGCTGTGATAGTTGACGGCTCCACTATTTATGTTTGTGACGCAGCATTGCAATATAGTTTTATGTTAAAGGGTCATAAATGGATTTCAATACAATGGGAAAAGCAGTTTATGAGGGATTTTGGGGGGGGGAGGGGGGAGGAGAATGCTGGAGAAATGTTTAATGGTAGATTGTTCTATTCTACGAGAGTCGCACACACACTTGTATTGTATATCTTATCTCTATTCGTTATTTGGAAATGTTCTTTCTGAAATACCATCAATAAAACTGTTGGAGACTTTGGGGGAGGAAGGGAGGGAAGAAAAATGCAAAGTTAATTGTTCTATTTCTCTGTGTTAGCTTGCAAAATGGAAGTTGTCTCTTCAATAAAATATATTTAAACTAAATTGACTTGGGAAACTCCACTGCTTATTTCTGGGATAAGCATCATAAAATGTATTAAGCCACTGTTGGAAACAGGATGCAAGGTTTGATGGACCTTTGGTCTGTCCCAGTGTGGCAATACTTATGAAGGCAGACAAGGGCCAAATGGCCCATCCAGTCTGCCTTTCCTAAGAAACCACTAACTCCTCCTTTTCCCAAGAGATCCCACGTGCCTGTCCCATGATTTCTTCAGTTGACAGTCTTCATTGCTATGACCTCCACCACCCTTTCCGTGAACAAATACTTTCGTAGATTCCTCCTAAGCCTGTTTCCTCATCTTCATCCTATGTCCCCTCATTCCAGAGTTTTCCTTCATTTGAGAAAAGCTCGCCGCCTCCTGTATATCCACGACACTGAGGTATTTAAACATCTCTATCATATCCCCTCTCTCACGCCTCTTCCAGCATATACATGTTGAGGTTCATAAGCCTGTCTTTCTATGTTTTATGACGGAGACCGCTTACCAATTTTGTAGCCGCCCTCTGGACAGACTCCATCCTGTTTATATCCTTCTGTAGGTGTGGTCTCCAGAATTGCATCCCTCTCCTTATCCACCCAAGCATCCTTCTGGCTTTGACCGTCGCCTTTTCTACCTGTTTGGCTACCTTAAGGTCATCAGACACAATCACCCCCAAGTCCCACCGAGTGACAAATTGTAAAAAACAAAGTATAGGATACCCTAAGAATGCCAGAGTCATAGGTATTGAAGGTTTTACAGACAGGAATCGAAACAATACTCCAATGAAAACAGAAGAATCTTAGAAACAGGCCCACCCCAGGTACTAATGTCATCTCGCCATCACTCATTATCAGTCACACCGGCTTCCTGTAGTGAGACTCACCCACTGCCAGTCACTCCTTAATGTGCCTGAGATTTTAAGAATAACGGAAACCCTTACCTAGAGACATCAGGATCTCATAGTTCTCCTTCATCACCTCCCTCCAAAGCTCCTTCTGCTCCTCATCTAAATACTCCCACTCCTCCTGGGAGAAAGAGACAACCACGTCCTCAAATGTCACCCGCATCTGAAACACAAACCAGAAACACAGTCAGGGACACGGGAGGTGCTCAGAGTGAATTAGATTTCAGCTCCTGCCTTTGTTTTTGGGGTTATAACTGCAGATTTTTTTAAAATTCAGCTTTATCTATCTTTTTGCGTAGAATTCCCCCCCCCCCCCCCCCCCGGCATTAACATCCAGCTCTTCTGTTCTCCAGGACTGACTCCACCTAAGCCATCTCCCAGCTCAGGTTTGATTACCCCATACCCTCAGTAATCTCGGTCTCCAACTAATATGAGCCCCTCCCTAAGAAGACTGACCCCCCCCTTACACCCAGCAGGTTTCTCTGCCCCAACTTGTATTTCTTTTTTTACTCATTTCAAGAATCCCACCTCCCCATTCCTCCCACAGCACACAAATCCCATACCTCTGTCAATCTGCAGCCCCCCCCCCCCAGCAGTAAAAACACCCAGAGCTCTCTCTCACACTGCACACACTGGTTCTCTTTCTGAAATCCCTCTTGTCCTTAGCACATATACTTCCACAGCTCTCTCAAAATACCCCCCAACCCACATAGCCCCCAGCTCACACCCTCCACTGTTCTCTCAACATCCTCAGCACTAACAGATATCATAGCCATCCCCCCCCCCCCCCCCCCCCCCCCCACACTGCATATACACTCTCCCCACAGCTCTATTGGGCCGATGATCAGAAGCAAATGCAGGCGCTACAGGCTGCTTCCACCCCATGATCAGAGCAACTGAGCGCGTGAAACAACGCGCTTGCAGGCTCTGAAGGCAACTAGCATGCAAATGCATGCAAAACAGGGCTCTTAGCATAAGTAGCATGTAAATGCATGCTAAACCTATGCGACCAGCACGCTAAACATTTGCATGCTAGCAGGTCCCCATTCCCCCCCAATGCAGCAGCCCCCGCAGGAACCCTGACCCAACCCCTCGCCCAGCAACAGAGAGAATTGCTCTTTGATCATCTGCCCATTTGTGAATATTGCCAATACATATCACCAGCTGTCTCCCTCCCTCCCATACGGAACTCCTCCCGTCCTATGGAATCCCCAAAATTCAGCCAAGTTTCAACCCTGACACCCCCAGCTTTTCCTCTTTGTCCCTCCTGCAGCACCCCCTCCTCAACTTGCCCTTTTCATCTCCTCTCTCCCTCCACCCCTAGTATGCACCTGCCCTCTCGCTGAGAATTCTAGGTCCTGCGCCTCTGCCACAACGACTGCTGAATTTGAACCGTGAGGTTCTACGGTGTCCCCCAAGGCTCAAATTCAGCAGTCAGAGCCAGTGCGGCAAAGGAACAGGACACAGACCAACATGCAGATGCTCTCCTCCTCCTGTTTGTGATGAGGATTCTAGGTCAGTTCCACCTGGACAGTTCCCACCGGACAGTTCCCACCCACCAATTCTCTTGTGGACAATTCCCACCACACCGGAGAGGACAATTCCCACCCATAACTCAAAAAATACAAAACACTTAAGGCGAGTAATCTCGCTCTCTTTTCTCTTCCAGATCGTAACCCCTCACCCCCCCCCCCCTCAACATTATCTTTTACACATCCTTTTCCCCTTCCAGACATGCAGTTCATGTGGGGGGCACAAATGCCCCCCCAGCCCCCGAACTAGGTTTCAACCTCATTCATGTTTAATCCGGGATCTAAATGTCATAAGTAAATAAATAGTTAAATTTAAAGTGTAGTTCATGTGGGGGAGGGGGGGAAATGACCCCCACACACCCCCCAAACTAGATTTCAACCTAATTCAGTCCCTCAAAATGACACGCTGATTACGATTTATAACATAGTAACATAGTAGATGACGGCAGAAAAAGACCTGCATGGTCCATCCAGTCTGCCCATGACAAACTCATATGTGTATACCTTACCTTGAATTTGTACCTGTCCTATTCAGGCCACAGACCATATAAGTCTGCCCAGCAGTATTTCCCGCCTCCCAACCACCAGTCCCGCCTCCCATCACCGGCTCTGGTACAGACCGTACAAGTCTGCCCTCCCCTATCCTCGCCTCCCAACCACCACCCCCTCTTCCCCCCAACTGCTCCGCCACCCAATTTCAGCTAAGCTTCTGAGGATCCATTCCTACTGCACAGGATTCCTCTATGCATATCCCACGCATGTTTGAACTCCGTTACCGTTTTCATCTCCACCACCTCCCACGGGAGGGCATTCCAAGCGTCCACCACCCTCTCCGTGAAGAAATACTTCCTGACATCTTTCCTGAGTCTGCCCCCCTTCAATCTCATTTCATGTCTTCTCGTTCTACCGCCTTCCCATCTCCGGAAAAGATTCGTTTGTGGATTAATACCTTTCAAATATTTGAACGTCTGTATCATATCACCCCGTTCCTCCTTTCCTCCAGGGTGTACATGTTCAGGTCAGCAAGCCTCTCTTCATATGTCTTGGAACGTAAATCCCATACCATCCTC
The DNA here is from genome assembly GCF_901765095.1 of Microcaecilia unicolor. NCBI lineage: Eukaryota > Metazoa > Chordata > Amphibia > Gymnophiona > Siphonopidae > Microcaecilia > Microcaecilia unicolor. The sequence goes on from NC_044031.1 coordinate 4,257,487, forward strand.
GTAGCTTTTCTTTGCACCGCTTCCATTTTTTTAACATCCTTCGCAAGATACGGCCTCCAAAACTGAACACAATACTCCAGGTGGGGCCTCACCAACGTCTTATACAGGGGCAATAAAACCTCCTTTCTTCTGCTGGTCACTCCTCTCTCTATACAGCCTAGCAATCTTCTAGCTACTGCCACCGCCTTGTCGCACTGTTTCGTCGTCTTCAGGTCCTCAGATACTATCACCCCAAAATCCCTCTCCCCGTCCGTGCCTATCAGACTCTCCCCGCCTATCACATACGTCTCCCTTGGATTTCTACTCCCTAAGTGCATCACTTTGCATTTCTTCGCATTGAATTTTAATTGCCAAACGTTAGACCATTCTTCTAGCTTCTTCAGATCTTTTTTCATGTTTTCCACACCCTCTGGGGTGTCCACTCTGTTGGAAATCTTGGTGTCATCCGCAAAAAGGCAAACTTTACCTTGTAACCCTTCGGCAATGTCACTCACAAATATATTGAACAGAATCGGCCCCAGCACCGATCCCTGAGGCACTCCACTACTCACCTTTCCTTCCTCCGAGCGAACTCCATTCACCACCACACTCTGGCATCTGTCCGTCAACCAGTTCCTAATCCAGTTCACCACTTCGGGTCCTATCTTCAGGCCGTCTAGTTTATTTAAGAGCCTCCTGTGGGGAACCGTGTCGAAAGCCTTGCTGAAATCTAAGTAGATGACGTCCATAGCACGTCCTTGATTCAATTCTCCCATCACCCAGTCAAAGAATTCAATGAGATTCGTTTGGCACGATTTCCCTTTGGTGAAACCATGTTGTCTCGGATCTTGCAACTTATTGGCTTCCAGGAAATTCACTATCCTTTCCTTCAGCATGGCTTCCATTACTTTTCCAATAACCGAAGTGAGGCTTACCGGCCTGTAGTTTCCAGCTTCTTCCCTATCCCCACTTTTGTGAAGAGGGACCACCTCCGCCATTCTCCAATCCCTCGGAACCTCTCCCGTCTCCAAGGATTTATTAAACAAGTCTTTAAGAGGACCCGCCAGAACCTCTCTGAGCTCCCTCAGTATTCTGGGGTGGATCCCGTCCGGCCCCATGCTTTGTCCACCTTTAGCTTTCCAAGTTGTTGATATACACTCTCTTCCGTGAACGGCGCTCTATCCACCTCATTTTCAGGTGTACTTTTGCCAGTCTCTCTCGGTCCTTCCCCAGGGTTTTCTTCAGTGAAAACAGAACAAAAGTATCTATTTAGCAAATTGGCTTTTTCTTCATCATTTTCTACATAGCGTTTTGTTGTATCTGCTCTACCTATGACAAGTGATTCTGTCCTCTGTGCACATCCGTTTGCTGCTCTAACTTCCTCATTCCAGACCTGATCTAAGAAACAAGCGACGATCCGGTAAAAAAAAAGCCCAAGGCTAGAGAGGGTGGGAAATGACTGGGGAGTGGGGGGGGAGTCCTTGGTGGGAACTATCCAGGTGGGAACGCACCTGATACCATGATAAGCCCCAGGGAGGTAGGGGGCAAGAATTGAAATGGAACAAGGAGAACGGTGCCTCAGGAGGGCAGGTGCACACTGGGGGTGGGGGTGGGCGGAGAAGGGCTCAGTGTACGAGTTCTGCAGAGTCACCATTGGCATCTGTTTTAAATGGCTATTCTTCAATACTGTTAGCTGTGTTTTTTGCATGGAGTTGATGGAGACCTTTATTTGCCTGTTTTGTGGCTGAGCTCTGTGGTTTATAATTACAGGGGGTTTTTAGCACATATTTTTTAATGATTTGCATCACCATTTGTAGCTGTGTTAGTACAATTTATATATTTATGATCCATATTAAACATTTTTCTGTATTCATTGACGAAGACCCTGGTAGTGTGAAACATGTCCCTGTCAAGCTTTTAACTATTTATGTATTTATTAGTTTATGGGTATTGAATACATTTTAGATAGTTTTATTTTGAACCTCTATGATCTGCTGTCTTGTCTTTTATTTATAACATACTGTACGATAAGCATTGCCATGCTGCAATAGATCAGAGGTCCATCACGCCCAGCATCCTGTTTCCAACAGTGGCCAAACCAGGGCATAGGTACCTGGCAAGATCCCAAAACTGTAAAACAGAATGATGCCCCATAGTCTGTGAGGAGAATGAGGAAGAAGAGCCTGAGGGGCTACAGCAGGGAATGGATTGAGCAGTGCCAGGCTCATTTCTTCTTGTGTGTGTGTGGCATTGCCTGGCACTGCATCCCCTGCTGCCTACCTCCTGCCAGTGAGGGGAGGAGAATGAGGAAGAAGAGCCTTCTGTGTGTGGCATTGCCTGGCACTGCATCTTGCTGCCCACCTCCTGCCAATGAGGGGAGGAGAATGAGGAAGAAGAGCCTGCTGTGTGTGGCATTGCCTGGCACTGCATCCCCTGCTGCCCACCTCCTGCCAGTCTCCTACCTGCTCAGCACAAACCCCAAGAGCCCTTCTCCAGCTGCAGCCCAGGGTCCCTTCTCCACACCACCAGCCCTGACTCCCTCCCTTTATCCCTGGGGCAGATCTGGGCTTTGTTGGGAATCAGGTTCAGGGTCTCCACGTGGAGAGAAGCAGGAAAGAACCCCTGGACCATTAGGACCGCCCAGGTGGAATCTGACAAATCACAGTGTTGGAGAGGCGGGATCTTGTCCTGCACTCCTCCTGCCTGAGTCTTGTGACCAAACAATGGAAGGGGCGTGGTCTCCCTCTCATGCTGTGTTCTCAATCTAACCTCCTTGTTCTCAATCTAACCTCCTTGTGAGTGACATCATAGAGTCAGTGCAAGGAATGAGAGCAGAGAGAGGCAGCACCAACTCCCTCTTTATCTTGAGACACATCAACTGCTGCCACCTGTGGCCGGATGTTTCACTCAGATGCTGCAGAGAAAACAGTTTCCAGGGCTGCATCAAGAGGACAGTAACAGAAATGAGTGTGTGTGTGTTTAGTCTGACATTGCATGTGTCTGTGTGAGTGTGCATATATTATTCCCCTTGCACTGATTGGTCAAAAGACTCCTGAGGAAGGATAGTGGAGGAGAAGATCCCGCCCCTCTGACACTGTGTGTGTATGTTTGCAAGTCTGACATTGCATGTGTCTGTGAGTGTGAGTGTGCATATCTTATTCCCCTTGCATTGATTGGTCAAAAGACTCCTGAGGAAGGATAGTGGAGGAGAAGATCCCGCCCCTCTGACACTGTGTGTGTATGTTTGCAAGTCTGACATTGCATGTGTCTGTGAGTGTGAGTGTGCATATCTTATTCCCCTTGCATTGATTGGTCAAAAGACTCCTGAGGAAGGATAGTGGAGGACACTGTGAGTGTGAGTGTGAGTGTGCATATTGTAGTGTTTTTGCAAAGAATGATCCCCATCCTAAAGCCTGAAATTCCCTCCTGTCTTTTGCCTCCCCAGGTCCATCACTCACTCCAGCTGCAGTTCTCCTTGCAAGACCCCTATTCATCTCTCCTATGCAGCACCACCACAGCCCTCATTCTCCCTCCCCTCAGGAACACAATGACGTGAAAAAGCTGAAACCAATTAGGTTAGACTCCCTTTCCCTCTCCTCAGCACAGTCGTCATCCCTTACTGATATGAGCACTACCGAAAATATATTGTCTAAACTACACTCTGATTATCCTGAGACTAAGTACGGTAATGATTAGAACAGTACAAATGATAACCTAATAATCCTTATGAAACTTATCACATCTTATGCAAAATACACATTAGCTGCTTTCCCTGACCAAGAGCTGACATAAACCAGTCGTACTTAGATAAAACCACTGCCTAACCCCAGACCAGGAAATATATCACTGTGATCTTACCACGCTGTCCTGATGACGGCTTCAGATAAGACCGGAGCAGAATCTCCCCAGACGCTATTTTAGCTGTCTGTATCTTTTGTAGTGCAGGTCTTTATCAGCCCACGTAGGTTCCCGTCACTCCTTTGGTTATCAGAGCCAATATCTCTGCCACAGGTATTTGCACCAGGATGCAGGTCACGAGGTTGGTATCATACAAAGTCTCTGGCTCCCCCCGAGCCTTGCTGGATCTCTCAGGTCCTCTTACCAGTTGCCCCTCTTCCAAGGGTCTCCGACTCACTAACTTACTTCTGTTCCCGCTTTCCCCGTACCTCTCGGTCAGGTGACGGTAGGAACCAATCATGATCTTGTCCAGTTCAGTACATGGGCAAGAAGAGTTCTTTGTTTGTCAGTGATTTTCCACAAGCTGAAGCTGGATCTTGCTGACACAGAGATGTTGCAGCATCCATCTTATTATACCAAGATGTCATAGGCTTGTATAGGCCACGACCAGCTTAGGCTAGATCACAGAGAAATACCCCTACACCCCCAAATGCTAAAAAGATAGATAACGAGATAGAAAGTTGTAAGAGATCTAATATTTTAGGCCACATATCCAGCCAAAATGTACCTTTCTGATATAGCAAGACCAACATAAATCATTGAGAGATCATTTTCTTTTAAAGGATTTAATAGGAGTCCAATGAGCTCTGTGGTGTAAAAAATATAAAGATTGAGGGCCCCTTTTACTAAGCCGTGAGCAAATGGACTATCACGTGGCTCTTGAAATTACCGCCCAGGCCACGCGGTAGCCGGGTGATGACTCTAAATTGATGCACATTGGGTGCTCGTAGGCGTCTACGCAGCTTAGTAGAAGGGCCCCCTAGTTTTTGCAGGTGTTTAAGAGGCCAGTCTGAAATACCAAAACAATATGAAAGTGCAGAAAGTCTCCTAGAATAGCCATTACTGATTTTTTTCTCTCGGCCATTTCAGCTTTCTAGTTGTTTCTTCCTCCACTCCTAGATATTTATATGTACCTTCCTGTGTGGATCATTCGGTGGTTTCTACTACTACTACTTATCATTTCTATAGCTTCTTGAGGTTTACCTTCTAACAGAAACTTTTATTACACTCAGTGAATGTAAATGGCTTCACTCCTGTGTGAATTCTCTGGTGTATTATCATGTATTTCTTCAACATCGGTGCAGATAAATGGTTTCATTCCTGTGTGGATTCTTCAGTGTCTGTTGAGTGTTCCTTTTTCAGTAAAGCTTTTACCACTCTCAGAACATTTAAATGGCTTCACTCCTGTATGGATTCTCTGGTGCTGTATCATTTGCCACACTCAGTACATGGAAATGGTTTTACTCCTCAATTGCTATTAAGGTGCATAGTGAGTGTTTCCTTGTCAACGAAGGTCTTACCATACTCAGTACATGTAAATAGCTTCACTCCTGTGTGAACTTTGTGGTGCCTTGCGAGATGTCCCTTCCGACTGAAGCTTTTATTACACTCACTGCAGATGAACGGTTGCACTCCTGTGTGGATTTTCCATCCATCCATGTCCAGCAACTCTCCTCTCTCCCCTGCCCTCTCCTCCATCCACCCATGTTCAGCAATTCTTCTTTCTACCCTGCCCTCCCCTCCATCCATGTCCAGGAACTCTCCATTCTCCCCTGCCCTCTCCTCCATCCACCCATATCCAGCAAATTTCCTCTCTCCCCTGCTTCCATTCATCCATCCATGTCCAGCAATTCTCTTCTCTCCCCTGCCCTCCCCTCCATCCATCCATGTCCAGCAACTCTCCATTCTCCCCTGCCCTCTCCTCCATCCACCCATATCCAGCAAATTTCCTCTCTCCCCTGCTTCCATTCATCCATCCATGTCCAGCAAGTCTCCTCTCTCCCCTGCCCTCCCCTTCATCCATCCATGTCCAGCAACTCTCCAATCTCCCCTGCCCTCTCCTCCATCCACCCATGTTCAGCAATTCTTCTCTCTACCCTGCCCTCCCCTCCATCCATGTCCAGCAACTCTCCATTCTCCCCTGCCCTCTCCTCCATCCACCCATATCCAGCAAATTTCCTCTCTCCCCTGCTTCCATTCATCCATCCATGTCCAGCAATTCTCTTCTCTCCCCTGCCCTCCCCTCCATCCATCCATGTCCAGCAACTCTCCAATCTCCCCTACCCTCTCCTCCATCCATTCATATCCAGCAAATTTCTCTCTACCCTGCCCTCCCCTCCATCCATGTCCAGGAACTCTCCATTCTCCCCTGCCCTCTCCTCCATCCACCCATATCCAGCAAATTTCCTCTCTCCCCTGCTTCCATTCATCCATCCATGTCCAGCAATTCTCTTCTCTCCCCTGCCCTCCCCTCCATCCATCCATGTCCAGCAACTCTCCAATCTCCCCTGCCCTCTCCTCCATCCATCCATGTCCAGCAACTCTCCATTCTCCCCTACCCTCTCCTCCATCCATTCATATCCAGCAAATTTCTCTCTACCCTGCCCTCCCCTCCATCCATGTCCAGGAACTCTCCATTCTCCCCTGCCCTCTCCTCCATCCACCCATATCCAGCAAATTTCCTCTCTCCCCTGCTTCCATTCATCCATCCATGTCCAGCAATTCTCCTCTCTCCCCTGCCCTCCCCTCCATCCATCCATGTCCAGCAACTCTTCAATCTCCCTGCCCTCTCCTCCATCCATCCATGTCCAGCAATTCTCCATTCTCCCCTACCCTCTCCTCCATCCATTCATATCCAGCAAATTTGCTCTCTCCCATGTCCCCTCCATCCATCCATGTCCAGCAATTCTCCTCTCTCCCCTCTCCTCCTGTCCTGCCCAGCAATCTCTTCTCTCCCCCTGCCCTCCCCTCCTCTCCTGTCCAGCGATCTCTTCTCCCCCTGCCCTCCTCTCCAATTTCAGCCACCTCTTCTCTCCCCCTGCCGTCCCATCCATGTCCTGCGATTCTCCCTGCCCTCCCTCAGCTCCCTGTCCTTCTCCCCCCCCCCCCACACGCGTTTAACCCTTTTACTTTCAGGCGCAGCGACAGCAGTGAAGAGGATAACACAGCTTTTTCCTTCCCTCACACAGTGTCCCACCCTTGCGGAAACAGTTAATGGGCTGTGTTGGAATTAGCGAATGGCAGCCACTAGCATGGCTTAGTAAAAGGGGGTGGGGTAAGCAGTGGTGTAACTACATGGGGCCACAGGGGCCTGGGATCCCGTAGATTTGACCCTGGACCCCCCTGCCGATGACCCTCTTGACCCCCCTCCCGCCGCCAACCCGCCGTCGCCATGCGCCGGAAGAAAAGAAATGATTAGAGAGACCCCCTTGTTTCCAAGCCAGTTCACTGCCCTGAGAACAAGGAAGCGCCCCCCCCCCCCCCCCACATAGATTTCTCTCATTTTTATACAATTTGATTTAGTACAATAAGCAGGAAATTAATCACCATTTATTGATTGATTGATTGATTTATTTGTTACATTTGTACCCAACATTTTCCCACCTCTTTGCAGGCTCAATGTGGCGTACAATACATCATGAATAGTGGAAGCATGTAGGAAAAGATACATTTAGCATTATAGAAGAATTTTGGGTAACATGATCATGATAAAACATTTTAGTAGTTTACAAGCAAAAAATTGTAAGACAGTTCTGGATATTTGTATTGGGTTCATATTTGTTGATCTTTGTGGTATGCCTTGCTAAAGAGATGGGTCTTTAGTAGTCTGCTGAAGTTAGTTAGTTCATAGTGCGTTTTGAAGTTGCGCGGTAGCGCGTTCCAGAATTGTGTGCTCAGGTAGGAAAAGGTTGACGCATGTGTTAGTTTGTATTTTAGACCCGCAGGAGGTGGTGGAGAGGAAAACGGTAACGGAATTCAAACATGCGTGGGATAAACATAAAGGAATCCTGTTCAGAAGAAATGGATCCTCAGGAGCTTAGCCGAGATTGGGTGGCGGAGCTGGTGGTTGGGAGGCGGGGATAGTGCTGGGCAGACTTATACGGTCTGTGCCCTGAAAATGACAGTTACAAATCAAGGTAAAATATACACAAAAAGTAGCACATATGAGTTTGTCTTGTTGGGCAGACTGGATGGACCGTGCAGGTCTTTTTCTGCCGTCATCTACTATGTTACTATGTTACAGTTGGGAAAGTGAAGATTAAGGAATGATTTTTTGGCATTTCTGGGTGGTAGGTCTATCTGGTCTGACTTTTAGGCTGGAGCGTCTCCGTAGATGATTCTTGTGAACTAGGGTACATATTTTGAATGTGATGTGTTCTTTGAGTGGGAGCCAATGTAGCGTTTCTCATATTTTGATTTGCCGAATATGAGTCTAGCTGCAGTATTCTGAGTTGTCTGAAGTTTTTTGAATATTTGCTCTTTGCAGCCAGCGTAGAGTGCATTGCAGTAATCTAGATGACTGAGAACCATTGATTGTACCAGGTTGCGGAAGACGTTCCTTGGGAAGAAAGGTCTTACTCTTTTTAATTTCCACATTGAGTGGAACATTTTCTTGGTAGTGTTTTTCGCGTGATTCTCAAGTGTTAGGTGTCGATCAATGGTAACTCCAAGAATTTTTAGGGTGTCCGAAATTGGAAGATTCAATTTTGGTGTGTTAATGGTAGTGAATTTGTTCGTGTTGTGTTGTGAGGTGAGTATTAGGCATTGGGTTTTTTCTGCATTGAGTTTCAGTTGAAATGTATCCGCCCATGTGTGCATGATATGTAGGCTTTGGTTGATGTCATTGGAAATTTCCTTTAAATCTTGTTTGAATGGGATGTAGATCGTTACGTCATCTGCATATATGTACGGGTTGAGGTTTTGGTTTGATAGTAGTTTTGCCAAGGGGATCATCATTAAGTTGAATAAGGTCGGTGAGAGGGGGGATCCCTGTGGGACTCCACATTCAGCTATCCATGTGGCTGAAGTAGTCGAGTTAGATGTCACTTGGTATGATCGTGTGGTTAGGAACCCCTTGAACCAATTAAGAACATTGCCTCCAATTCCGAAATTCTCGAGGATATGTAGTAGTATTCCGTGATCAACCATGTCGAAGGCGCTAGACATATCAAATTGTAGAAGTAGTATGTTTTTGCCAGTTGCGATCGTTTGTTTAAATTTGTTCATGAGAGTAACTAGTACCGTTTCCGTACTGTGGTTAGACCGGAATCCTGATTGGGAATCATGTAATATTGAGAATTTGTTTAAATAATTTGTGAGTTGCTTGGTTACCATCCCTTCCGTTAGTTTGGTTATTAAGGGGATGGATGCTACTGGCCTGTAGTTGGTTAGTTCACTAGCACTCTTCTTTACGTCTTTGGGTATGGGGGTGAGTAGAATGTTTCCTTTCTCCTTTGGGAAGAGTCCAATTTGTAACATATAGTTCAAGTGATTCGTGAGGTCTGTTATGAATTGTTGAGGGGCCATTGTCATAAGCAGAAATGCATGAATGAACAGTTTCCTTTCACATCCTGTTTTTCCTTCTCCCTGGTCTCAAGAAGACTTCTAACCCCTCCCATGACTGCCCATCTTGTCACACACGTTGGTGCATAAACATGATTATGTTCCAGGTGTCCCTCCTTTGCCTTGTCAGAGCCTTCTCCCGGGGAATGCTGGGGCCAATAATCCCTATACCAGGGTTTTCCCCGGGGATGCTGGGAAATGTAGTCCTTCTCCCACCTCCATTTTCTAGGGGGCACTACCTTTTTCCTTCTCTCTCTCTCTCTCTCTGAGGAATGATTAAAGGTAGGGCTCTGCTCTGTCTCCCTCGGCTCTTGAGCCTCCTTCCTTCTCCCTCCTCCACCTCCATCTGTGCAAAACCCTTATCCTCCCCTTCACACAGGGCTCTGCCCTCTCCTGGTTCTCCTCTTATCTCTCCCACCGTACCTTCAGAGTACATTCTCATGGATCTTCCTCCACCCCCATCCCGCTCTCTGTTGGTTCCTCAGGGATCTGTCCTTGGACCCCTTCTTTTTTCAATCTACACCTCTTCCCTGGGCTCGCTGATCTCATCTCATGGTTTCCAATATCATCTTTATGCTGATGACACCCAGCTTTATCTCTCCACACCAGACATTACTGAGGAAACCCAGGCCAAAGTATCGGCCTGCTTATCCAACATTATTGCCTGGATGTCCAATCGCCACCTGAAACTGAACATGGCCAAGACCGAGCTCATTGTCTTTCCACCCAAACCCACTTCTCCTCTCCCTCCACGCTCTATTTCAGTCAATAACACCCTCATCCTCCCTGTCTCATCTGCCCACAACCTCGAAGTCATCTTCAACTCCTCCCTCTCCTTATCTGCCCATATCCAGCAGACAGCCAAGACCTGTCGCTTCTTTCTCTATAACATCAGCAAAATTCGCCCTTTCCTCTCTGAGCGCACCACCCAAACTCTCATCCACTCTCGCCTTGACTACTGCAACCTACTCCTCACTGGCCTCCCACTTAACCATCTAACCCTCCTTCAATCCGTTCAGAACTCTGCTGCGCGTCTTATCTTCCGCCTAGACTGATATGCTCATATCACCCCTCTCCTCAAGTCACTTCACTGGCTTCCGATCAGGTACCACATACATTTCAAGCTTCTCCTCCTAACCTACAAATGCACTCAATCTGCAGCCCCTCACTACCTCTCTACCCTCATCTCCCCTTACGCTCCTACCCGTAACCTCCGCTCACAGGACAAATCCCTCCTCTCAGTACCCTTCTCCACCACCGCCAACTCCAGACTCCACCCTTTCTGCCTCATCTCACCCTATGCTTGGAATAAACTCCCTGAACCCATACGCCAAGCCCCATCCCTACCCATCTTCAAATCCTTGCTCAAAGCCCTCTTCTTCAATGCCGCTTTCGGCACCTAACCATTGTACCTCTATCCAGGAAATCTAGACTGCCTCAATCTTGATTGACTGCATTTTCTCTCCTTTAGATTGTAAGCTCCTTTGAGCAGGGACTGTCCTTCTTTGTTAATTGTACAGCGCTGCGCAACCCTGGTAGCGCTTTAGAAATGTTAAATAGTAGTAGTAGTAGAAGTATTCAAAGCTGAAGAGTCAGTTAAACTGAATGACATCTCTATAACCCTGCAGGATGTAATGGTTCAATTTGACAAAATGAAGAGTAGCAAATCGACTGAACCGGATGGTATTCATCCCAGTGTACAGATAGAATTGAAAAATGAACTTGCGGAACTTTTGTTAGTTTAAAATCAACCATTCTTTAAAATCAAGAATGGTTCCGGAAGATTGGAGGGTGGCCAATGAAACGCCAATTTTTAAAAAGAGGTCCAGAGGAGATCAGGGATATTATAGACCAGTGAACCCGACATTGGTGCTGGGCAAAATGGTAGAGACTATTATAAGAACAAAATTACAGAGCATATTCAAAAGCATGGATTAATGAAACAAATCCAACATGGATTTAGTGAAGGGAAATCTTGTCTCACCAATCCATTACATTTCTTTAAAGGGGTGAGCTGGTCAATATAGTGTATCTGGATTTTCAAAAGGTGTTTGACAAAGTACCTCATGAAAAACCACAGAGGATATTGGTGGGATAGGAGGTGGTGTCCTATTGTGGATTAAAAATTGGTTAAAAGATAGAAAACAGAGAGTAGGGTTAAATGATCAGTATTCTCAATGGAAGAGGGTAGATAGTGGGGTTCCCCAGGGGTCTGTGCCAAGACAGCTGCTTTTGAACATGTTTGTAAATAATCTAGAGATAGGAGTAACTAATGAGGTAATTAAATTTGGTGAACACACAAGGTTATTTAAAGTTCTTAAATCAAAGAGGAGTGGCCTAGTGGTTAGGGTGGTGGACTTTGGTCCTGAGGAACCTTAGTTTGATTCCCACTTCAGGCACAGGCAGCTCCTTGTGACTCTGGGCAAGTCACTTAACCCTCCATTGCCCCATGTAAGCCGCATTGAGCCTGCCATGAGTGGGAAAGCGCGGGGTAGAAATGTAACAAAAATAAAATACTAGGACTAGGGGGGCATGAAATGAAGCTACAAAGTAGTAAATTTAAAACGAATCGGAGAAAATATTTTGTCACTCAACGACTAATTAAATTCTGGAATTTGTTACCAGAGAATGTAGTAAAAGCAATTAGCAAAGTGGGGTTTAAAAAAGGTTTGGATGGCTTCCTAAAGGAAAAGTCCATATACCATTATTGAAATGGACTTGGGGAAAATCCACTGCTGATGTCTAGGATAAGCAGCATAAAATGCACTGTTTTGGGATCTTGCCAGGTACTTGTGACCTAGATTGGCTACTTTTGGAAACAGGATGCTGGGATTGATGGACCTTTGCTCTGTCCCATTATGGCACTACTTATGTACCCTCTAGAGGCGGCACCGCTCAGCTGCACACCCCAAGCTTCATTGAACTCACAAATCAGAACAGGAGCAAGCTTCAGATGAAACCAGGAACTTGTGAGAGACCGTCTATCAACTTGCTGGAGATAGAGAATACTGATTGATCAAGGAGCGTTCCGTCCTATAAGACAGTTCAGTTCAGTGCTTTCTATCTCCACCTGCTGGTAGAAGGTTACAAACCACAAGTCTCTGGATTCACCTGCTACCAACGCTAAGGAAAGGGGGAATGCTGCACAAAATATTAAAAATTATTACACAAAAATATTGCATTATTGAAAAAAAGGCTACAGAATGTTACATTTTTTTGTGAAGAATTCTCCCCATGAGTAAGAACTAGGCAGATAGGTCAGAAGATATGATTTGGTCAGAGTGGGGGAGATTTAGCAGACTACAGACGAAATGTTATAGCTGACTAGATGTAGGCCAATTTTCAGACACAATCTAGCCAGCTGGTTGCAGTTAAACACTCAAGATTCAGCCAGCTTTCTGAGAATGCACATCTAAAAGGCAGAAATCACTTTTCAGATGAATAACTGTAATATATGGTAAGATATATTAAATGTTTTTTTTCCTGGGGCTGTGGGGAGGCTGTTCCAGGGTTTTGGTGGATGGTGCTGGCTGGAAAAGGTTTAAAGTTAGTTTGGGAATTTTTAATGGAGTTATGTGAAGAAATATGGTTTTATTTTTTTTTTTTTTAATTATTTTATTTATCATTTTACTTAATTACATTCACATTTATCACATAAATGTAAGGAAATACAGAAATTAATATAAAAGGAAAACATTTTCTCTAAACAATATATATTTACATAATTGTCCACAATTGGAAGATCCAAGATCAGGAAAACAATCTTAAAGAAAATAAGAAAAACTCAAAACGGTTAATCTTACACATTTTCTGAGGGAGTAAGGTTAATCGGTTATTGCAGCCGGTACAGTGGTAACTGAAGGAAGTTGCTGCAGAGGATTCTTCATCTGTTTCCACAAACTCTATAATTTCTTAGGTTCAAACAAATAAGTAATAAGGAAAATAAAACACTTACAAGGGAATCGTGCTAGGAAGGTCCCACCTAGGGCAATGATTCCTGGCTGAAAAGCCAAGACTTCACACCTCCCAGTCTGTGATTCCCTTGATGTGTCAGGAAATATATTCATCTTTGAACCCAAAAAACTATCAACCATATATCAAAAATACAATTTTAAAACGTTGTTCCTATCTAATCAAAGACGAAAGTCACTAATAGTATAACTCTATCTATAACTTCTGAATTTTCCAAAATGTCAATTAAACACATCTCTTTTCTCTGAAAGAAGATTTTAAAGGAAATATAATTTTAGTCACCAAAAGGTGGCTATCAGAAGATATTAGCAACGTATCAGAGAAATATTTCTTCAAGAATTCAGTAGCTAATATATAGGATATTATAGGTAAATTTATCATTCTCAAGTTATTTTCCCTTAATTGGTTCTCCAGAAATTCCAGTTTTTACAAGAAAAATAACTATTCTTCATTACCAAATTATCTAATTTTCATAGAGAAGCCATTTCCGTAATCAAAGTCTCTTTTTATAACTTGGACTTCCACTTTGTTAGATAAGTATTAATATAAATTCTTTAACTCACATAGTGAAATTTTTAAACATTTGAAGAAGACAGTTATTCACATTCTGCTGCAGTTCCTATAGTATGTCCTTTATGACATTATTGGCTTCACCAAGTCCAATTTCTCCACAGAAATCGCTCCAGATATCTTTGAGGGGAAGAGCTCACTCTCCAATCCCCCAGTTGGTTTATTATCTGGAGTCGATGCTGCGCCAGGACCTCCTCGGGTCACATGAAAATCCTAACCCACTTCGGGCGTTTCCATTATTGACCTCCATAGCGAAGCATTACTATTTCCGGGTCTTGGAGGAGTCGTGCCAACAGGGGGACTCAAAGTCACTCCCTCCACTGAGATTCGGCAATAAAGCCTTGCTGTTCCCCGAAGCAAGAACCGATATCCCCGACGTTATGACCCCGAATCTCTCCAAAATAGACTGAGAAGTGGTGGGAACCCCAGCCGTGTTCGAGGAGGGCAGCACCATGGCTTTGCCTTTTCTCTTCCCCATTCTCTGGGGAGCGCGCCTTCTTCTTCAGGCATTCTGGTGTACAACGGGAACTCAACTAGCGTACGTCCTCCCTCAACGCCATCTTGGATCCTCCAGGTTGGGACACTCTTTGTCTGGTTTCTCCTCAGAGGCCTGTCTGATATGGGTAACCCTACAGCATAGCCCTCTGAGTCATTGAAACACGGAAGCCCCTCCACCACTTGCAAGGTGGTGTCCCTTCGGAGGGGATATGGTTTTATTTTACAATAACAACCCATGATTAGGAGGGAATTGTACTATAAAAGGTTTCTTGCTGTTTTGGGTACAAGTCAGGTTAAAATTGACTTAGAGATTCTGTGTATAGTAAGTTTTGCATTCACTTCTATGTGGGGAAGGGAAAGCATCCTTGTGACTCTGGGCAAGTCACTTAACCCTCCATTGCCCGCCGCATTGAGCCTGCCATGAGTGGGAAAAGCGCGGGGTACAAATGTAACAAAAAAAAAAAAACCTGGAGATTCAGTTCGGACAGCCAAGATTCTAAAACAACTAAGAAAAAAAAAACAGTCTTCAGCTGACAAGTTGATTGGTTGAGGGACGTCAGGTGTTTCTCTAGGGGGGTGAGCAAGGTTGCCAGGTGGGCGGTTTTCCACGACCCGCTGTGGGAAATTTTTGTCCGCTGCGGGTCTCGGTTTTTGGGCTTTTTTGAGGTTTTATTGCTGTATTTTGTGCGGTTTTTCGGGCCGCAGGGGCGGGGCTAATGACGTTTTGGGCAGGGTTTGACGTTTTGGGCGGGTGCAGGTGACGTTTTGGATGGGACCGATGACATTTTGGGTGGGACCGGAGGAGGCGGGGCTGATGACGGCGGAGGCGGGGGTTGATGACAGCGGGGGCGGAGCTGATGATGGCAGAGGCGGGATTGATGACGGCGGGGGCAGGGTTGATGACGGCAGGGGTGGGGATGTGAACTTTTTGGGCGGGTTTGGGGACCGGGTAGCTGGCAACACTGGGGGTGAGTTGCTAGGGAGACTGAAAGGAAGAGAGCTGGCTGAGAGAGAAAGAGAGTGAAAAAAACGTTTGCTGGGTGTGTGAAATTTAAGAGAAAAAAAGTATAGATTTCTGGGTTTGAAGTGAAATAAGTGATTGGGAAAGTAAGTGAGACAAAGGTTTATGTGTGCCAGTTTGAAAGAGGGTCCTTTGATATTTAAATTGAGCTGAGGTGAGTGTGAATGGCGTTTCAGTGATAACACTGAATTTCCAGAGATAAGGGATTTACCATTTTAGGGTGAGAGAGGCTGTGATTTGTGTTGGAGATTGTACTTCATGAGAAAGCCTACAAGTGTGTAAGGATTTAAAGTGTGACACAGAGGAAGGACGGAGAGGTGAATTTGATATTTGGAAAAAGAAGCCATTAAGCTGTGTCTGTGGGAAAGGTGTGTTGTTTGTGAGAGTTCTGAGTGCAGTGCAAGGTTTGGAATCTGACTTCAGATTAAAGAAAATCCAGCACTGCCTGATAAAGGGAAACCTCATACTCGATACCCACGTGAAGAATACGACGAAAAAGATGTTCCACACCATGTGCAAACTCAAAAGAATAAAACCTTTCTTCCCGAGATACATCTTCCGCACCCTAGTACAATCAATGGTACTATGTCACCTAGACTACTGCAACGCACTCTACGCTGACTGCAAAGAACAGAATATCAAAAAACTCCAAACAGCCCAAAATACCGCCGCCAGACTCATATTTGGAAAAACTAAATATGAA
The DNA here is from genome assembly GCF_901765095.1 of Microcaecilia unicolor. NCBI lineage: Eukaryota > Metazoa > Chordata > Amphibia > Gymnophiona > Siphonopidae > Microcaecilia > Microcaecilia unicolor. Next base: position 4,273,530 of record NC_044031.1, read on the forward strand.
AGGGCTAAAACCCTAAGAGAGAAACTTCACTGGCTCCCAATTAAGGAACGCATCGCGTTCAAGATCTGCACAATTGTACATAAAATCATCCACACAGATGCCCCAACTTACATGCTAAACCTCGTGGACCTGCCTCACAGGAATGCCAAAAGATCATCCCGCAAATTTCTTAATCTGCACTTCCCCAGCTGTAAAGGATTAAAATACAAGCTGATACATGCAACGACCTTCTCTTACATGAGCATGCAGTTGTGAAAACTCTTGATGAAATAACCAACTTTTGTAAATCACTGAAGACATATCTCTTCAACAAGACCTACAAAGAGAACCCATTGCCTTACTAAACCACCTCGCCAACCCACCCCAGTCATGAAAGTCTACCTCCTACACTCATCTGCCTACTTCTTTTCTTTTCTTTTCCTTGACTCAAACTTTTTATATCACTAATTGTATCTGATATCCTGGAATGACAATGCCATAACAGGACTCTGCAAGCCACATTGAGCCTGCAAATAGGTGGGAAAATGTGGGATACAAATGCAATAAATAATAATAATAATAATAATAAAATATTGTGTTTTTATGTGAAGTCTGTGAGATGGAATGTTGAATTACCATTTGAATATGGAATGGGTTACTGTGTGAGATCCCTGAAGGCAGTGCCAGAGTCTTCGGCAGCATTATAAAATAACATAGTAGATGACGGCAGAAAAAGACCTGCATGGTCCATCTAGTCTGCCCAACAAGATAAACTCATATGTGCTACTTCTTGTGTATACCTTACCTTGATTTGTATCTGCCATTTTCAGGACACAGACCGTAGAAGTCTTGCCCAGCACTAGCCCCACCTCCCAAACACCAGCCCCGCCTCCCAATCTCGGCTAAGCTTCTGAGGATCCATTCCTTCTGCACAGGATTCCTTTATGTTTATCCCACGCATGCCTGAATTCCGCTACCATTTTCATCTTCACCACCTCCCGCAGGAGGGAATTCCAAGTATCTACCACTCTCTCCATGAAAAAATACTTCCTAACATTTTTCTTGAGTGTGCCACCCTTCAATCTCATATCATGTCCTCTCGTTCTACCGCCTTCCCATCTACGGAAAAGGTTTGTTTACGGATTAATACCTTTCAGGGAATAAACAGTGAGAAATAGGCTGTGAAGTGAGTACTCCTGTAAATTATTTTGTTTCAAATAGAGAGTGTGGCCACAGTATTGAGAACTGATTAAATGTCACCAGAGAGGAGTCAGTGCCTGGACTAGCACAGGGAGTTCAGGGTTTTGCATCCATTTATTTTCTTTATAAGTGAGGTTTAGGAAGAAGAACTCTGTAGATCATCCGCTGAAGGATTTCCAGATGAGCTCCAACGCAAGAAAGACATCACCTAAACAAATTCAACTACAGCTAAGTGACATTGCCGAGAGGGGTGGTAACATCACCAACCAGAATCACAGTCCCTCTCACTCTCACCAGTCACCCACAACCAGTGCCTCAACTATTCTCTTCAGCATTTATACTTTCTCTAAATAAACTTCAAATCAATCCTTTCTCTCTCACAGATCACCACCATACGTCCTCTCACTCTCAGTGCTTTCCATAGGCACCCAGTATAAGAGGCTTGGGGAGCCACAAGTGCAGCAAGGGCTAGTGCGGTATTGCTCTTCCCCTCAGCTCCTGTCAAGTCTTTCAACTTCAAGGCTTCCGGTAGCAGCAGCAGCAGCAGCAGCAGCAGCGATGTAAGCGCAGCTTTCAGTCTGCCCCGGAAGCCTTCTCTGGACAGCGTCCCGCCTACGGGAAGCTGTACAGAGAGTGCTTCCGGGGCAGGCTGAAAGCAGAGCTTACATCACTGCTGCTGCTACAGGTCACTGTACCGTGGATTCAGCTGTTGTTAATGGACTTCAGGTGTGCGCCCGCGCTGCTTTTCCCTCTGTCCTAAATCCACCTGACACTCATTTTTAAGCTTCTACATTTAGAAGATTACTGAAATTTTGAGCATAAATTTAGGAACACAGTTCTACTAGATGTTCAAATAAACTAAATTAGAAGCCCACATCTCAAAATTAGGAGAATAATTCATTTAAATTTTGGTCTCTTAGAGCTTTTCCCTAGATGTCTTTCAAAGAAATTCTCAGGGTGCTTACTGTCTGTAACTGTAAAATCTTTGTGAGGCTGTTTACTGTCAGAACACTAGTATTATTCTGAACAACCAAAGGCATTAAAAACTATTTTGCAATAGCCTTGGCTGGGAGGATGAGAAAAGAAGTACACCTGTCAAGCTTCATTATAGGCTTCAGAGAGAACTATTTCAGAAATGTCCAGGGTTTGTAACACCACATAAAAAGTGCTTTGAACATTCTCTTAAAAAGACCTACAAATGAAAACATGCATATAGAAGTACATCACAGTAGTTTCTCATTTCAATTCTGAGGTTATTACCGGCTTAGTGATGTCAAATACTACTATAGCAGCTTGGGCCCCTCTGTAATACATAGGTGCAAGACTGTGGTATCGTTCTTGACCTGCAGTGTCCCAAATCTCAAACTTTACTGTTGTGTCATCTAAGCACACCGACTGTGCAAGGAAAGCAGCTACAAAGAAAATAAAAACAAAATGCATAAACATCCCTAAGCAGTGATATAAGGTACAATTTCAAAAGCTTAGCTATGAAAAATAAGGAATTTCACACATAGACTGGCTGAATGCACTTAACTGGATTTTTTGGCAGACAGAACAGCACTATGAGCGTGAGTACCGGCTGCTTTTGTTCGAGCCGGGCCAGAGAGGTGTCCAGGGATGGGTATTTTCCGTTGGGTTTAGCACTCCCAGTTAGAAAAGTTGGCTCTCATGGTGGAGTATACGAGGAAAGGCGAGGCGGGGCGCCAATTGCCAAATATTAAGCAAGCTGTTAAACTGTCCAGGGAGAGTTAATTTCCATTGGCTTTAGCATCCCTGGTCATTTTGAAAACTTGGTTCCTCGGGGGGGGCGGGGGGGGGGGGGGGGGAGGCCGCAGATTCCTCGCTGGGCAGCAGTAATACAGTGTTTGAACCACAGTAGAACCGATGGACACATCCCCCACACTAGATAGTCTTGAAACAACCTGTTTGTTTTTTTGCTGTGTTGTTCCCCCAAAGTAATTTTCATCATTTCATTGGACTTTTAGCTGGCCTTCCCAAATGTTTAACGTACCTTACAGTACTACCCTTTTTCTGCCTTAAAGAGCTTACAGTTCAAGTGATCACTGTGACTTGACTTGCTAGAGTTCGTAAGGAGTAAAAGTGGGGTGGGGGTTGTTCGAAGTTGAAAGACGTGACAGGAGCGGAGGGGGAGAGCGATACCGTACTAGTCCGGACGGGGGGGGGAGCGATGCCAGCCAGCTGCCAGACCAAAGGGAAAGGGAGGTGGAGAGAGGAGGATGTGATGCCACATGTAAAGGGAAGAGGGAGGATGGAAAGCAATGGCAGGGCAGGGGAATGGGAAAAGGGGGGGTGGAGAAAGGAGTGAGAGTGATGGTAGTCTAGATCTAAGGGAAGCAAGAAGGGGAGGGAAGAGAAAGGTGGGATGCATGAGGGAGAGGAGAGATGCATGAGGACACTGGAGGAGAGAGAGAGAAAGTGGAAAAGTGCAGGGGAGAGCCAGGGACATGCAAAAGAGCAGGGGAGAGCCAGACAGAGATGGGGAGAGAAAGAGGGGACGTGGAAGAGAGCAGGGGAGAGCCAGAGAGAGATGGGGAGAGAAAATGGGGACATGGAAGAGAGCAGGGGAAAGCCAGGGACATGGAAAAGACCAGGGAAGAGCCAAAGAGAGATGGGGAGAGAAAGAGGGGCCATGGAAGAGAGCAGGGGAGAGCCAGGGACATGCAAAAGAGCAGGGGAGAGCCAGAGAGAGATGGGGAGAGAAAGAGGGGACGTGGAAGAGAGCAGGGGAGAGCCAGAGAGAGATGGGGAGAGAAAAGGGGGACATGGAAGAGAGCAGGGGAAAGCCAGGGACATGGAAAAGAGCAGGGAAGAGCCAAAGAGAGATGGGGAGAGAAAGAGGGGACATGCAAAAGAGCAGGGGAGAGCCAGAGAGAGATGGGGAGAGAAAGAAGGGACATGGAAGAGAGCAGGGGAGAGCCAGAGAGAGATGGGGAGCGAAAGAGGGGACATGGAAGAGAGCAGGGGAGAGTCAGAGAGAGATGGGGAGAGAAAGAGGGGACATGGAAGAGAGCAGGGGAGAGCCAGAGAGAGATGGGGAGAGAAAAGGGGGATATGGAAGAGAGCAGGGGAAAGCCAGGGACATGGAAAAGAGCAGGGAAGAGCCAGAGAGAAGATGCTGAATGGAAGAGGGGTGCAGAGAGAGAGATATGAGTGGAAAGACGGGGAGAGAAAGAGGGGACATGGGCAGGAGAGAGAGAGAGAAGCTGCTGGGGAGAAACTGGGGGAGACCCTAGCTGTCAGACGGAGAAATGCTGAATGAAAGGAGGGAGAAAGAGGGAAAATGCTGGAAGGAGGGGGCAGAAAGAAGGAGGACACTGGATGTAAGGGTAGGGAGGAAAAGAGGAAAGACACTGGAAGGATGGGGATAGAGATGACATGCTGAATGGAAAAGGGTCGAGAGAGAGAACTGTTTAGAAGGAAGGGGAGATAGAGGGAGACAATGGATGGAAGGAGAGGGAGACAATAGACAGAAGGATTGGGAGAGGGTAATAGGTAGAAGGATGGAGAGAGAAAGAAGGATGACACTGGATGGAAGGGTAGGAGAGAAAGAGGGAAGGTGCTGGACATGGATGGATGGAGGGGAGGGAAGAGAGGAGAAATCTGGACATGGATGGAGTGGAGGGCAGGGAAGAGAGGAGAAATGTTGGACAAGGATGGAGGGAAGGAAAGACAAAGGAAGGAGATGCACACGGATGGAGTGGAAGGGAGAGAGGAGAAATGCTGGACATGGATGGAGGGGAGGGAAGACAGAGGAAGTACATGCACATGGATGGAGGGGAGGGGAAAATGCTGGATATGGATGGAGGGCAAATTGCTGAATTTAAGGGCTAGATCGGAACACTTTGAGGGCAGATGCTGAAACTGGAGAAAGGATAGGGACAGGGCTACAGATGGTAGGCAGGACGCATAAGGACACAGGAGGATGGTGGACACGTTGAGAGAAAAAATATCAAATGGAAAGAAGACACTGGGACCAAAGCGAATAGAAAAACTAAATGATCAGACAACAAAGGTAGAAAAAATTATTTTATTCAGAATTTATTAACTGGAATATGTCAGCTTTTGGAAATGTGCATCTGTGATATTTTGCATGTAAGTTTCAATTTTTCTAGTATTGCTGCATGCTGAGTCTGACTTCTTGAGGTAACTTTCCAGTTTTGCCTTCATATCTGTTGTGTCATGTGTTTTTCATGTGCAATCAAGGTGCAGTATTCAGCTAGCGTGTAGTATTTGCAGCCCTTTTTTTTGTTTCACTAGGTTGTGTACTGGTGTTTTAGAGCCCAGTGTAATTACAGTTCTGCCTTTCGACGCATAAGGTTGTAGCTCATTCTGGCCTTGGAATTAGTGCTGTTATGGTTTGCTAAGGTTATGAGTGTGTTTTTGCACAAGTTTGTGTATAGTGTTTTGCAGTGGAGAGATTGTGTATTGGCATTACTGAGGTGGCACCAAAACATCGGAAAGGGTTTTAGAGCCTAAATCATGACACACTACCTCTTGAAGGATATGGTCGTTAATAAAAGGAGCTCATTGTGAACACTTTCCACCCTAAAAGGGTGTTTTGTGGCTCTACATGAGAATTGTGATATTATGATCCCTTGTTTCATATTGTTGACGGTCTGCATTTTCCATATGGGTGGTATATTGGTGTATTAGGTTCTGCCCAGTGTAATATTTATGGTACAGTAAGGTTCTGAGTGTGTTTTTGCACAAAGTTGTGCATAGTGTTTTGCAGTTGAGTGATTGTGCTTAGAATATGCTTTGAGCAACCACTTTATTCTTTGACATATGATACATATCTAATATCTAAATTTAATAAAAGGTATTGTGACTTTTATTTTTACTTATTTTTTTCTGTGTTAATTATGGCTATAAGCTCCGCCCCTGGCTCCACCCCTAACTCCATCCCCTTTAGCCTCCCCAAACAGTTGGGCCACCGACCGCCTATGCTGCTTTCACCTTCTCTCTAAACCAGTGTTGCCAGATGGAAAACATTTTCCATGCCCCAAACCAGCCCAAAAACCACACTGTGACATTAACCTCTCCTAGGAAAGACTACAGCTCCCAGAGTGCACTTTGACCCTCCCACACACTAATCCCAACTAGTAAACTCACCTTCAGACTCCCCTCAATCCACTTTAAATCCTTTTACATTTTTTTCCCATTTAGCACAATTACCAACCAGAATCACAGTCCCTCTCACTCTTACCAGTCACCCACAACCACCTCTTTGAGAATACATAAGCATGCATCTGCGTCAAAAGCAGGAAGCATCGGGGTTTCCTCAGTGGTGTACTGATGCTGAACAACAAAACAAGTGCATAGATGATTTCTATCAGAAAGAAAGTGTGCTTTTACATGCTGATCAGATAACCGTGAACAAAACTGTTCTTAAACTCTTTGTGGGGGAAGTTTGGCCAAAGAAGACATCTACCTACCCTTCAATTATGGGCTGCTCATGTCTTTGTCAGTGGGCAAACTTACAAAATCAGCAAGGGATCAAATACTTATTTCCCCCACTGTACCTGCCACAAGCATCACAAGAGACCCGGATGAGCTCTATATGCACCTGTTTCCCCATGAACAAACTGTGTCGTCTCGCGATCTTATAGTCGATGATGCGGCATCTGGAAGCGCACAAAGGAATTTTGTGCACCACCGGGTAATACTAACATCTTCATAGCCTCTTTTACAACTGCGCATGCAGGTTAGAACTGTACAGGGCTCTTCACGCTTTACAAGAGCCCTGTCGGCACAGACTCTGATTTTTGTGAGCAAGGAGGGTAAGTGGAATCCTCTTTTGGGTGAGCATATCACAGAGTTTGTCTCAGCCGATCGTAAAACATACGGGTACAGGTTATCCAGAAGGGAGACCCACCTAAAGGTAAAGGAATCACACTCAACAACGAAAACAGCGAGAAAATAGCTCCTTTGGACTACAAAAATGTAATTATGGATTGATTTATTTATGACATTTATATCCCACATTATCCCAAACAAGTTTGAGTTCGATGTGGCTTACAATAAACTGTATAAGATACATAACAAAGAATAATGCATAAGAAAGTAATTTGTTGTAAGAATTCAATTTTACAATACAATATCATAAACATACTGGGATAGCTATGGATGTTTAACATTTAGAAAATTACTACTACTACTACTACTATTTAGCATTTCTATAGCGCTACAAGACGTACGCAGTGCTGCACAAACATAGAAGAAAGTCCCTGCTCAAAGAGCTTACAATCTAATAGACAAAAATAAAGTAAGCAAATCAAATCAATTAATGTGAACGGGAAGGAAGAGAGGAGGGTAGGTGGAGGCGAGTGGTTACAAGTGGTTACGAGTCAAAAGCAATGTTAAAGAGGTGGGCTTTCAGTCTAGATTTAAAGGTGGCCAAGGATGGGGCAAGACGTAGGGGCTCAGGAAGTTTATTCCAGGCGTAGGGTGCAGCGAGACAGAAGGCGCGAAGTCTGGAGTTGGCAGTAGTGGAGAAGGGAACAGATAAGAAGGATTTATCCATGGAGCGGAGTGCACGGGAAGGGGTGTAGGGAAGGACGAGAGTGGAGAGATACTGGGGAGCAGCAGAGTGAATACATTTATAGGTTAGTAGAAGAAGTTTGAACAGGATGCGAAAACGGATAGGGAGCCAGTGAAGGGTCTTGAGGAGAGGGGTAGTATGAGTAAAGCGACCCTGGTGGAAGATGAGACGGGCAGCAGAGTTTTGAACCGACTGGAGAGGGGAGAGGTGACTAAGTGGGAGGCCAGCAAGAAGCAGATTGCAGTAGTCTAAACGAGAGATGACAAGGGTGTGGATGAGGGTTTTGGTAGAGTGCTCGGAAAGAAAGGGGTGGATTTTACGGATGTTGTAAAGAAAGAAACGACAGGTCTTGGCGGTCTGCTGGATATGAGCAGAGAAGGTTTCGAGCTGAGGAGACAGGGAGAATGAGAGAGCCATCAACAGAAATAGAAAACGGGGGGAGCGGGGAGGTGGGTTTGGGGGGCGAAAATGAGAAGCTCAGTTTTGGTCATATTTAATTTCAGGTGGGGTTGAGACATCCAGGCAGCAATGTCAGACAAGTACGCTGAAACTTTGGTTTGGATGCAAGGTGAGATATCAGGGGTAGAAAGATAGATTTGGGAGTCATCAGCATAGAGATGGTAAATCTATTATGAATGAGAAATTGTACATGAAGCAAAGAGAAAGTTAATGGTAAATAGAGTAATAACCACTTCAGGTAATAATTAATTGTTGAGATATGGTCGTTCTTTGTGAAGGTTTGTTTGAATAGGAACGATTTGAGGATTTTGCGGAATCTAGTATATTCCTGTATATTTCTTATTTTGGGTGCTAAGGAGTTCCACCATTTGGTTCCTAGGTAAGTGAAGTCTGAAGAGTGGACAGTTTTGTAGATCAAATATCAAATCTGATCACATATAAATCTGAGTATACTATGAGCGTACTGTCCACATCCTCATCTAGGGAAAACTTGTACAAAATAATGTGCTTTCAGTAGTTTTCTGGAAGCCAAATAAGATGATGTATTGCAAACTGAATCTGGTAGAGCATTCCATAGAGTTGGTCCATACTTTCGATAGATGGTAAGCTTAATAAACCTAAATAAGGATACTTCCAGCAATCCTTTAGTAGCAGATTGTAATGGGATCAATGGGTTGTAATTTTGGATTACGATCCAAGGGTGCCAGTGGGTGAACAAACCAAAATATCCATCCAGCAAAAAGGGACAGAAACAAGACCCGGTGGTTTAACCCTGGAGAATCCCCCACAGCGGCTGCTGAAGACGTCACATCTTTCTTCGGAGTCTTCACAGCCTCCTCTATAGTCTGCTGTTGTCAAAGTGGTGGAACAACCTGGTCTGAGGGGAACAAAGATGTCTCTACCGAATGCTGGGCCTCTCCCTGCGTCCAGTGCTGAGCTGGGATCTCACCCTCATTTCCTGCCCGCTGCGGGAGCACAAATGAATCCAACTTCAGTTGACCAAGAGGGGTAGAGGTGGTTTCAGGGGAATAAAATCTCACCTAACCCTTACACTTAGAAGGCATGATAGACAGAGGAACAAGGTAAGCACAGAGCAGATTCTCGTGTGTCTTCTCAGCCATATTGCTCTGCCCCCCCACCCCACACTCAGAACATTTAAATGGCTTCACTCCTGCGTGGATTCTCTGGTGCATTATCATGTATTTCTTCAACCTCAACCATTTGCCACACTCAGTACATGGAAATGGTTTTACTCCTCAATGGCTATTCTGGTGCATAGTGAGTGTCTCCTTGTCAACGAAGGTCTTACCACACTCAGAATATCTAAATGGTTTCATTCCAGTGTGGATTCTCTGGTGTATTGTGAGTTCTCCCTTCACCCTGAAGCTTTTATTACACTCACTGCAGATGAATGGTTTCATTCCTGTGTGGATTCTCTGGTGTATTGTGAGGTCTCCCTTCTGCCTGAAGCTTTTATTACACTCAGTGCAGATGAATGGTTTCGCTCCTGTGTGGATTCTCTGGTGTTTTGTGAGGCTTGTTTTATGAGTGAAGCTTTTATTACACTCACTGCAGATGAATGGTTTGATTCCTGTGTGGATTCTCTGGTGTTCTGTGAGGCTTGTTTTCTGACTGAAGCTTTTATTACACTCAGTGCAGAAGAATGGTTTCACTCCTGTGTGGATTCTCTGGTGTCTGGTGAGGTGTCCCTTCTGACTGAAGCTTTTATTACACTCAGTGCAGAAGAATGGTTTCATTCCTGTGTGGATTCTCCAGTGTTTTGTGAGGCTTGTTTTATGACTGAAGCTTTTATTACACTCAGTGCAGATGAATGGTTTCATTCCTGTGTGGATTCTCTGGTGTATTGTGAGGTCTCCCTTCTGCCTGAAGCTTTTATTACACTTAGTGCAAATAAATGGTTTGATGCCTGTGTGGATTCTCTGGTGTATTGTCAGGTCTCCCTTCCGCCTGAAGCTTTTATTACACTCACTGCAGATGAATGGTTTCATTCCTGTGTGGATTCTCTGGTGTATTGTGAGGCTTATTTTCTGAGTGAAGCTTTTATTACACTCTGTGCAGATGAATGGTTTCATTCTTGTGTGGATTCTCTGGTGTATTGTGAGGCTTATATTGTGAGTGAAGCTTTTATTACACTCACTGCAGATGAATGGTTTCATTCCTGTGTGGATTCTCTGGTGTTTTGTGAGGTTTGTTTTCTGACTGAAGCTTTTATTACACTCACTGCAGATGAATGGTTTCATTCCTGTGTGGATTCTCTGGTGTATTGTGAGGCTTATTTTGTGAGTGAAGCTTTTATTACACTCACTGCAGATGAACGGTTTCATTCCTGTGTGGATTATCTGGTGTTTTTTGAGGCTTGTTTTATGACTAAAGCTTTTATTACACTCACTGCAGATGAATGGTTTCAAACCTGTGTGGATTCTCTGGTGTATTGTGAGGCTTGTTTTCTGAGTGAAACTTTTATTGCACTCAGTGCAGATGAATGGTTTCACTCCTGTGTGGATTCTCTGGTGTATTGTGAGGTGTCCCTTCTGACTGAAGCTTTTATTACATTCAGTGCAGATGAATGGTTTCATTCCTGTGTGGATTCTCTGGTGTTCTGTGAGGTTTGTTTTCTGACTGAAGCTTTTATTACACTTACTGCAGATGAATGGTTTCATTCCTGTGTGGATTCTCTGGTGTATTGTGAGGCTTATTTTGTGAGTGAAGCTTTTATTACACTCACTGCAGATGAATGGTTTAATTCCTGTGTGGATTCTCTGGTGTTCTGTGAGGCTTATTTTCCGACTGAAGCTTTTATTACACTCACTGCAAATGAATGGTTTCATTCCTGTGTGGATTCTCTCGTGTATTGTGAGGTTTATTTTCTGAGTGAAGCTTTTATTACACTCAGTGCAGATGAATGGTTTCATTCCTGTGTGGATTCTCTGGTGTATTGTGAGGCTTATTTTGTGAGTGAAGCTTTTATTACACTCAGTGCAGATGAATGGTTTAATTCCTGTGTGGATTCTCTGGTGTTCTGTGAGGCTTGGTTTATGAGTGAAGCTTTTATTACACTCAGTGCAGATGAACGGTTTCACTCCTGTGTGAATTCTCTGGTGTTTTGTGAGGTCCCCCTTCTGCCTGAAGCTTTTATTACACTCACTGCAGATGAACGGTTTCATTCCTGTGTGGATTCTCTGGTGTTTTGTGAGGCTTGTTTTATGACTAAAGCTTTTATTACACTCAGTGCAGATGAATGGTTTCATTCCTGTGTGGATTCTCTGGTGTTTTGTGAGGTCTCCCTTCTGCCTGAAGCTTTTATTACACTCACTGCAGATGAATGGTTTCATTCCTGTGTGAATTCTCTGGTGTTTTTTGAGGTATTGCTCCTGACTGAAGCTTTTATTACACTCAGTGCAGATGAATGGTTTCATTCCTGTGTGAATTCTCTGGTGTTTTGTGAGGTTTCCCTTCTCACTGAAGCTTTTATTACACTCAGTACAGTTAAGTGGTTTCATTCCTGTGTGGATTCTCTGGTGATTTGTGAGAGTTCCCTTCTGACTGAAGCTTTGATTACACTCAGTGCAGATGAATGGTTTCATTCCTGTGTGAATTCTCTGGTGTTTTGTGAGGTTTCCCTTCTCACTGAAGCTTTTATTACACTCAGTGCAGTTAAGTGGTTTCATTCCTTTGTGGTTTCTCTTGTGCATTGGGAGGTTTCTTTTCCAGCAAGCAGTTGTACCACTGTCAGCAGAAGTACACAAGCTTTCATTTTTCTGAATTTTCTGGTACTTTGAGAGGTCTGTCTTTCTGCAAAAGACTTTTTCAGGTTTAGTAGTAGTCATTGATTCTTCACCAGTCTGAGGTGTTTTATGATCTGTGAATGTATCTCTATGGCTGAATTTCTTCTTACATTCAGCACTTGAAACTAGTATCTCTTCTGGGTGGAATTTTGCATTTCTTATAACATTTTCTTCCTGACTGAAGCTTTTGCCACGACTAGAACATGCAGATAATCCCTCATCAGCGTCATTTTTCTGGTGTTTTGTAACATTTCCTTTATTGATAAAGGTTTTCTCATCTACTGTCGTTGTACACACTCTAGTTTCTTTATTATTGTTCTCATGTTTCTCTTTCTTCCTACCGAAATCTTTTCCACCTATACAGTGTGTCTCTCTTATGCATGTTTTCTGCTGTTGCTGTAGTTCTCTCTTTTGACTGAAGGTTTTCCCACAGTCCGTACCTGTATATGGTCTCTCTTCAGTATCGGATCTCTGATGTGATTTCAGAGTTAAATGATCATTAAGGAATATCTCACATCCATCACACAAACATTTCTGAACTCTCATTGGGTTTGTCTGTTCTTCCACTGTTTGTGTGATATTACTGGTACAATGTTCACACGGAGCTGAGCTTCCTGTTGAAGGTTTTTGTTTATTTTGATTTTTTCCCTTTTCTCCCCAGTCAGAACAGGACGAAGTCTCTTCTTTCTCTCTTTCTGATAACATCTTTTCCTCTTCAGGCTTCTCACTGAGCTTCCATTTATGTGTCTCTGCATTACTGTTCTTAGGGTCATCTTTTTCTAAAGAAATAAAAAAGTTCACAGGAAGAGATTCACCATTAGCTAATTTCCATATGACAGGGGGTGGAGTACCTGGCAGAGGAGAGAGAGAGACAAGAATCCTGTAGTCAGGACAGGATGGGAGAATTGCAGGGGGAGGTCGGGTGGGCAGGGAGTAAAGATTGCTTTTATTGAGGATGTACCTTTTAAGGAAATGCAATATATATATGTTTATGTGCCTTTTGTAAGAAACAAATGACATCCTATATGATGATCCTGCCTTGCCTCACCCCCCCCCCCCCCCCCATGCACATACGCCAAGCCCCCTCCCTGCCCATCTTCAAATCTCTGCTTAAAGCCCACCTCTTCAATGTCGCCTTCGGCACCTAACCTCTACACCTCTACCCAGGAAATCTAGACTGCCCAACTTGACATTTCGTTCTTTAGATTGTAAGCTCATCTGAGCAGGGACCGTCCTTCTTCGTTATTATGTACAGCGCTGCGTAACACTAGTAGCGCTCTATAAATGTCAAGTAGTAGTAGTAGTGATGTGTTCCTGAGAACCAGTTCTTTGTACTTCAGCTTATATAACTGCCTGGTCTGGAACAAGGGGGGGGGTCGATGAACATCTTCCTTAAGTCTATCTCAATAGATTAAGGAATATGCGACCATTTTCCATGGCTCCCCCCTTTTATGTTCCCTCACTACCCTGCTTCTCATGTTCTTGGGTAATGTAAGAAGCTTCTTTTGTTTATACAGCTGTTTTTGGTACTTTCCCAGCCGGTGGTGCTAAGAAATCAGTTGGGGAATTTGTGGGGGTGAGGCGTTGGGTTTTTGGTTCTGAGACCCAGCACCAAGAGGCCCAAACAGCAGACATGAATCGTTTGTTTACTCTTTCCAAAAATACTAGGACTAGGGGGCATCCAATGAAGCTACAAAGTACTAAAATTAATACAAATCTGAGAAAAAGTTTCTTCACTCAACGTGTAATTAAACTCTGGAATTCGTTGCCAGAGAATGTGCTAAAGGCGGTTAGCTTAGCAGGGTTTAAAAAGGGTCTGGCCGGCTTCCTAAAGGAAAAGTCCATACACCATTACTAAATTGACTTGGGAAAATCCACTGCTTATTTCTGGGATAAGCATCATAAAATGTATTAAGCCACTGTTGGAAACAGGATGCTAGGTTTGATGGACCTTTGGTCTGTCCCAGTGTGGCAATACTTATGATGGCAGACAAGGGCCAAATGGCCCATCCAGTCTGCCTTTCCTGAGAAACCACTAACTCCTCCTTTTCCCAAGAGATCCCACGTGCCTGTCCCATGCTTTCTTAAATTGACAGTCTTCGTTGCCACGACCTCCACCAGGAGGCCATTCCACGCCTCCACCACCCTTTCCATGAACGAATACTTTCGTAGATTCCTCCTAAGCCTATTTCTTTTAACTTCATTGTATGCCCCCTCATTCCAGAGTTTTCCTTCATTTGAGAAAAGCTCGCCGCCTCCTGTATATCGACAACACTGAGGTATTTAAACATCTCTATCATATTCCCTCTCTCACGCCTCTTCCAGCATATACATGTTGAGGTTCATGGCCCTGTCTCTTTATGTTTTATGACGGAGACCGCTTATCAATTTTGTAGCCGCCCTCTGGACAGACTCCATCCTGTTTCTATCCTTCTGCAGGTGTGATCTCCAGAATTATATCCCTCTCCTTATGCACCCAAGCATCCTTCTGGCTTTGACCGTCACCTTTTTCTACCTGTTTGGCTACCTTAAGGTCACCAGACACAACTACCTCCACGTCTCGCCGAGTGAGCAATTGTGAAAAACAAAGTATAGGATACCCTAAGAATGCCATAGTCATAGTTATTGAAGGTTTTACAGACAGGAATCTAAACAATACTCCAATGAAAACAGAAGAATCTTAGAAACAGGCCCACCCCAGGTACTAATGTCATCTCACCATCACTCATTATCAGTCTCACCGGCTTCCTGTAGTGAGACTCACCCATTGCCAGTCACTCCTTAATGTGACTGAGAAGAGATTTTAAGAATAACGGGAAACCCTTACCTACAGACATCAGGATCTCATAGTTCTCCTTCATCACCTCCCTCCAAAGATCCTTCTGTTCCTCATCTAAATACTCCCACTCCTCCTGGGAGAAAGAGACAGAGACGTCCTCAAATGTCACCCGCATCTGAAACACAAACCAGAAACACAGTCAGGGACACGGGAGGTGCTCAGAATGCATTAGATTTCAGCTCCTGCCTTTGTTTTTGGGGTTGTAATTGTGGAGATGTTTTTAAAATTCAGCTTTATCTATCTTTTTGTGTAGAATTCCCCCCCCCCCCCCCCCCCCCCGGGATTAACACCCAGCTCTTCTGTTCTCCAGGACTGACTCCGCCTAAGCCGTCTCCCAGCTAAGGCTTGATTACCCCATCCCCTCAGTAATCTCAGTCTCCAACTAGTATGAACCCCTCCCTAAGAAGGCTGACCCCCCCCCCCCCCCCCCCCCCCCACCCAGCAGTTTTCTCTGCCCCAACCTTTATTTCTTTTTTTACTCATTCCAAGAATCCCACCTCTCCATTCCTCCCAGAGCATACAAATCCCTTACCTCTGTCAATCTGCAGCCCCCCCCCCCCAGCAGTAAAAACACCCAGAGCTCTCTCTCACACTGCACACACTGCTTCTCTTTCTGAAATCCCTCTTGCCCCCAGCACATAAACTTCCACAGCTCTCTCAGAATACCCCCCAACACACACCCTCCACTGTTCTGTCAACATCCTCAGCACTCACAGTATCATAGCCATCCCACCGCCTCCCCCCCCCCTCCCCCCCCACCGCATATACACTCTCCCCACAGCTCTTTTGGGCCGATGATCAGAAGCAAACGCCGATGATCAGAAGCAAACGCAGGCACTAAAGGCTGCTACCACCCCATGATCAGAGCAACCGAGCGAGTGAAACAACGCGCTTGCAGGCTCTGGACGCAACTAGCATGCAAATGCATGCAAAACCTATTCATCCCCAATGATCAGCGACCAGCACGCTAAAGATTGGCTCGCTGGCTGCAGCAAACCCTACACCATTGGGGAGGAATGGTGAACCCTGTCCAGCATGCTAGCAGGTCCCTATTCCCCCCAATGCAGCAGCCCCCCGCAGGAACCCTGACCCAACCCCCCGCCCAGCAATAGGGGGCTGGAGATCCAGCGTGTCTCCAGCGCCTCCCCCCCCCCCCAGCATCTCTCAGATGTCCCTGGTGACCCAGCAGGTCGAGGGTCAATCCCCCCCCCCCCCCAACACACCTGGTGGTCTAGCTTTACTCATACTACCCCTCTCCTCAAGACCCTTCACTGGCTCCCTATCCGTTTTCGCATCCTGTTCAAACTTCTTCTACTAACCTATAAATGTATTCACTCTGCTGCTCCCCAGTATCTCTCCACACTCGTCCTTCCCTACACCCCTTCCCGTGCACTCCGCTCCATGGATAAATCCTTCTTATCTGTTCCCTTCTCCACTACTGCCAACTCCAGACTTTGCGCCTTCTGTCTCGCTGCACCCTACGCCTGGAATAAACTTCCTGAGCCCCTACGTCTTGCCCCATCCTTGGCCACCTTTAAATCTAGACTGAAAGCCCACCTCTTTAACATTGCTTTTGACTCGTAACCACTTGTAACCACTCGCCTCCACCTACCCTCTTCTCTTCCTTCCCGTTCACATTAATTGATTTGATTTGCTTACTTTATTTATTTATTTTTTGTCTATTAGATTGTAAGCTCTTTGAGCAGGGACTGTCTTTCTTCTATGTTTGTGCAGCGCTGCGTATGCCTTGTAGCGCTATAGAAATGCTAAATAGTAGTAGTAGTAGTCTAGCAGCCCTTCCCTACCCCCCTACCTTCAGTTGGAGGAGAGAGGTGGCGTCCTCTGGGATGCGCTGGGCTTCACACTGCGCCGATGGAAGAGGAGGGAGACCACCTTTTGACAACCCAGACTTGTCAAACAAGTGCGGGAGGACTGTCTACCCCATGCTCAAATTTGCATGCAATTATCTCTGATCAGAGGTCCAGTAAAGCCCCCTGCTCTTCCAGCACTATTTTTAGAGCGCTGTTTGGAACAGCACGGGGCTTTTGATCAATTATCCAAATATAGACTGGGTAAATGTAACATCGGGACACGCTACAGAGGTACAATTCCTTGATGAAATCAAGGACAGCTTTATGGAGCAGCTGGTGCAGGAGCCGACGAGAGAAGGAAAAATTCTAGACTTGGTCCTTAGTGGAGCGCATGATCTGGTGAGGGACGTTATGGTACTGGGGCCGCTTGATAACAGTGACCATAATATGATCAGTTTTAATATCAACCTTGAAGTAACTATACACAGGAAGGCAAATACGTTAGTGTTTAACTTTAAAAAAGGAGACTATGATAAAAAAAAAAATTTTCTTACATTTGTACCCCGCGCTTTCCCACTTATGGCAGGCTCTATGCGGCGGGCAATGGAGGGTTAAGTGACTTGCCCAGAGTCACAAGGAGCTGCCTGTGCCAGGAATTGAACTCAGTTCCTCAGGACCAAAGTCCACCACCCTAACCACTAGGCCACTCCTCCACTGAGAACAACGGTGGAAAAAACTTAGGGGGACAACTGAGAGGGTAAAAACTGTACAACAGGCGTGGACGCTGTTCAAAAATACCATTCTGGAGGCCCAGGCCAAACATATTCCACTAATTAGAAAAGAAAGACGGAACTCCAAAAGACAGCCGGCCTGGTTGAAAAGTGAGGTGAAGGAAGCTATTAGGGCTAAAAGAAATGCCTTCAAAATATGGAAGAAGGAACTGTCTGAAAACAACAAGAAGCAGCATAAGGAGTGTCAAAGCAAATGCAAGGTGCAGATAAAGAAGGCCAAGAGGGATTACGAAAAAAAGATAGCATTAGAGGCAAAAAAAACATAGTAAAAATTTTTTTTTAGTATATTAAAAGCAGGAAGCCGGCAAAAGAATCGGTTGGGCCGCTGGATGACCTGTTCTACAGTAAGATTAGTTGGGTCTGCCTTTTGGTCCCTCTCCAGATTCTCTAACTGTTGGCGTAGTAACGCCGATTTTTAAAAAAGGTTCCAGGGGAGATCCGGGAAATTATAGACTGGTGAGTCTGACATCGGTGCCGGGGAAAATGGTAGAGGCTATTACTAAAACAAAATTACAGAGCACATCCGAGGACATGGATTACTGAGACCAAGTCAGCACGGCTTTTGTGTGGAGAAATCTTGCCTGACCAATTTACTTCAATTCTTTGAAGGAGTAAACAAACATGTGGACAAAGGGGAACCGGTTGATATTGTGTATCTGGATTTTCAAAAGGCATTTGACAAGGTACCTCATGAAAGGCTACAGAGGAAATTGGAGGGTCATGGGATAGGAGGAAATGTCCTATTGTGGATTAAAAACTGGTTGAAGGATAGGAAACAGAGAGTGGGGTTAAATGGGCAGTATTCACAATGGAGAAGGGTAGTTAGTGGGGTTCCTCAGGGGTCTGTGCTAGGACCGCTGCTTTTTAATATATTTATAAATGATTTAGAGATGGGAGTAACTAGCGAGGTAATTAAATTTGCTGATGACACAAAGTTATTCAAAGTCGTTAACTCGCGACAGGATTGTGAAAAATTACAGAAGGACATTACGAGACTGGGAGGCTAAATGGCAGATGACGTTTAATGTGAGTAAGTGCAAGGTGATGCATGTGGGAAAAAAGAACCCGAATTATAGCTACGTCATGCAAGGTTCCACGTTAGGAGTTACGGACCAAGAAAGGGATCTGGGTGTCATCGTCGATAATACACTGAAACCTTCTGCCCAGTGTGCTGCTGCGGCTCGGAAAGCGAATAGAATGTTGGGTATTATTAGGAAAGCACATATTTTTAAATGATTTGCATCACCATTTGTAGCTGTGATTGTACAATTTATATATTTATATATTTATGATCTATATTAAACATTGTTCTGTATTCATGGACGAAGAGCCTGGTAGTGTGAAACATGTACCTGTCAAGCTTTTTAACTATTTATGTATTTATTATAGTACTAGTAAAAAAGGCCCGTTTCTGGAACGAATGAAACGGGCGCTAGCAAGATTTTCCTGGGAGTGTGTATGTTTGAGAGAGAGAGAGCCAGAGTGAATGTGCGGGTGTGTGACAGAGTGAGACTGTCTGTGTGACAGTGTGTGTGTGAGAATGAGAGTGTGTGACAGGGCCCCCTCCCCTGTTCCTAATGCCCCTCACCCCGTTCCCTCCCCTCCTTTTCCTCCTCCTTCCCACACTTTGGGTTCCTTAAGGCTTTCAAAAGTCTATGTACCCCCGTGGCCCTAACGCCCAGTATCCAGATACCCCAGCGCTTTCCTCCTCACCCCTCCCCCAAGATGTAATACTTTCACGTCCTTCATTAAAAAAAAAAAAAAGTGTCCTATCTACCCTGTGTACAAATGCCCGGCATTCAGATTGTGTTCCTCTCGTAAATTTTCATTTCTTTCATTCATTCAGAACTTGCCCCCCCCCCCCCCCCCCCCCCCCGGAACACTTTTGGTTCCTTCAGTCTTTTAAAACTCTCCTATGTACCCTGTGTCCTAATGGCCAGCATTCAGATTGTTTTCCTTTCCCAAATGTTCATGTCTTTCAGTCATTCACAACTCTCCCCCCCCCCCCCTTCTCCAGTTTAACACTTTCCTTCAGTCTTTTAAAACTCTCCTATCTACCCTGTGTCCTAATGGCCAGCACTCAGATTGTTTTGCTTTGCCAAATTGTCTGTCACTGAGGTCACTGAGGTCAGTGCTTGCCTGCCTAGCAGACCACTTCCGGCAGGCATGGAGGTGAGAAATATTATATAGGATGGGTAGTGAATACATTTTGGATAGTTTTATTTTTAACCTCCATGATCTGCTGTCTTGTCTTTTATTTATAACATACTGTAAGATAAGTATCGCCATGCTGCAATAGATCAGAGGTTCATAAAGCCCAGCATCCTGTTTCCAACAGTGGCCAATCCTTTTTAAACCCCGCTAAGCTAACCACCTTTAGCACATTCTCTGGCAATGAATTCCAGAGTTTAATTACACCTGGCAAGATCCCAAAACAGTAAAACAGAATGATGCCCCATAGTCCTTGTATTTTTGTAAAGAATAAACAAATGATTCATCTCTGCTCCACAAGAAAACAAACTGCAAAAGGGGGAAGGGGCCAGGATTTCATATATGACCTTTCTGTGGTTACAATCAAAGCAGTTTACATATCAAATAAAGGAGGAGCAGCTGCTGTGTGAGAAGGGAATCAGGAAGAAAAGCTGCAGGGAATAAAGAGCCCCAGGAATGGATTGAGTAGTGCCAGTGAGGGGAGGAGAATGAGGAAGAAGAGCCTTCTGTGTGTGGCATTGCCTGGCACTGCATCCCCTGCTGCCCACCTCCTGCCAGTCTCCTACCTGCTCAGCACAAACCCCAAGAGCCCTTCTCCAGCTGCAGCCCAGGGTCCCTTCTCCACACCACCAGCCCTGACTCCCTCCCTTTATCCCTGGGCTTTGTTGGGAATCAGGTTCAGGGTCTCCACGTGGAGAGAAGCAGGAAGGAACCCCTGGACCATTAGGACCGCCCTAGGTGGAATCTGACAAATCACAGTGTCGGAGGGGCGGGATCTTGTCCTGCACTCCTCCTGCCTGAGTCTTGTGACCAAACAATGGAAGGGGTGTGGTCTCCCTCTCATGCTGTGTTCTCAATCTAACCTCCTTGTTCTCAATCTAACCTCCTTGTGAGTGACATCATAGAGTCTGTCTCATGCTGTGTTCTCAATCTAACCTCCTTGTTCTCAATCTACCCTTCTTGTGAGTGACATCATAGAGTCAGTGCAAGGAGTGAGAGCAGAGAGAGGCAGCACCAACTCCCTCTTTATCTTGAGACACATCAGCTGCTGCCACCTCTGGCCGGATGTTTCACTCAGATGCTGCAGAGAAAACAGCTTGCAGGACAGTAACAGAAATGAGTGTGTGTGTGTTTAGTCTGACATTGCATGTGTCTGTGAGTGTGCATATATTATTCCCCTTGCATTGATTGGTCAAAAGACTCCTGAGGAAGGATAGTGGAGGACACTGTGAGTGTGAGTGTGAGTGTGCATATTGTAGTGTTTTTGCAAAGAATAATCCCCATCCTAAAGCCTGAAATTCCCTCCTGTCTTTTGCCTCCCCAGGTCCATCACTCACTCCAGCTGCAGTTCTCCTTGCAAGACCCCTATTCATCTCTCCTATGCAGCACCACCACAGCCCTCCTTCTCCCTCCCCTCAGGAACACAATGACGTCAAAAAGCTGAACCCAATTAGGTTAGACTCCCTTTCCCTCTCCTCAGCACAGTCGTCATCCCAGTTCACCCAAAACAAAGCAGCCAAATCTATCAGCTGCTCTATCCAAGTTGTCATTCCTTATTGTTATAGGGAAGTCGTCCCATCCCCTTTATCATTTTCGTCACCCTTCTCTGTATAGAAAAATTTTAATAACCCATAAGTTTTCAGAATATCAATATATTATTATTAAAATGCTAATAATAATGCAGGTGAGAGATTCTAATGCAATGGAGGCTTTTTTAAATATTTTATTGAATATAATTGAAAATACAAAAATATATAGCTAAATTCAGATATAAACAAGTCACAGAGAAAGCATGACCACAGCGAATGTATATCCAGGATTCCAAGTATAAATACTCTCTCAAATAACAAAGTGGCTGACCTTTGTGATTTATATACTAAACATAGTAACATAGTAGATGACGGCAGAAAAAGACCTGCATGGTCCATCCAGTCTGCCCAACAAGACAAACTCATATGTGCTACTTTTTGTGTATACCTTACTTTGATTTGTACCTGTCCTCTTCAGGGCACAGACCGTATAAGTCTGCCCAGCACTATCCCTGCCTCCCACCACTGGCTCTGGCACAGACCGTATAAGTCTGCCCAGCACTATCCCCGCCTCCCAACCACCAGCCCCGGCACAGACTGTATAAGTCTGCCCAGCACTAGCCCCACCTCCCAACCACCGGCTCTGCCACCCATTCTAGGCTAAGCTCCTGAGGATCCCTTCCTTAACAACTTACTAGATTTCTGGAAAGTACATCTTAAATTATTTTCATAGTTCTTATTATTATTATTAGCATTTGTATAGCGCTACCAGACGCACGCAGCGCTGAACACCTGACACAAAGAGACAGTCCCTGCTCAAAAGAGCTTACAATCTAAATAATACAGACAGACAAGACAGTTACGGGTGAGGGAAGTACTGGGTGAGAAGGAAGGAAGGGACAAGGGGAGGGTAACTGAGTAGTGGCTAAGGGCTAAAAGCAGCAGTGAAAAGGTGGGTTTTCAGCATATTATACAATATAACTCAATTCCACCACATTTGGAAAGAAAGAGGTGAGTTATCCTTCCAGTGATTAACGAGTTTAAAGGCAACAGATATTAGAAATTCAAATGGTAATTTGTCTGATTCAGCAGATATTTCAGGTAGGATAACTGATTTCCAGATAATAAATTTCAAGGAGATAGTAGTTGGCAAGTGAAGGATAGCAGATATTTTACTCCAAATAACATATGTGAAAGTGAACCAATTGCTTTGAACATGAACATTCATCCGACGGAGTCCAAAGTGAACGATGAGAAATGAAATACAAGGATTGTGTGATTGAAGCGGACAGAGGCTCTAGGGCCATGGATCCAAAATGAGTTCCATAATTCCTCTGGTATTTGGGTGTTCAAATCCTTTTCCCATACTTGTTGAGTGGCTAGACTATAGTTTCTTTTATTTAATTGAAATGTCTTGTAGTAGATTGAAGCGCAATGAGAGAGCATTGTACGTTCTTTAAGGAAGGATTTGTGGGAATTGAGGAGATGGTTTATAGAATGTTCCAATTGTAGGAATTCTGCATCCAGATGGTTGTAGTTGGTTTTAAGTTGAGCAAGTAAGAACATAAGAGTAGTCATATTTAGTCAGACCAATGGTCCATCTAGCCCAGTATCCTGTTTTCTGAACAGTGGCCAAGCCAGGTCACAAGTACCTGGCAGAAACCTAAACCATGGCAACACTCCATACTACAAATCCCAGGGCTAGCACTTGCTTCTCATGTCTGTCTCAATAGCAGACTATGGACTTTTCCTCCAGGAACTTGTCCAAACCTTTTTTTAAACCCAGATATGTAACCGCTGTTACCACATCCTCCGGCAAAGAGTTCCAGAGTTTAACTATTCGTTGAGTGAAAAAATATTTCCTGTTTGTTTGAAAAGTATTTCCATGTAGCTTCCTCGAGTGTCCCCTAGTCTTTGTACTTTTGGAATGAGTAAAAAATGGATTTACTTCTACTCATTCTACACCACTCGGGATTTTGTAGACCTCAATCGTATCTCCCCTCATATGTCTCAAACTCCCCTCATATGTTTTCAAACTGCTTTATTGATATCTGCAAATCTGAAAAACTAGATTTCAGATTTCAAAACTGCCAGATAGTATTAGAACTCTTTCCTTGACTATAATTGTGCTGAACTCTCCCCCTCCTCCATCCCACCTAGCTTTCTGCAGACAATCTAAAGCGATTAGGAGGGGCTAGTTTCAGTTCAGAGCTGGGCAGCTTCAAGGGCCTTACTTGTCTACTGTCTCAAGGCAACTCACTTGTGCTGGCTTTCTTCCTGGATTTTCCTACTCTAAAACTGTGCTTTTGGACATTTCTGGTGCATTTTGTAACCTTGTCTTCCCCTTATCCTAACCAGCTGTGTAGATAAGTGGCTTAATACAATTCTAGAGATAGGTTTTACAACAAACACATTCCACACGTTTTATATTTTAACCCCACCCCAAGACTTCCACTTCCTAAATAGCTTTCCTAAATACACTACTTATCACAAATTAACTCCACCCAAATACAAATCTCTCTGCCTGTGTGGCTTAAGAGTAAAGTAAATCTTGCATACTCTTAACCCCATCATAGCATACCTATTCATACCAAATACATCAGCATGACTCTTATTCTCTGTAATAATTGTGGTGCTTTAGTTTCAAGGCCAATCATCTGGACACTAAAAGCTTGTCCTATATGTCATCAGCTCGCTAGTTTAAAAAAGGAGCTTAGTAAACTAAAGGAGGAATTAGATGCACTTAAAGCAGCTTCAAAGACTCCACAAAATCATACTGCTCAGAATCAAACCAAATTCACACCACTGCCTCAAAGGATAAAACCACCTAAAAATAGATGGTTCACAGTAGGCTCAGGCAGACTTAGACGTTGTTGCAATCACAGAGACGTGGCTGAATGGTTCCTATGAATGGGATGCAAACATACCAGGCTATAATCTATTTAGGAAGGATAGAGAGGGTCGTAAAGGTGGAGGAGTAGCTCTGTATGTGAGGAATGATATCATGGCGACTGAAATGACAGGGACCTGGGGAAAAGAAGAAGCGATATGGATCACCTTAAAAAGAGATGATAGAACCTCTGTCCACGTGGGTGTTGTCTACAGACCTCCAACACAATTGGAAGAATTAGATAGAGACCTGATCACAGATATTCAAAAGTTGGGAAAGAAGAGAGAGGTGCTGTTGCTGGGAGATTTCAATCTGCCGGATGTAGATTGGAAGGTTCCGTCGGCGGAATCGGAGAGAAGTAGACAGATCGTAGATGCTTTCCAAAGTGTTTTGCTCAGACAAATGGTGATGGAACCCACGAGGGAGGGAGCGACGCTGGATCTGGTGCTCACAAATGGGGATAGCGTGTCAAATGTCCGAGTGGGTGCCCACCTGGGCAGCAGTGACCATCAAATGGTTTGGTTTGATATGACTGCTGTAGTGGAGGGCAGCCATTCAAAACTCAAAGTCCTGGATTTCAAGCGTGCTGACTTTAGTAAAATGGGGGAATACCTGAGGAAGGAGCCGATGGGATGGGAAGATGAATGAGAAGTGGAAGGACAGTGGTCCAAGCTGAAAGAAGCTATAAATAGGGCCACAAACCTCTATGTAAAGAGAGTAAATAAAAGCAAGAGAAAAAGGAAACCGATTTGGTTCTCCAAGCAAGTGGCTGAGAAAATAAAGGCTAAAGAGTTGGCATTCCAGAAATACAGAAAAACTCAAGAAGAGGAACACGGGGAGGAATACTGAATGAAACTGAAAGAAGCCAAGAGAGAGATACGTCTGGCGAAGGCGCAAGCGGAAGAACAAATGGCTAGAAATGTAAGGAGGGGTGACAAAAATTTCTTCAGGTATATTAGTGAAAGGAGAAAGACTATAAAGGGAATTGTGAAACTAAAAGATACTGCGAACCGCTATGTAGATAATGATGAAGAAAAAGCAAATTTGCTAAATAGATACTTTTGTTCATTTACTTTTAAAGGATTTAATAGGAGTTCAATGAGCTCTGTGGTGTAAAAAATATAAAGATTGAGGGCCCCTTTTACTGAGCCGTGAGCAAATGGACTATCACGTGGCTCTTGAAATTACCGCCCAGGCCACGCGGTAGCCGGGTGATGACTCCAAATTGATGCACATTGGGTGCTCCTAGGCGTCTACGCAGCTTAGTAAAAGGGCCCCCAAGTTTTTGCAGGTGTTTAAGAGGCCAGTCTGAAATACCAAAAGAATATGAGAGTGCAGGACGTCTCCTAGAATAGTCATTACTGATTTTTTCTCGGCCATTTCAGGTTTCTAGTTGTTTCTTCCTCCACTCCTAGATATTTATATGAACCTTCCTGTGTGGATCATGTTGGAATGTAATTGTATTTTACATGCATTGCCTGTCACCTATTATTTCTCTGTGATTACTCTGTGACCTCTGATGTGAATTACTTAGAGAGGTCACACAGCTATGCAACTTCCTGTAGGGGTTAGACACAGCAGATGCAGCACATGGAGCACATGGAGCTCATGATCTCTCCTAACCTGAGAGGATCTATGGTGGTGTGAGCATCCATTACCATCTAAGCACATGGAAGGAGCTGATAATACAAATGTATAGTAATATGTATATATAAGCCTGTCTGATTATAATCTAACTACAAACTGTGAGTAAACAGATGTTTTGTTACTTCAACTTTAAAGTGACTCAGCAGTGAATTATTCTGGGGTGAATGAGAGAGAGATGAAGAAAGAAATTAACATTTCTAAAGCTGAAGCTGTGTGTACTAAAATCTGCTAATTATTTACTACAAATAATCCAACAAAAGGGTTATGGGCCCAGGGCCAGGAATTGAAAAAGAAGAGAAATATTACCAGGCAGAAAAAAAGGCCACATTTTTCTCTTAAGTTTTAAAGGAAAGATTCAGTCTGTCTCTCTCTCCCCCCCACACAGCAGACAGAAGGCTAAGAAAATGGCTGAGGGAAGAAATTCACCATTGTTCTACTCTCTCAAGGTGCCTAGATTAACTGAGTTTAATTATCAGCAGTGGGAATTAAGATTCATATGTCTCCTTCAAGCAAAAAGATTAAATATATGCTTAGACCAAGACAGAACAGCTGAAAATATGGCTGAATGGGACAATGCAAACTATTATGTGAAGTGCATGCTTTTGGAAGCTCTCTCAGAGAAACAAGCCATATTAGTGGAGGGAAAAGATACACCAAAGGACATTTTATATAAACTGAGAACTATGTATGCAACTACATATGCAAAGCAGCAACCAATTTGGTTGGCAGAGTTGAATGAAACCAAATTAAGGGATAAAAGTAAATGTAATGATCACATTATGCATCTTATGTCTTCATTTCAAAAGCTAGAACTTTCTGGAATTCCCATGTGTGATGCATTGAAAAGAGCATTTCTTTTTACCTCACTATCAAAGAAGTTTGATGTTTTTAGGTCTGTAAATGAGGCCATTGAAGGGCAATCTTTTGAACAGGCAACATCAAAACTAAGGCAGGAATGCATAATAAATGATTCTGAGGAGATGTGTTCTCAAAAGTCAGAGAGAAATGAAACAAATTTCTTGGCAAAGAACAGAGGAAGGCGGAGCTATGGGAAAACTCCACCCAAGGGCAAGCTGATTTGCTACTCATGTGGAAAGGAGGGACATGTATCTAAATGGTGTAAGGAAACACAAAACACTCCCTCTAGCTCACCTAAGCCAATGGAACTAAAGAATTTTCAAACCAGGAAATGTATGAAGGACAAAGATAAACACCAGGGCTTTCTAATGGCAGAAAAATCTTTGACTATGGTAAATAATAATTCAAATGAAAGTACTTGGATTTTGGATTCAGGGAGCACATGCCATTTAACCAATTGTAAGGATTTCTTTCAGGAAATGTGTCCAGAGGAAGGTATTCTTAAAACTGCAAACGCAGGGACTGCTAAGATCCAAGCAAAAGGTATTGGATTCTTAAAATGCAAAGTGTCTAATGAAGTTAAAGAAATTCCTGTAAGTGATGTCTTGTATATTCCCCAAGCAGTTTGCAATATGCTTAGTGTATCTACATTAGATAAGAAGGGATTTGTGATTCATTTTGAAAACAGTAAGTGCACAATCTCTAAAAATGATGAAGTGTATGCTGAAGCTTTTATGCATAATGATGTTTATAAGCTGAACATTTCAGGTGAAGCCTCACATATGGTGCAAGTAAGGAAGAATGATGGTAAATGTAGTC
The DNA here is from genome assembly GCF_901765095.1 of Microcaecilia unicolor. Lineage (NCBI taxonomy): Eukaryota > Metazoa > Chordata > Amphibia > Gymnophiona > Siphonopidae > Microcaecilia > Microcaecilia unicolor. The sequence goes on from NC_044031.1 coordinate 4,300,931, forward strand.
TGGAAATCTGGCACCGCCGCCTGGGACATCGTGATTCTAAGGTGATCCAGGATCTTTACAGTAAGCAACTAGCCACTGGCATTCAGATAAGTGCAGATGCTGGTAAAATGGAGAAATGCATAGACTGTGTTACTCAAAAAGGTGTGAGACCCTCATTTCCTGCATACACAGGAAATAGGAGTAATAAAGTGCTGGACTTAATACACAGTGACTTATGTGGACCGTTTAATATCCCATCATTGGGAAATAACAGATTTGTGCTAATATTCTTGGATGATTTCTCTAGATATTGTGTGGCCTATTTGCTGAAAGAAAAAAGTCAAGTCACAGACATGCTGAAGAAATACGTAGCCATGGTGAGCAATAAATTTGAAAGAAAACCAAAGGTTCTTCAGACCGACAATGGTGGTGAGTTCACTTCACAAAGCATGCGCACATTTCTAGAACAAGAAGGCATTCAGCATATCACAACAGTAGCTTATACACCAGAACAAAATTCTGTTGCAGAGAGAAAATTTAGGTCACTTGTGGAAATGACCAGGTGTATGCTGTCAGATAGCAATCTCCCTAAAAGACTATGGGGGGAAGCCATTCTCACAGCAGTGTACCTACAAAACAGAATGCCAACTAAAGGCGCTGAGCGCACACCACATGAGACATGGCATGGTAGGAAGCCAAACCTGTCACACATAAGAACATTTGGAAGTACAGCATATGCTCATGTACCAAAGCAAAGAAGGCATAAGCTGGATTCCACAACAGAAAGGGGCATTTTAGTTGGCTATGCTCCAGGACACAAAGGATATAGAATTTTGAATCTGAAAACTGGCATTGTTGGCATAAGACATGTTACATATTTTGATGAAAACAAAAGGGTTGATAAAGGCTGGATTATCCCAGATGAGCCTTATCATCCAGAATATGAAACTAGAACCATAATAGACATGCCAGTGTATATAAATGCCATACCAAGGCAGATGTCTGAAAGCAACTCACCTGTATCTAACGAGGAACAGGCAGAGGAAGCAGACACAGAAAGGATCATTGAAGAAGACAGTACAGTTGGAGAAGGGGAATCAATTGGAGAAGAACTCTCAGATTTAGAGGATGCGGAAAGGTCAGACCAACCTGTTGTCAGACGCTCATCCAGGGAAAACAAAGGTGTTCCACCCCCAAGACTGTCTTACCTAACAAAGTCAGCAGAAGCTCAAGAGCCCTTAACATGGGATGAGATTGAGAAAATGCCAGCAGAAGAAGCTGCTGAATGGCATAAAGCTGCACAAGAAGAAATTGATGCATTGGATAAAAATAATACTTGGATTCTTACAAAATTACCTCCTGGCAAGAAAGCTATAGGATGCAAATGGGTATTCAAGTTAAAAAGGAATGCACAAGGAAAAGTGGAAAGGTATAAAGCCAGATTAGTGGCAAAGGGATATCTTCAAAAATATGGAGAAGATTTTGATGAAGTGTTTGCACCTGTAGTGAAACACACGACAATTAGAACACTTCTGAGCATTGCAGTCTCAAAAGGCATGCAAGTCAACCACATTGATGTGAAAACAGCATTTCTTCACGGAGATATAACTGAGGACTTGTACATGGAACAGCCAACAGGTTTCATAAATACAAAACAAAGACAGCTAGTGTGTAAATTAAACAAAGGTCTTTATGGATTAAAGCAAAGTGCAAAATGTTGGAATGAAAAATTGCATGAAATATTGACAAATTTAGGATTTAAGCAAGGTGAAGCAGATAAATGTTTGTACACTAGGTGCACAAATGGACAATATGCATACATTTTAGCTTTTGTTGATGATCTGCTCATTGCAAGCAAAAGTGAGCAAGAGTACAAGGACATTGTAAAGTGTTTAAACCAGAATGTTGAGATAAAAGAACTTGGTAATGTGTCATACTATCTTGGTATAGAAATTGAGAAACAAAATGATGGTTCTTATCTTCTAAGCCAGAAGCAGAAAATAAATGAGCTTATTGAAAGTTTAGGTATGCAAGATGCCCAAGTTGTAAGCACTCCCATGATCACTGATTTTCTGAAGGATGAAACAGTAAGAGAACCTTTACCAGATAACATCCAATATAGATCAGCCATAGGTAAGCTTTTATATCTAGCTACCACATACAGGGCTGATATAGCAAATGCAGTAGGAATTTTGAGCAGAAGGGTCAGCTCACCTACCAAATCAGATTGGACTGCAGTTAAAAGGATGGTAAGGTATTTAAAGGGTACCATTGATTGTAAATTAAAGATTTCAGCCAATAGTAATCCAAAACTAATATGTTACTGTGATTCAGATTGGGCAGGGGATCATTCTGATTATAAATCCACAAGTGGATATGTGTTTATGTATGGAAATGTACAAATTTCATGGGCCAGTCATAAACAAAGTATTGTGAGTTTGTCTTCTACAGAAGCTGAATACGTGGCTGTATCGGAAGCGTGCAGAGAACTGATGTGGATTGAAAAACTTATGCTGGATTTCGGAATAGCTGAAAAGAGACCAATCCAGATAATGGAAGATAATCAGAGCTGCATCCGACTGTCACAGAATGACAAGGTTCAGTCACGCACCAAGCACATCGCAACGAAATACCACAACGTGCGAGAGTTGGCGAAAGAAGGGGTCATCAGTCTACACTATTGTCACACCAGTGAGATGACAGCTGACATCATGACCAAACCGTTACCCAGAGAACATTTTGTGAATCTGCGTATAAAGCTTGGACTTTGTATGAATAAATAATTGCATGACAGTTATGCATGAGAAGGGGTTTGTTGGAATGTAATTGTATTTTACATGCATTGCCTGTCACCTATTATTTCTCTGTGATTACTCTGTGACCTCTGATGTGAATTACTTAGAGAGGTCACACAGCTATGCAACTTCCTGTAGGGGTTAGACACAGCAGATGCAGCACATGGAGCACATGGAGCTCATGATCTCTCCTAACCTGAGAGGATCTATGGTGGTGTGAGCATCCATTACCATCTAAGCACATGGAAGGAGCTGATAATACAAATGTATAGTAATATGTATATATAAGCCTGTCTGATTATAATCTAACTACAAACTGTGAGTAAACAGATGTTTTGTTACTTCAACTTTAAAGTGACTCAGCAGTGAATTATTCTGGGGTGAATGAGAGAGAGATGAAGAAAGAAATTAACATTTCTAAAGCTGAAGCTGTGTGTACTAAAATCTGCTAATTATTTACTACAAATAATCCAACAGATCATTCGCTGGTTTCTACTACTACTACTACTTATCACTACTTATCATTTCTATAGGTTCTTGAGGTTTACCTTCTAACAGAAGCTTTTATTACACTCAGTGCATGTAAATGGCTTCACTCCTGTGTGAATTCTCTGGTGCATTATCATGTATTTCTTCAACCTCGGTGCAGATAAATGGTTTCATTCCTGTGTGGATTCTCCAGTGTCTGTTGAGTGTTCCTTTTCTAGTAAAGATTTTACCACACTCAGTACATGCAAAAGGCTTCACTCCTCTGTGGATTCTCTGGTGTATTGTCATGTATTTCTTTCTGAAGCTTTTGCCACAGTCAGTGCAGAGAAATAGTTTTCCTCCTGAATGCATTCTCTGGTGTCTGGCAAGTGTTTCACTGTCATTGAATCTCTTTCCACACTCACTACATGTAAATGACTTCACTCTCATGTGAAAGCTGTGGTGCCTTCTCAGGTTTCCATTCTCAGTGAAGCTTTTACCACACTCAGAACATTTAAATGATTTCACTCCTGTGTGGATTCTCTGGTGCTGTATCATTTGCCACACTCAGTACATGGAAATGGTTTTACTCCTCAATGGCTATTCTGGTGCATAGTGAGTGTTTCCTTGTCAACGAAGGTCTTACCACACTCAGTACATGTAAATGGCTTCACTCCTGTGTGAACTCTGTGGTGCCTTGCGAGATGTCCCTTCCGACTGAAGCTTTTATTACACTCACTGCAGATGAATGGTTTCAGTCCTGTGTGGATTCTCTGGTGTATTGTGAGGTTTCCCTTCTGACTGAAGCTTTTATTACATTCAGTGCAGTTAAGTGGTTTCAATCCTTTGTGGATTCTCTTGTGCATTGTGAGGCTTGTTTTGTGAGTGAAGCTTTTATTACACTCAGTACAGATGAATGATTTCACTCCTGTGTGGATTCTCTGGTGTATTGTGAGGCTTGTTTTCTGACTGAAGCTTTTATTACACTCAGTACAGATGAATGGTTTCACTCCTGTGTGGATTCTCTGGTGTATTGTGAGATTTGCCTTCTGACTGAAGCTTTTATTACACTCACTGCAGATCAATGGTTTCACTCCTGTGTGGATTCTCTGGTGTTGTGTGAGGCTTATTTTATGAGTGAAGCTTTTATTACACTCAGTACAGATGAATGATTTCACTCCTGTGTGGATTCTCTGGTGTATTGTGAGGCTTGTTTTCTGACTGAAGCTTTTATTACACTCAGTACAGATGAATGGTTTCACTCCTGTGTGGATTCTCTGGTGTATTGTGAGATTTGCCTTCTGACTGAAGCTTTTATTACACTCACTGCAGATCAATGGTTTCACTCCTGTGTGGATTCTCTGGTGTTGTGTGAGGCTTATTTTATGAGTGAAGCTTTTATTACACTCAGTACAGATGAATGGTTTCACTCCTGTGTGGATTCTCTGGTGTATTGTGAGATTTGCCTTCTGACTGAAGCTTTGATTACACTCAGTGCAGATGAATGGTTTCATTCCTTTGTGGATTCTCTTGGGCATTGGGACGTTTCTTATGACATTTTCTTCCTGTCTGAAGCTTTTGTCACGACTAGAACATGCAGATAATCTCTCATCAGTGTCATTTTTCTGGTATTTTGTAACGCTTCCTTTATTGATAAAGGTTTTCTCATCTACTGTAGTTGTACACACTCTAGTTTCTTTATTATTGTTCTCATGTTTCTCTTTCTTCCTACTGAAATCTTTCCCACACTCAGAACCTATACAGTGTGTCTCTCTTATGCATGTTTTCTGCTGTTGCTGTAGTTCTCTCTTTTGACTGAAGGTTTTCCCACAGTCCGTACCTGTATATGGTCTCTCTTCAGTATCGGATCTCTGATGTGATTTCAGAGTTAAATGATCATTAAGGAATATCTCACATCCATCACACAAACATTTCTGAACTCTCATCGGGTTTGTCTGTTCTTCCACTGTTTGTGTGATATTACTGGTACAATGTTCACCTCCTGTTGAACAGGAAATACATTTCCAAGCTAATCACTACCAGGGATGAATACAGAATATATATGATTGCTAGTAAAAAAGGCCCGTTTCTCACACAAATGAAACGGGCGCTAGCAAGGTTATCATGTAATGGTGATTATGTTTTTAAGGGAACCGTTAGGAGAAATGTTCTGTCATGATGAGTAATAATTGGATTCCTTTAAACACCATCACTCCCTATGCCTTAGCTGCTGCCTGCTGTCCCTGTCCTAGCCTTCCTCCTCTACTCCTTTCACCTTAGCCACTTCACATCTACCCGCATCCACCTTAGCCCCTATATATGGCCCCTATACACATTCTCTTCATCGCCCTGTCCCTTCCTAACCTCTTCCCCCTCCCCTTCCACTGTCTACCTCAGGAACTCACTGCCCACCCTTGTCCCCTCCCGTCCTGTTCATTACTCCCCTACCTCCCCCCACCCCCCACCACCTCCCCAGCTCTCCTGCTCCCCTCGTCATTCCTAGCTCTCAACCTTCTACACTTCCTCCCCACCATTAACCCATCCCCATTCCTCCTTAACACATCCTGTCTTCGTCATCTTCGTCGACCCTCCTCCCCCACCCTCCTCCGCACTCTCTTACTCCTTCTCCTACTTTCCGCAGGTGACATCAATCCCAATCCAGGTCCCCCCCACCTCTCCTCTCCATATCCACGTAACCGATCCTAGAATGCCTCCAATCTCATCTCTATTCCCCTTCTCCCCCCCACTTCCCTCCCCTTCTCGTGTGCCCTATGGAATGCCCACTCAGTATGCAACAAACTCTCCTTCACCCACGATTTGTTCATCTCCCGTTCCCTTCAACTGCTCGCTTTAACTGAAACTTGGATAACCCCTAACGACACTGCCTCAATTGCAGCCCTATGCCATGGAGGATATCTTTTCTCCCACACTCCCCGCCCAGACACACGCGGTGGAGGCGTTGGGTTTCTTCTCTCACCCTCTTGTAGTTTCCAACCCCTCCCCCTGCCACAGTCTCACTGCTTCTCATCCTTCGAAACTCATGCCATCCGGCTATTCTACCCGACACCCGTTAGGAGAAATGTTCTGTCATGATGAGTAATAATTGGGAAAGCTTTATCATGAGTAATATGCTCCAGGGGTATGACACACGGATTGTTTTATCTATGTTTTTTTTGTTTTAATCTTTCTTTTTTTGTGATTTTTATTTATAGTATTTTTTAAAAGATAAAGAGTAGAAAGACTCCATCCATGTCCAGCATTTCTCCTGTGTTCCCTCCCCTCCATCCATGTGCATCTCCTTCCTGACTTCCCTCCTCTCCATCCATCCATGTCCAGGAACTCTCCATTCTCCCCTGCCCTCTCCTCCATGCACCACTCAGAGTTGCAGTCATCTACCGCCCCCTGATAAGCCCCTCTCTTCCTTCCTTACTGACTTTGACGCTTGGCTCACCGTCTTTCTTGATCCCTCATCTCCATCCCTCATTCTTGGTGATTTTAATATTCACGTTGACGACCCATCCAACTCCTACGCTTCTAAATTCCTCACTCTGACATCCTCCTTTAACCTCCAACTATGCTCTACCACCCCTACTCACCGTAATGGCCATTGTCTCGACCTCGTTCTCTTCTCTTCCTGCTCACCTTCCAATTTCTGCACCTCAGTCCTTCCAATCTCAGATCATCACCTAATCACCCTCACACTTCATCACCCTCCCCCTCAACCTCGCCCAACTATAGCCACTGCCTTCAGGAATCTCCAGGCCGTCGACCCCCCTACCCTATCCTCTCACATCTCCAATCTCTTCCCTTCCATCTCGTCTTCCGAATCTGTCGACACGGCTGTCTCTGCCTACAATGAAATTCTCTCCACTGCTCTGGATACCCTAGCACCATCTGTCTCTCGACCCACTAAGTGCACTAATCCTCAGCCCTGGTTAACCCCTTGCATCCGTTACCTTCGCTCCTGCACCCGATCTGCTGAACGACTCTGGAGGAAATCTCGCACCCTGTCAGACTTCACCCATTACAAATTCATGCTATCCTCCTTCCAGTCCTCCCTATTCCTTGCCAAACAGGAATATTATTCTCAATTAACTAATTCTCTTGGCTCCAACCCTTGTCGCCTCTTCACCACCCTCAACTCTCTACTTAAAGTGCCCTCCGCTCCCACCCCCCTAACTCTCTCCTCAAACACTAGCTGACTACGTCCCCCTTAAGGTGCAGAAGATAAACCTTGAATTCACTTCCAAGCCTTCTCCTCCCTGTGACTTCTTAACCCACTCCCCCAACCAACCTAGCCTGGCCACCTCCTCCTTCTCCTCCTTCCCTGAGCTCACCGAAGAGGAAACTGCTCGCCTTCTCTCTTCCTCTAAGTGCACCACCTGTTCCTCTGATCCCATTCCCACCAATCTGCAACATCTCTCCTACAGTCAACCCCTCAATCTGTCACATCCTCAACCTCTCTCTCTCCACTGCTACTGTCCCTCTCTACGCCCCTCTCTATCCTTCCTAAATAGATTATAGCCTGGTATGTTTGCATCCCATTCATGGGAACCATTGAGCCATGTCTCCGTGATTGCAACTATGTCCAAGTCTGCCTCCAACATCAGGGCTTGAAGGTCATGAACTTTATTGCTTAGACTGCGAGCATTTGTGGTCGTCGCTTTCCATCTACATTTCCTAGTATGTGTTTCGGTTTTAGTGATTTGGGGGTGTCTTTTCTCTTTGGGTACCTTCATATCTTTTTGTTCCACCTTCCTTGCTTTTTCTTTTTCTTCCGCCTCAGTTTTATTTTCAGGAACATCACAGTGCTGTAGTGGAGCAAAAGAATTCTGTAGGGGCAACACTTGTGAGGACGGATGCTTCTGTGTCACATAACGAAGCCTGCCTGAGCCTACTGTGAACCATCTATTCTTAGGTGGTATTATCCTTTGAGGCAGTGGTGAGAATTTGGTATGATTTTGTGCAGTCCTAGAATTTGCTTTAAGTGCATTCAATTCCTTCTTTACTTTGCTGAGCTCCTGTTTTAAACTAGCGAGCTGAAGACAGATGGGACAAGCTTTAAGTCTCCAGAATAAACAACAAACATATTTTCTATGATTCTCTATGTTTTATAATCCGATATGTTTGTTGTTTATTATAGCCCCTGACGCAGCCCTATTGTTGGGCGAAACACGGCCTGTGTCGGGCATTTGTCTTACATACGGTATCTTCAATAAAGTTGTTTGGACATTATATTGATCTGCTGGTTTGTTTTCCACGTTGGATTTTGCAGATCGCTTGCATTGCTGTTTTCTGGCTCCCCTCCATCCATCCATGTCCAGCAATTCTCCTCTCTCCCCTCTCCTCCTGTCCTGCCCAGCAATCTCTTCTCTCCCCCTGCCCTCCCCTCCTCTCCTGTCCAGCGATCTCTTCTCCCCCTGCCCTCCTCTCCAATTTCAGCCACCTCTTCTCTCCCCCTGCCGTCCCATCCATGTCCTGCGATTCTCCCTGCCCTCCCTCAGCTCCCTGTCCTCCCCCCCCCCCCCATTGCATTTAACCCTTTTACTTTCAGGCGCAGCGACAGCAGTGAAGAGGACAACACAGCTTTTTCCTTCCCTCACACAGTGTCCCGCCCTCGCAGAAACAGGAAATGCATCATCGCAGAAGGCAGGACACTGTGTGAGGGAAGGGAGAAGCTGGAGGCAAGCCCGCTGTGTTGTCCTCTTCACTGCCGTCGCTGCGCCTGAAAGTAAAAGGGTTAAAAACGAGCAAGGGGGGGAGGAACGGAGAGGAGGGCTGTTGATCAGGGAGCTGAGGGCGGGATGGAGCGGAGGGACCATCCGAGAGCTGCCTGGCTGCAGCGCTGCTGCGTCAGGCAGCCCTGTGTTTGGGGGGGGCAGCAGCCAGGGGAAGGTCACGGTTGGACTGGGGAGGCTTAGCCTCCCCAAGCCTCTTATACGGGGCACCTATGACTGTCCTCCCATCCCACCCATGTCCATCAAGTCTCCTCTGCCCTGCCCTTCCCTTCCTCCCCTCAATGTCCCACGATTCTCTCCTCCTGACATCATCTCGCCTCCAGCGTTCCCTTCCCCCTCATTGTTCCTCCCTCTGTCATTACATTTTGACGTGAGGGCGGGGCAATTTGCATGATTGGTGGCTTTAGCTTTATTAAAACCTTCCTGAATGCACAGTGGCATAACCTCTATATGTTCGATAAAACCTCATTTCTTCCATAAAAGGGTGTGCTTTCGAAAATAACTCTTCACAGTTTGTGACATAAAGATTTGCTAAATCGGGTGCCATGGATGCGCCCATGGCTGTGCCTTTAATTTGCTGGAAAAATTTCACTCTCATTGACCTTTTTTGTGGGGATTTTATCCTTCTTATTTCTCCCTAAGCTCTCAAATATAGCCACCGCTACACTAACAAAAATGTTTTCCAGTCACTCTAATCCTGCTATCACAATTCTATCAGCTCTTTTGGGATGTTAAAATTAGGGCTATACAGAATATTCATATTCAATTTGGCCCTGAATAGTGCCCTGTGGACAAAGCCATGGGACCGGATGGGATCCACCCCAGGATATTGAGGGAGCTCAGAGAGGTTCTGGCGGGTCCTCTTAAAGATTTGTTTAATATATCCTTGCAGATGGGAGAGGTTCCAAGGGATTGGAGAATGGCGGAGGTGGTCCCTCTTCACAAGAGTGGTGATAGGGAAGAAGCTGGAAACTACAGGCTGGTAAGCCTCACTTCGATTATTGGAAAAGTAATGGAAGCGATGATGAAGGAAAGGATAGTGAATTTCCTGGAAGCCAATAAGTTGCAAGATCCGAGACAACATGGTTTTACCAAAGGGAAATCGTGCCAAACGAATCTCATTGAATTCTTTGATTGGGTGACAGGAGAATTGAATCAGGGACGAGCTATAGACGTAATCTACTTAGATTTCAGCAAAGCTTTTGACACGGTTCCCCACAGGAGGCTCTTAAATAAACTGGATGGGCTGAAGATAGGACCAGAAGTGGTGAACTGGATTAGGAACTGGTTGACGGACAGACGCCAGAGGGTGGTGGTGAATGGAATTCGCTCGGAGGAGGGAAAGGTGAGTAGTGGTGTGCCTCAAGGATTGGTGCTGGGACCGATTCTGTTCAATATACTTGTAAGTGACATTGCCGAAGGGTTAGAAAGTAAAGTTTGCCTATTTGCGGATGATACTAAGATCTGTAACAGAGTGGACACCCGGGAGGGAGTGGAAAACATGAAAAAGGATCTGAGGAAGCTAGAAGAATGGTCTAAGGTTTGGCAATTAAAATTCAATGCGTAGAAATGCAAAGTGATGCACTTAGGGAATAGAAATCCTTGGGAGACGTATGTGTTAGGCGGGGAGAATCTGATAGGTACGGACGGAGAGCGGGATCTTAGGGTGATAGTATCTGAGGATCTGAAGGCGACGAAACAGTGTGACAAGGCGGTGGCCGTAGCTAGAAGGTTGTTAGGCTGTATAGAGAGAGGTGTGACCAGCAGAAGAAAGGGGGAGTTGATGCCCCTGTATAAGTCGTTGGTGAGGCCCCACCTAGAGTATTGTGTTCAGTTTTGGAGGCCATACCTTGCGAAGGATGTAAAAAGAATTGAAGCAGTGCAAAAAAAAGCTACGAGAATGGTAAGGGATTTGCGTTACAAGACGTATGAGGAGAGACTTGATGACCTGAACACGTATACTCTGGAAGAAAGGAGAAACAGGGGTGATATGATACAGATGTTCAAATATTTGAAAAGTATTAATCCGCAAACAAACCTTTTCCGGAGATGCGAAGGAGGTAGAACGAGAGGACATGAAATGAGATTGAAGGGGGGCAGACTCAAGAAAAATGTCAGGAAGTATTTTTTCACAGAGAGAGTAGTGGATGCTTGGAATGCCCTCCCGCGGGAGGTGGTGGAAATGAAAACGGTAACCAGCAGAAGAAAGGGGGTGTTGATGCCTCTGTATAAGTCGTTGGTGAGGCCCCATCTAGAGTATTGTGTTCAGTTTTGGAGGCCGTATCTTGCTAAGGATGTAAAAAGAATCGAAGCGGTGCAAAGAAAAGCTACGAGAATGGTATGGGATTTGCGTAACAAGACGTATGAGGAGATACTTGCTGACCTGAACATGTATACCCTGGAGGAAAGGAGAAACAGGGGTGATATGATACAGACGTTCAAATATTTGAAAGGTATTAATCCGCAAACGAACCTTTTCCGGAGATACGAAGGCGGTAGAACGAGAGGACATGAAATGAGATTGAAGGGGGGCAGACTCAAGAAAAATGTCAGGAAGTATTTCTTCACGGAGAGAGTGGTGGATGCTTGGAATACCCTCCCGCGGGAGGTGGTGGAGAGGAAAACGGTAACGGAATTCAAACATGCGTGGGATAAACATAAAGGAATCCTGTTCAGAAGGAAAGGATCCTCAGGAGCTTAATCGAGATTGGATAGCAGAGCCGGTAGTGGGAGGCGGGGCTGGAGGTTGGGAGGCAGGGATAACGCTGGGCAGACTTATACGGTCTGTGCCAGAGCCGGTGGTGGGAGGCGGGGATAGTGCTGGGCAGACTTATACGGTGTATATGCCAGAGCCGGTGGTTGGGAGGCGGGGCTAGTGCTGGGCAGACTTATACGGTCTGTGCCCTGAAGAGCACAGGTAGAAATCAAAGTAGGGTATACACAAAAGTAGCACACATGAGTTGTCTTGTTGGGCAGACTGGATGGACCGTGCAGGTCTTTTTCTGCCGTCATCTACTATGTTACTATGTTACTATGTAACGGAATTCAAACATGCGTGGGACAAACATAAAGGAATCCTGTTCAGAAGGAATGGATCCTAAGGAGCTTAGCCGAGATTGGGTGGCAGAGCCGGTGGCGGGAGGCGGGGATAGTGCGGGGCAGACTTATACGGTCTGTGCCAGAGCCGGTGGTGGGAGGAGGGGCTGGTGGTTGGGAGGCGGGGATAGTGCTGAGCAGACTTACACGGTCTGTGCCCTGAAAAGGTCAGGTACAAATCAAGGTAAGGTATACACAAAAAGTAGCACATATGAGTTTATCTTGTTGGGCAGACTGGATGGACCATGCAGGTCTTTTTCTGCCATCATCTACTATGTATGTATGTTACTATTTGTTTTCGGCCGTATAGTGATTTAAATTCGAATATGAATGATCAGGGGCTCTACTGTGCATAATCCTACTGAACGTGGGGCATAATCGAAAAGGGCCCCACGTTTTCCTGAGGACGTCCTCGCAAGACATCCCAGCGAAGGGGCGGGGAAACCCATATTATCGAAACAAGATGGGCGTCCATCTTTTGTTTCGATAATACGGTCGGGGATGCCCAAATTGCGAAATTTAGGTTGACCTTAGAGATGGTCGTCCCCGATTTTCGGCGATAATGGAAACTGAAGACGCTCATCTCATAAATGACCAAATCCAAGTCATTTGGTCGTGGAAGGAGCCAGAATTTGTAGTGTACTGGTCCCCCTGATATGCCAGGACACCAACTGGGCATCCTAGGAGGTACTGCAGTGGACTTCAGAAATTGCTCCCAGGTGCATAGCTCCCTTACCTTTGGTGCTGAGCCCCCCAACCCCCCCCCCAAAAAAAAAAACCCACTCCCCACAACTGTACACCACTACCATAGCACTAAGGGGTGAAGGGGGGCACCTACATGTGGGTACAGTGGGTTTGTGGTGGGTTTTAAAGGGCTCACATTTACCACCACAAGTGTGACAGGTGGGGGGGGGGGGGGTGGACCTGGGTCCGCCTGTCTGAAGTGCACTTCACCCGCTAAAAACTGCTCCAGGGACCTGCAAACTGCTGTCATGGAGCTGGGTATGATATTTGAGGCTGGAAAAAAAAACGTTTGAGGGTGGGAGGGGGTTAGTGACTACTGGGGGAGTAAGGGGAGGCCATACCTGATTCCCTCCAGTGGTCATCTGGTCATTTAAGGCACATTTATGTGGCTTAGTCATAAGAAAAAAAGGACCAGGTAAAGTCGTCCAAGCGTTCATCAGGGACGCCCTTCTTTTTTCTATTATCGGTCGAGGACGCCCATGTGTTAGGGACGCCCCAGTCCTGCCTTTGCTATGCCTCCGACACACTCCCGTGAACTTTGGTCATCCCCGCGACGGAAAGCAGTTGAGGACACCCAAAATCGGCTTTCGATTATACCGATTTGGGCGACCCTGTGAGAAGGACGCCCATCTTGCGATTTGTGTCGAAAGATGGGCGTCCTTCTCTTTCGAAAATAAGCCTGTTCCATGACAACAAGCTATCACCATTCATGGTCTTCCAGTCTGCTCTCCATTGCCTCCAATTTTATGGGCCCACTTTACTTTAAGAGGCAGATTTTCTGGGGGCATCCCCAACTGCTCCAGGAACCATTTCTCAATAATACTGAGTAGGTCTCCCTCCTCCACAGATTCAGGCAAACCCACCAACCTAATACCTTCTTGCCCTAATTCTCTTGATCTTCTACTCTGCCAGAGTACTCTTGCTGATCTTCTAGCCTACGCAGCTGTGTTTTGGCTGCACTTACCTACACTGACATTTGAGCAATATGTTCCTCCGACATTAAATATCCTTTGATTTCATCTACTGTCATCTGCAATCCAAGATTGCAGCCACAGTCCTGGTACGCTTCCACGTTACTTCATCCTGCAGTGTAAACACTGGAGAACTCGCCTGAGCAGCTATCTTGTTCTCCAGGGACTTTCAATTGTCTCTGAGATCACGCTGTGATTTTCCTGCAGCAACAGGGTTCATGTTTAGTTAGTGGTATGTTAAGCATTCTGCCACATCATGGAAACACTAATTCAACCTGCCCATTATCTCCTCTTCCTTGTTAAATATATAAAGAAAAGCTGTTCATCTATAAAGGCAGTTCTTTAGTGGTTATGTGATGCTCGAGAATTAGCGGGTAGCAAAAGTGAGAAACTCCACCAGAACCTCATAAAAATCCTGCTATAAATCTGCTATATGACCCACTTTCACCAGCAAACTGTATCCAACCCTACCTGAAGGTTGTAACACAGAGTGAGCTGGCCAGGAACTTCGTGGTGCTCAGTTTTTTGTTGGGATATGTTCTCAAAGTCTTTGCAGAGTAAACAAGAGAAAGGGAAACTAGAAGAGGTCAAAACTGCAGCAGATGGAGAGAAGGAGGTGGTAATGCTTTATGTTTTTATTGTATAAAATTGTGAACTGCTTTAGTCTACTGAAGTTAAGCGGTATACTAAATTTTTTTTTTAATAAACAAACAATAAGCATAAACATACATACAAAATGTAAGTTTGATATGCAGGCCCTTCGATCTCCAAAGAACAGCAGAGATCAACAGCTTTGTTTGTGCAGCGCTGCGTATGCCTTGTAGCGCTATAGAAATGCTAAATAGTAGTAGTAGTAGTAGTAGTAGTAGTAGTTAAAGATTGGGGTTTAAAGGAGGAATTGTAGGTTAGTGTTAGGCAAAAATAAAAATATAAAAAGCAAATTTTAACAACTAATCTCCATAGTCTTTTCCACTTAGTTTTAAAAGCTTTGTACCACAGCATTAACAGATAGAATCTAGCAGGCACTGCAGGATATAGTTTAGTATTAAGGGGGAATAAAAAGAGAGAAAGAGAGGGAAAAGCAACAGGACCTAGTTTAGTATTAAGGGGGGAGTAAAAAGAGAGAAAGAAAGAACAGCAAGCATCATTAACTAGTTGCCATAGAGGGGCATAATCGAACAAAAACGTCTATCTCCATGGGCGTTTATCTCCGAGAACGAGTCCGTGAAGGGGCCAGTGAAGCTTCTCTCAAAGAGGTGTTGCGCTTTCAAAACTTGACTTGCCAAAAATTAATCTGGCTGCTGTGTTTTGGGAAGTCTGAAGCTTTTTCAATATAAGGGACTTACAACCTAGAAAAACACTGTTGCAGTAATCTGCGAGTATGAGTACGGTACATTGTACTAGGTTCCGGAAGGTGTCCAGGGGAAGATAGGATTTCACTCTTTTCAAGGTCAATGAAAAGAAAGTGGGAGAGCGACCAAGGATGCCAAAGATAGGAAGATGTGCCTTGATCAAAGAGTTTATTTAGAGTATGAAGACTCGACACAACGTCGTGTTTCGGCTGTTAGGCCTGCTACAGGAGTCTCTTGTATAAGGTGATACTGGTGATGGTTGTAGACGATTTTCAAGATAGCACATCAGTCTTTTTCATGAGATATGGCTGGATGATGATAAGGAAAAAACATCAATAATAGCGCAATAGTCTTTAAAAAGACTGTTGAGAAAATGAACAGGTTGATCGAAGTAAACTCCTAGTATATTCACACAGTTATTTCACTTCCCTTTAGTTTCCCTTTCTGATGAAGACTTTTGAAACTCAGCCAGAGTTAAAAGGAGCAGTTATTGTGATGGCAAGATTGGAATGGATGAATGATATGTGATTTTAATGAAGCACGAGCACAATATACCCCAAGAAAAGTGAAATAACTGTGTGAATATATGTGTATATCGCATTGTGGGTTGGTTTATGTAAGATATGTGGGGGAAGTGAAATCAGGGTGTCATGAACTAACGTATACCTCCTTTAGGTTCAAACAAATGTTGTATTATATGTTCTATTATGTATGTATCGGATGGTAATACCATAATGTATGGGCGGAGGTTTGAGCTCAAGCCTAACAGTATTTAATGTGAGTAGTCTATGACCTATACATATTTATTATAAATATACGCATACACTGGTGATAAAGATCTACTTGGGCTCAGCTGTATGTAGATACACAAATATTAGGAGGCGGAACATCTTATGTGCAATGATGGTTCCATTGTGACACCACCACATATTCCTCTTGGGGATATAATGGGTGTAAACGGTATGGTCTGAGCACATTTAAAACACTTTATAATATTTATAGCATTTTAAAGTGCATATATAAAAAAGATAAATTATTTTGAACCCAAGTTTATTATAGTGAGGGTATTTTAGCTGTGACATTGTAGTAAAACGTTTGTCACATTCAGTACATGGATATGGTCTCTCCCTTGATTTTAATGCCTGTTTGTGATTCGCTTGATGTAATACCAAGAGATCCTTAAGACTAAACGTTTCCCCACATTCAGTACACGGAAAAGGCTTTTCCCCAGTGTGATTTCGCTGGTGTTTTATTAGGCAATCCCGGCGTGTGATGCTCTTCTTGCATTCTGTGCAGGGAAATGGTCTTTCATTTTTGTGGTTTCATTTTTGGTGATGATGGTAATGTAGAAGGCCACTATTCCAGTGGGTGAGGTTTGGCTCTGAAGGATTCCATTGATAAGAAGGCAGTGCAAGGTGTTCAGCTGGCAATTTGTGGTGGTTATGTAGCAAAGAGCGACCTTCTGGAAACTGCATGGCTGGAGTCAGGAGCGATCTTCCTAGTAGACATGCTAAATGCCTTGGAGTGGCCTTCCTAGTGGTGACCAAAGCAGTCTTCATTTCCTTGTTTCATTCTGTCATGTTGCACAATACCCTACAGCCTTTCTTCTGTTCCCTCCTAGTGGCTGTGGCTGTTGGTCAGCAGATGCAACCTGCAAGTCTCAGCACTGCAAGATCCCCTTTCAGGGTTTGTTGTTTGGGAAGGAGCGTGAAAATCTAGTCAAGAACCTGGGAGAGTCCAAGCTTCAGAGCCTCCCTGAAGACAAGTCATGCTCAGCAGCTAGATACATGGAGAGCCAGTGCTACTCAGCGAGGTGCAATGCCTAGGACTCAAAACAGACAGTTCTTTTGAGGGGCTAGGAGGAGTATGGGCCCTTCCAGGGGTGTGCTGGTAAATTTTTAACAACAGGCTCTTTCTCCGGACCTACCCAGCTCTGCAGTTGGAAGGGCCAGGGGTGGCCGGGGGTTGGGGGGGAGCAACACTTGCCTCTCTCTCCTCCCTCCCTTCGTGCGGGCACGCTAGGCATACCTTTGCTGGCAGCCAATAAATGGACTGCCACCACTCCCAATTTCTTGCTCACATGCTCGAGAAGTCCCAGCCTGCTGCCCAGAGCTGGAAACAAGGAGCGGGGAGCAGCAGCAGTCTATTTACTTGGCTGGCAGGGCTCAGCATCCCCACCAGCAAAGTAAAAGAGAATTCAGCAGGGGGCCCAAGCCCACATTTTGGGAGCCAGTTGTTAAAGTAGCCATGGAGGGCCCTACTTTAACAACCGGCTCCCAAAATTCTTAAAAACTTAACAACCGGCTCTTGTGAGCCTGTGAGAGCCTGCTCCAGCACACCACTAGGTCCTTCCTCCTTCTGTTCCTCTGCTGCAAACGTCTACAGCGAGGAGCAGTGGACTCTGTCCATAGGGGTGTAGGTGGGGTGTTCACTGCATCTAACAGGTCTAGGCAACCAATCCAGTGTGAAACAATTGATGGTTTTTTAAACTGCTCTTTAGACTATACCTTTTCCCACATTTGGTACACAGAAAAGGTTTTTCCCCAGTGTGAGTTCGCAGGTGATTTATCAGGCAAAACTGGCGTGTGAAGCTCTTCTTGCATTCTGTGCAGGGAAATAGTCTTTCGTGGATTCTCTGATGTGTCCGTAGGTATTTCAAACGTGTGAATTCTTTCCCACATTCTGAGCACGAAAAGATTCTGTCTCTGGTGTGGATTCTTTGATGTAATTTTAGGTAACCCTTGCATCTGAAGCTTCTCCTGCATTCGCTACATGGAAAGGGTTTTTCTTTCAGGTGAATTATCTGGTGCCCTGTTAGTGCACCCTTTGAACTAAAACATTTTCCACATTCACTGCACGGAAATGTTCTGTCACCTGTGTGGATATTCTGATGTAATGTTAGGCTATGTTTCCAACTGTAACGTTTCCCACAGTCAGCACATTTAAAGGGTTTTTCTCCCGTGTGGCTTCTATGATGATTCTCTAGGTGTCCTTTGAAAAGAAAACATTTCCCACATTCAGTGCATTGAAATGGTTTCTCACACTCAGTACATGGAAAGTGTCTCTCTTTTGTGTGTGTTTTCAGGTGTTGTATTAGGTGATCCTTACGATTGAAACATTTGTCACACTCAGTACATGGAAATCGTCTCTCTTCTGTGTGTGTTTTCAGATGTTGTGTTAGGTGATCCTTACGATGGAAACATTTGTCACACTCAGTATATGGACAGCGTCTCTCTTGTGTGTGTGTTTTCAGGTGTCGTATTAGGTGATCCTTACGATTGAAACATTTGTCACACTCAGTACATGGAAAGTGTCTCTCTTCTGTGTGTGTTTTCAGATGTTGTGTTAGGTGATCCTTACGATTGAAACATTTGTCACACTCAGTACATGGAAATCGTCTCTCTTCTGTGTGTGTTTTCAGATGTTGTGTTAGGTGATCCTTACGATTGAAACATTTGTCACACTCAGTACATGGAAATTGTCTCTCTTTTGTGTGTGTTTTCAGATGTTGTATTAGGTGACCCTTACAATTGAAAGATCTTTCACACTCAGTACATGGAAATCGTCTCTCTTCTGTGTGTGTTTTCAGATGTTGTGTTAGGTGACCCTTACGATTGAAACATTTGTCACACTCAGTACATGGAAATTGTCTCTCTTTTGTGTGTGTTTTCAGATGTTGTATTAGGTGACCCTTACAATTGAAAGATCTTTCACACTCAGTACATGGAAATCGTCTCTCTTCTGTGTGTGTTTTCAGATGTTGTGTTAGGTGACCCTTACGATTGAAACATTTGTCACACTCAGTACATGGAAAGTGTCTCTCTTTTGTGTGTGTTTTCAGGTGTTGTATTAGGTGATCCTTACGATGGAAACATTTGTCACACTCAGTATATGGACAGCGTCTCTCTTGTGTGTGTGTTTTCAGGTGTCGTATTAGGTGATCCTTACGATTGAAACATTTGTCACACTCAGTACATGGAAATCGTCTCTCTTCTGTGTGTGTTTTCAGATGTTGTATTAGGTGACCCTTACAATTGAAAGATCTTTCACACTCAGTACATGGAAATCGTCTCTCTTCTGTGTGTGTTTTCAGATGTTGTGTTAGGTGACCCTTACGATTGAAACATTTGTCACACTCAGTACATGGAAAGTGTCTCTCTTTTGTGTGTGTTTTCAGGTGTTGTGATAAGTGTTCCTCATGTGTAAACGATTTCTCACGTTCTTCTCGCTTCTCCTCTCTCTCCTTTTCTTGTGTGATCTCGTCACCTAGTGGAGGTTGAGAAAGGCATTAATCATATATTCCTGACTGTAAAAATATTTCTGCATTTCTGATCCTATAATCACTGCTCTGAGATTATCAGACACTGATGCAGCCGCACATCTCGGATCAGTTGTGATTAATGTGACACTCTCCCAGTTACAATTAATTCAAAATACCACTATTAAGTTGCTTACGGGAGTTCATATTTCTTCTCTCATAACAGCATAATTTTATTTCTGTTTATTTATTTGGATTTATTTACCGCCTTCTTGAAGGAATTCACTCAAGGCCGATTACAGTAAGAATAGATCAAACAGCAGTAAAAATAGTCAAATAATACAAAGTATGGCACAGTATGCTACTTACTATGTCAACCCAATACATAATAGAACATTTGAACAGACAGTGAAGGGTATAGAAAAGATGGAACCTATAGATACGTAAGAGAGTAAGAGGAGTTGGAAAATAAGGCGACTAATTTCAAGAAAGTTGCACATGAGGTCAGAGAGACGGTTAAATATTATCTCAGCTAGGGGTAGCAGTGGATGAACATGTCAGTCAGGTACCGTAACAAATTTAAAATTCTTCTTTTGACACACATCCCCTAATCCTTTAAAGGGTCACCTGTCTCTGTTAGCAGCGATTGTTCAGGACTATGTGTCATGACTCTTGGAGCTTGGTAATTAGAAGCCCCAATATCATGGAGCATAACCCTGGCCCAGCAATCAGCTGAAGTCTCTATTATTTTATGAAGTCTCTTTTATTGAATAAATCACAGATAATTTACTCACAGATAGATGTTCAGGATACAGAGACTTCTTAATCTGGAGGCTGTGGGAGGTGGAGATCTGAAGAGAGGTGGTTGTATTGCAGGGGGAGGGGAAGGTAGTTGAACAGGTAGAAATAGTCCAAAGCTGGGTGACTGCAATGTGCAATATCTCATTTGGAGAGAGAGATTCTCAGGGTAAAAATCCAGGTTCTTTACAAGGAGTTCTCAGCAAGACAGAGCTATCTGGCATAGGATGGTGCAAGCTCCATGTCTCTGGCCAAGTGGTATTGGAATGCCTCGTGGCTCAGAGGACAAAGGGGGGTTGGAGTTTTGCACAGGAGGAGCAGATAGAGGCCAATGGGAACAGAGCCTGCCATCAGGTAGCACGGGGTGGTCCTAGGGATAGGAGGGGAAGGTCATACCTGGCTGACCTCTCAGGGCAGAGATAGTAAGGCTGAACAAGAAGTCATAGCAGAAAGACAAAAGAACCAAGCTCGGCAGAGAGGGAAAGGAGATCTGGGCAGCCTCACAACCAGTGGTAACAACTCTTGCACAACCAAGCAAGTGTGGTTGCACTGCCCATGAACTACATTAACCACAGTGCCTTGCTCATATATCTTTACAATGAGAGACTGCCCAGTGAAAGTCCTTAGATATGAGAATAACGGTAAAGGCATTACACACATTTTAGGATCACGTTATGAACTACTGCAAGGCTGTCGGGGGACAGAACAGAGGGGAAGGTAGTTGAACAGGTAGAAATAGTCCAAAGCTGGGTGACTGGAATGTGCGATATCTCATTTGGAAGAAGATATTCGCAGGGTAAAAAAACAGGTTCTTTACAGGGAGTTCTCAGCAAGACAGAGCTGTGTGGAGCCAGATGGTGTTAGCTCCATGTCCCTGGCTATAATGTTGAAAGAAGCCCCGTGTGGCTGAAAGGACAAAGAAGTGGTGGGGCTTCACACAGGGAGGAGCAGATAGAGACCAATGGGGTCAGAGCCTGCCATCGGATAGCAAGGGGTAGTCCTAGAGATAAGAGGGAAAGGTCATACCTGGCTGACCTCTGAGGACAGATAGTAAGACTAAACAGGAAGACAAAAGAGCCAAGCTTGGCAGAGAGAGAGAGAGAGAGAGAAGGTCTGAGCAGCCTCACAACCAGTGATAGCAGTTCTTACACAGCCAAACAAGTGTGGTTGCACTGCTTGTGAACTACGTTACCCACAGTGCATTGCTCATGTATTTTTCCAGTGAGAAACTGCAGCAATGATAGTCCATGGAACTGAGAATAACAGTAAAGGCATTACACACATTTTAGGATCACGTTATAAACTAGTGCGAGGCTGTCGGAGGACAGAACACTATGGGATAATCAGTTATTTATATGCTGATGACATCGTATTGGTAGCTAAAACCTCACCGCCATCTCTGGACCTTACCCAAGTGCAAACATGTTTGAATGCAGTCGCAGCTCAGCTCCAGAGTCATTGGTTGGATTTTAGTGTCACTAAGACTATGGCATGTTGGGTGTCCAGCTCACATTAACTCCAATCTCATTGGGAGGATCAGGTGGCTAAGGTGTTGCAGAGAGGTTTTTTCTTTGTTTTCTTCTTGGGTACATTGCGATACCTTTATTAAAGAGGGGACCCTTCATACATTGATACATATCCTTTTAGTATCTCAATTGGACTATGGCAACTTTATTTATGTGGGTATGACATTGGTTTATTTGCATCAGCTGCAGACCTTGCAGAATGTTGCCATACAAATACAAATCAACTTGTGGATCCAATTTCTCCTACATAAGCACACAACTGTGAAACGTACTACCAAAAGCCGTGAAAACAACGCACGACCACCTAAACTTCCGGAAATCAATAAAAACCAACCTGTTCAAAAAGGCTTACCCCATCAACCCAACTTAAGCGCCTAAACTCCGCAACACAACGAAATCAAAGCTTAGACCTCATAGACATATCAACAAAAAACGCAATCGAATCAACATGAACTTACCTAAATCTCCACCACCCAAGCTGCAAAGGTCTCAAATACAAATCAACTTATGGATCCAATTTCTCCTACATAAGCACACAACTGTGGAATGCACTACCAAAAGACGTGAAATCAACGCACGACCACCTAAACTTCTGGAAATAACTAAAAGCCAACCTGTTCAAAAAGGCTTACCCCATCGACCCAACTTAAGTGCCTAAACTCCGCAACACAACAAAACCAAAGCTTAGACCTCATAGACCTACCAAGAAACGCAATCGAATCAACATGAACTTACCTAAATCTCCACCACCCAAGCTGCAAAGGTCTCAAATACAAATCAACTTATGGATCCAATTTCTCCTACATAAGCACACAACTGTGGAATGCACTACCAAAAGACGTGAAACAACGCACGACCACCTAAATGTCCGGAAATCACTAAAAAACAAGCTGCTCAAAAAGGCTTACCTCATCGACCCAACTTAAGTGCCTAAACTCTGCAACACAATGAAAACAAAGCTTAGACCTCATAGACCTACCAACAAGAAATGCAATCGAATCAACACGAACTTACCTAAATCTCCACCACCCAAGCTGCAAAGGTCTCAAATACAAATCAACTTATGGATCCAATTTCTCCTACATAAGCACACAACTGTGGAATGCACTACCAAAACAACGCACGACCACCTAAACTTCCGGAAATCTCTAAAAACCAACCTGTTCAAAAGGCATACCCCATAAACCCAACTTAAGTGGGAAAATGTGGGATATAAATGTAACAAATAAATAAATAAATAAATAAATAAATATGTCTTTTGGATAAGAACATAAGAATACCCATACTGGGTCAGACCAATGGTCCCTCTAACCCAGTATCCTGCTTCCAGCTGTGGCCAATCCGGCTCACAGGTACCTAGCAAAAACCCAATTACTAGCAAAATTTCATGCTACCAATCCCAGGGCAAGCGGTAGCTTCCCCCATGTCCATCTCAACAACAGACTATGGACTTTTCCTCCAGGAACTTGTCCAAACCTTTTTTTAAACCCAGATATGTAACCGCTGTTACCACATCCTCTGGCAATGAGTTCCAGATTCATTGAGTGAAAAAATATTTCCTCCTATTTGTTTTAAAAGTATTTCCATGTAACTTCCTTGAGTGACCCCTAGTCTTTGAACTTTTGGAATGAGTAAAAAATCGATTTACTTCTACTCATTCTACACCACACACACCCTCATGATCAAAAGCAAACGCCAGCGCTAGAGGCTGTTAGCACCATACTAGTGACAGCGTTTGCTACCGCCCCATGATTAGAGCCCTTGAACACGTGAAGCAACACACTCAAGGGCTTTTTGCGCAAGTAGCATGCAAATGCATGCTAAACAGGGCTCAGTGCATTTATCCCCAATGATCAGCGACCAGCACGCCAAAGATTGGGTCGCTGGCTGCAGGAAACCCTATGCCAGCTCCGAGCTGGTGTTAGGGTTTGCCGATCATTGGGGAGGAATGGTGAGCCCTGTCCAACATGCAGTTGCATGCTGGCAGGCCCCTGTTCCCCCAAAGCAAACCTGCCAGGCTGCCAACAGGGGGCTGAAGGTCCGGTGGACCTCTGGTCCCCCCGACGATCCCTCCCCCCAGGTTCAGGGTGGGTGTTACGTTCCTCACCTGGCTCAAGGCCTGTGCGGCTGATTCGCTGGCGAGGCGCAGTCCGGCGGAGATAGCCGGCCATCTTAGTTGTGGTATCTCCAGGATAGGTCAGCCATCTTGGGATGGGCATCTCGGGTTGTGGCAGCCATCTTGGAGTTGGTTAGCTTCAGGAAGGAAGCCCATATTTGGGCATAGGGCATCTCTGCTGATGGGGGCAGCCATCTTGAATCAGCTGCACACGTTTGAGATTAATTCCTACACTATTTAAAGCCCTGCCTCCAGTCCTTCGTTGCTTCGGCCTCAATTGTGTTTGAGGTCCACGCCGGTGCTCCTTGTCTTCAGTTCCTGTGTTCCTGATCTTGGCTTGTTCCTGGACTACGCGTTGTGTTGCTGCTTGCCTTGACCTTGGACTGTTTCATGACTATTCTTTGCTCTGCTGATTATGGGCTCCTGGACTGTGTTTGTTTGCCCACCTGTCTGGTCAGTGGTCGTGCAACCCCGCCGGTTCCAGAAGTCCTGGTGGCCCGCCTGCACCTGGGGGCTCAACTCCCGGGGAACGGCGGTCGCTTCCCAGGTGAAGCTAGGGGTTGTCTGGCTGCCTGACCGAGTGTGGTGTCACTCCATCTTCGCTGTACTCAGTCGGGGCACAAGGGCTCACACATCCCCAGTCATAACAGTGGGCTGGAGATCCAGTGGGTCTCAAGCCCCCCCAAACCCCCGAAATTGGTCCCTGGTGGTCTAGTGGCCGCCGGCAAAACCACCTCCCACTCAGCGAGTGACGGGAGGGGGGGGGGCTGGAGGTCCGTTGGACCTCCAGCCCACCCCAACTCCCCCCCCAATGTTGTCCGAGCAATCCTTGGTGGTCCAGCGTAAGGACAGCCCCCTCTGGGCCCCCCTACCTTAGTTGGAGGAGGGACGCAGCCTGCCTCCCTCCTCTTGGTTGATAACTCAGCAAAATGGCGGCGCCCAGGCCCGCCCAGTGCATCCTGGGATGCGCTGGGCGGGGCTACAGACCATGTAAGGGAGGGTTTTGCCGGCGGATCTCCAGCCCTCACTGAGCCTGGGGGGGTGGGATCGTCAGGGGGACCGAAGGTCTACTGGACCTCCAGCCCCCGTTGCTTGGGCCTCGGGGCAGGGTGTTAGTTGACGGGGCAGGGTGTTTGACAGGTTTGGGCTTTTGACAGTCCAGACCTGTCAAACAAGTGCGGGAGAATTGTGCTGAGCGCATGCTCAGACACAATTCGCCCACACTTCTACCCAATGATCAAAGATAGTTGCGCTGCTTAAATTTGCATGCATTATCTCTGATCATCGGTGCGGTAAAGCCCCACGCTGTTCCAGTGCTATTTTAGAGCGCTGTTTGGAACAGTGTGGGGCTTTTGATCATGAAGGCCTCAGGATTTTATAGACCTCAATCACATCCCCACTCGAGGGCCAGATGCACTAAGCTTAACGAGCCATTAACGAGCAAGTACATTACCCTGGCATGCACTAAAGGCCCTTTTCCGATGACGGTAGCAGGTCTGTACCTCTAGTTGGGGCTGCACGGGATTGAAAACTTCATAAAATGTGACCTAAAAAAATCACGGGGGGGGAAAAACGGCCAAGTGCTCGTCATGGACATCCATTATGGGCGTCCTACCCCCCCCCCCCCCCCCCCCCCCCGCAATAATATAAAGTTCCTTTTTGGCCATCTTTCACTCAGCTGAGAGACTTGGAAGTCTCAGCTAAACGTGTTGTGATTGGCTCAGAGACTTCCGGGTCTCTCAGCTGAGTGAAAGACGGCCAAAACGGAAGTTTTTATTATTGCGGGGTTGAATGATGAAGCCTGCAGCAGGCCGTGGAGGGAGTGAGCGGCGTGGCGTCTTTGGGCGGCACAGGAGGCATATTTGGCATGCGCAGAGCAGCCAGCATAACGCTTTGCTGCTCTGCGCATGCTCGACCGGCTGATTGGCCAACTGTTTAGTGATGGAATAGAGAATGCAAGTGATGCATAGCCATTCCCTACCGATTCGCTATGGAATCCGTATGGGAACTGCTCTTCCGACGACTTTAGTGCATCTGGCCCTCAGCCATCTCTTTTGCAAGCTGAACAGCCCTAACCTCTTTAGCCTTTCCTCATACCAGAGAAGTCCCACCCCCTTTATCATTTTGGTCGCTCTTCTTTTCTAATTCCGCTATATCTTTTTTGAGATACAGTGCTGAGAACTGAACGCAGTACTCAAGGTGAAGTCGCACCATGGAACGATACAAAGGCATTATAATATTCTTGGTCTTATTTACCATCCCTTTCCTAATAATTCCTAGCATCCTGTTTGCTTTATTGGCCGCCGCTGTACACTGGGCAGAATATTTCAGCGTATTGTCTACAATGACACCTAGATCTTTTTTCTTGAGCTCTGACTCCTAAAGTGGACCCTGGCATTCAATAACTATGATTTGGATTATTCTTCCCATAGTGCATCACTTTGCATTTGTCTACGTTAAATTTTATCTGCCATTTGGATGCCCAGTCTTCCAATTTCCTAAGGTCTTCCTACAACTTTTCACAATCCGTATGTATTATAACAACTTTGAATAGCTTTGTGTCATCTGCAAATTTGGGGTCTCATTGTCTCAGCAGGGTCCGCTAGCGCAGCTTGATGAAAGAAGGGGTTAATCACCTTGTTGTTCCGACTTCCACATCATTTATAAATATGTTAAATAGCACCGGTCTCAGTACAGATCCCTGTGGCACTTTACTATTCACCCTCCTCCATTGAGAAAAATGGCCATTTAACCCTACCCTCTGTTTTCCTGTCCAATAGCCAATTCTTGATCCACACCAGAACCTTGCCTCCTATCCCATGACTTCTTAATGCCAAAAAATCATCCAGAACCTTCCTCAACCTCCACTTCCCAAAATGCAAAGGCATAAAGTATAAAGCACTACATGCATCAACCTTCACCTACAAGAGCACGCAACTTTGGAACGCACTGCCACGCGGCCTGAGAGCGGTCTATGAGTTGACAGACTTCCGCAAACGATTAAAGACCTATCTCTTTGACAAAACATACTGCAAGGATTAAAACATATAAATCCCATATACATCATAATAATGCCTCAAGACATTACCTCACGTACTCCACTTCCCCGTACTCTCTCCCACTCAACAATCTACCCACAGATAAAAACTGTCTACCCATCACTCTCTTGTTATTATTCGATCACCGTAGTAATTCCCCAACGTCATATCCTATAGTTTCTACGCCCAAAGGTGACCGATATAACTCTGTCTTCCTTAACTATTCACAATGTAACCATAATCGTAATGTAACAAACTGTATTTCCATTATTTACAATGTATTGTAAGCCACACTGAGCCCGCAAATAGGTGGGAAAATGTGGGATACAAATGCAACTAAATAAAATTAATTTTCTCAGCAGTCTCTCATGAGGAACTTTATCAAAAGCTTTCTGAAAATCTAGATACACTGCATCAACTGGATCACCTTTATCCACATGTTTATTCACGTCTTCAAAGAAATGAAGCAAATTGGTGAGTCAAGACTTCCCTTGGCTGAGCCCATGCTGACTTTGTCCCATTAAACCACATTTGTCTATGTGTTCTGTAATTTTATTCTTTATAATCGTTTCCACTATTTTGCCTGGCACTGAAGTCAGGCTTCCCCGTCTGTAATTTCTCTATCACCCCTGGAACCCTTTTTAAAAATTGGCGGCACATTGGCCACCCTCCAATCTTCAGGTACTATGGACGACTTTAACGATAGGTTACAGATCGCCAACAACAGATCAGCAATTTCTTGTTCGAGTTCTTTCAGTAAGTATGATCGTGTTATGCCTTTGTATGTTCATGGGTTGCCTATTTTTTTAATAGGATATGTAGGCTTACTATGAGTGGACTCTTACATATCTTGAGGTTCCAACTCTGTCTAATGTCCCTGGTCGACCATTGGGTCAGGGATGCTTTACACGTCCTCTGGTAACGAGTTCCACAGCTTAACTATTCACTGAATGAAGAAGATATTTCCTCCTATTAATTTTAAAAGTATTTTTTTGTAATTAAACTTTATTATTTATACAACATTGTATCTCAACTTATCAACAACCCCCAGTGTACATCCCCCCTTCCCCTCCCTCATAAAGATTATTTAGCCCCCCCCCCTTCCCTTCCTATACCATATAAATAAAGCTTTAATCTGCAGTAGGGCCTCATTTTGGTCAATTTTTGAACCTTTTCTAATGTCACTATTTTTTGAGCTACGGCGACCAGAATTGAATGTAATACTCAAGGTGAGGACACACCATGAAAAGGCATTATAGTATTCTTGCGGTGAGACTTGGCAAATCTGTTGATCGCTTGGGTGACAGTTTCCTCCATCAGTAAGTCGAAGCTTGTCCAGATTCGGTCTGCTGGATATTCATCGATGATTGGATCCAAACAGTTAATGAATTTTTCATAGTCGGTGGTGTTAAGTGGTAAGGTGGATCGTAATTTTATAATTTTCTCGAAGAAATGCAAAGTGATGCACTTAGTAGGCTCAATGTGGCTTACAGCAGACTCCGGTGTGAACAAATACAATTTCATGATGTGGTAGGATGAAGTTCGTGTGGCAGAGCGGAAGAGTTGTGTTATGTTCAATACGTGCTTTAGTTTTCTTGTGAAGCCGAGGTCAGGCATTTAAGTTGGATCGGGAGGGTATGCCTTTTTAAACAGGGTGATTTTTAGTATTTTCTGGAGGTTAGGTGGTCATACGTCGTTTTCAAGGCTTTTCGTAACGCGTTCTACAGTTGTGTGCTAATGTAGGAAAAGCAGGATGCATAGGTGGATTTGTATTTAAGACCTAGATATGTTCGTGTTGATTCGGATGTGTTTCTGGTTGGTAAGTCGATTAAGTCTGTCATGTATCCAGGGGCTTCACCGTACATAATTTTGTGAACCAGGGTGCAGATTTTGAAGGCAATACGTTCTTTGATTGGGAGCCAGTGTAATTTTTCACAGAGGGGTTTTGCACTTTCAAATCTTGTTTTTCCAAATATAAGCCTAGCTACTGTGTTTTGAGCAGTCTGAGGTTTCTTTAAGATTTGTTCTTTGCATCCTGCATAGATTCCATTGCAGTAGTCTAGCTGGGTTATTACCATTGATTGTACCAGGTTGCGAAAAGTTTCCCTCGGGAAGGATTGTTTTACGCGTTTAAGTTTCCACATTGACTGGAACATTTTCTCTGTGGTGGATTTCACTTGGCTCTCCAGTGTTAGGTTATGGTCCATTTTACACTTAGGGAGTAGAAATCCACGGAAGACGTACGTGTTAGGTGGTGAGAGTCTGATATGTACAGACAGGGAGAGGGATCTTGGGGTGATAGTATCGGAGGATCTGAAGGCAACAAAACAGTGTGACAAGGCAGAAGGTTGCTAGGCTGTATAGAGAGAGGTGTGACCAGCAGAAGGAAAGGAGGTGTTGATGCCCCTGTATAAGTCGCTGGTGAGGCCCCACCTGGAGTATTGTGTTCAGTTTTGGAGGCCGTATCTTGCTCAGGATGTAAAAAGAATTGAGGTGGTGCAAAGAAAAGCTACAAAAATGCTATGGGATTTGTGTTACAAGACGTATGAGGACAGACTTGCTGACCTGAACATGTATACCCTGGAGGAAAGGAGAAACAGGGGTGATATGATACAGACGTTCAAATATTTGAAAGGTATTAATCCGCAAAGGAACCTTTCCCGTAGATGGGAAGGTGGTAGAACTAGAGGACATGAAATGAGACTGAAGGGGGGCAGACTCAAGAAAAATGTCAGGAAGTATTTTTTCACAGAGAGAGTGGTGGATACTTGGAATGCCCTGCCGCGGGAGATCGTGGAGATGAAAACGGTGACAGAATTAAAAAATGAGTGGGATAAACATAAAGGAATCCTGCTCAGAAGGAATGGATCCTTAGAAGCTTAGCCAAGATTGGGTGGCAGAGCCGGTGGTAGGAGGCAGGGCTAGTGGTTGGGAGGCGGGGCTAGTGCTTGGCAGACTTCTACGGTCTGTGCCCTGAAAATGGCAGATACAAATCAAGGTCAGATACACATAAAGTAGCACATATGAGTTTATCTTGTTGGGCAGACTGGATGGACCGTACAGGTCTTTCTCTGCCGTCATCTACTATGTTACTAAGTAAGTACAGTCATGGGCTGGGCTGAACTGACACCAGATATGCAATGTCATGGCATGTGTGGCTCCAGGCATTCAATATCCGGCCATCAGCGATCACCCAGAAGTTAAACAGGCACCGGCCAATATTAAGACCACTGCCTGATTAACCTTACCAAATAAAGTTAGGACAGACGTTTTGCTGCCTGCCTGTCTGCCTCTAAACTAATTAGACCTAAATGTGTATACAGACTGTTGTGTGATTTCATTTTCAGGAAGTGTCCTCACTTTGGAACCATAAGAAATCAGCCCCTCTGTCTTCTAAAAATGAAGATAATACAATCCTTACCTAGAGACATCAGGATCTCATAATTCTCCTTCATCGCCCTTTATCAGTCACATGGGCTTCCTGCACTGAGACTCACCTACTGCCAGTCACTCCTTAATGTGCTTGAGAAGGGATTTTAACAGGGGGAATAACAGGAAATCCTTACCTAGAGACATCAGAGTCTCATAATTCTCCTTCATCACCTCCATGTGAAGCTCCTTCTGTCCTTCATCTAAATACTCCCACTCCTCCTGGGAGAAAGAGACAGTGATGTCCTCAAACGTCACCCGCATCTGAAACACAAACCAGAAGCACACTCAGGGACACAGGGAGGTACTCAGAATGAATTAGATTCCAGTTCGATTTATTCTCCTAACATATAGAGGGGAGTCCAGGATCCTTCTCCTGCAGGACTTGTTCCTGTTTGAAAAATGATACCCAGTATCCTGTTTCCAACAATGGCTAATCCTGGTCAAACGTACCTGGCAGGATTCCAAAAAGTAGAAAGATTCCATGTTACTTAACCCAGAGATAAGCAGTGAATTTCCACAGGTCGACCTTAAAAATGGTTCATGGACTTTACCACCAGGAATTTGTCCAAACCTTTCTAAAACAGAACAACATAAATCTCAGTAAACCTGGACCAGATGGTTTATATCCTCGAGTATGATGGAACCACAAAATGAACTTGTAGAGCTATTATTGGTAATATCTTACTTAAAATCAAACATGTTACCGGAATATTAATGGATAGCCAATGTACTACAAGAGATTACAGGAAGAGGAAGACAGGCTACAATATCTAGAAAAGCTACAAGAAGTCGGTAAAGTAGTCAGGAAAGGAAAGATGCAAATGGAAGAAAAAAATAGCCAAAACGTTAAAATGGGGGGACAAGACTTTTTAGTTATGTTAGTGATAGAAGGAAATGCCAAAGCGGCATTGTGAGACTCGAAAGTGAAGGGGTGAAATATGTAGAAGCTGATAATGTGGAATGAGAAATATTTTTGTTCTGTGTTCACAGTTGAAGAGCCAAGAGCAGGACCTAGAAGAGAAACACAAGTACGAATGGAGATGTGGTAGACCCTAAATGATTTTCAGAGGACTGTGCTTGTGAGGAGCTGACTAAAGTTAGACAAAGCAACGTGGACAGGGAGGTACAGAGGTCTCAGGGCAGCACTAACACCTTTTAGTTAAAATGTTTAGAGTGTTGTACAAAGAACTCAGGTGTCCATTGGCTGCTAGATGTGTGTTTAAAGTCTCACGAGGTTGAATTTGTGTGGCAGGGGCAGGGAAACCCGTTACAAGCCTTCCGATTGGCTGTCTGAGAGCCCAGAGTAAGCTGAGAGCTAGAGGAGGGACAGTGTGGAAGACAGCCAATAGGAGCCAGGATCTGCTAAACGGCACGAATTGGACCTATGAAGTAGCAGGGGGCAGTCTGACCCTTAGATTGGCGTGAATTTCAAGCCAATCCAGGGGACGGGGGAGGAACAGAGAAGTTGTAGTGTGCAGACTGCAGAGGGAGGAGAAGAAAGCGAAGACGAGAGACAATGGAAGCTGCAAGCATGGCCTGAGAGAAGAAATCGGACTCAGACAGAGAGGGGCATGCTCAGGCAGGCTGGATGAGGATAAGATCCAATCAAGACGAGAAGAGGCAGCTGATGAGCTCCAGATGAAGAGAGAGGGCTGGTGAGTCCTAAAAAAAAAATAAAGAAAGAAAATACGGGCACTCAGGCAGAGAGAGCAGCTTGGTGAGGTCCCTGAATCAAAGAAGTCCCCCCAGCGCATCCCTCTGTGTGAGTGTTTGCCTGTCCAGAGAGGAGAAAGCCGGCCGTGAGACTGTCTGTCCTGTAAAGAAGAGGCTTATTCGGAGAGGGAAGGAGCCCCAGAAGAAGAGACAGAGAGACAGCCCCCCCCCCCTCTTTGCACTGAGGGCCCAGACTAAAAATGAACTTTTTCTTTGAGTGCCTGCCTCAGGAAAAATACAGACAGAAGCCTGTCCTGTGAAGAAAAACTGTCCAGCCTAAGCCTGCCCTTCAGCACTGGGAGCGTCTGCATTTAAGTCTGCCTGCCTTTATGGGATTTAGTCTAGCAGTCCACCAGTGTGATTATAGGGTAGTGGTATAGCAGAATAAAAAAAGGGGGGGTCATGTTTTGGGCGGTTGAGATAGGAATTTCCCCTGCTTATCTGTTTATTTGAATCTAGTTAGTCCACAAGTTCCACGGAAAGTCAGGGTTTTCCTTTTTTGAGTTTTTTTTGAGTCAGAGCAGTAGGTACCCTGGAGTTCCTGAGCCAGTGAGCTGACCTCCCCAAAACCGAGGAGACGTGGATGTGGAGAAGACCAAGGTACCCAACGCAAGAAAGCAGCAATGCTAGTGAAGATTTCATATACCAGTAACATTATTGTGTGCACACAAATGGGGGAATATATAGATATCAGATCTGAGTGAAATAATTAGAGCGGTATACATGTTTGGGATGTTTTGTGTTATTGCAGAAGTGGGGTTGGAGTCTTGGTAACTGTGATTGTAATTTTGAACATGTTAGTATCTTTATTTCCTTTGTAACTTACCACAAAGTATTTAACACCTTGCACTAGCTTTATTTAATACCATCAAAGCTTAACAATTGGTACCAACATTTAGGAACATAACCAACAAGTGTTTCTATTTATTTTATCATTTAATAAACCTTTAATATTTCTTTTCCTGTTAAATCCCTTGATTGTGCGGAGTTTATTTGGGAACTCTATTTGAAACTGTGACATTCATATATATTTATTTATTTAAATATTGTAATTTACCTGCTCCACAACTAGAGGGTTTACATAAGCAAATCAAATCAATTAATGTGTACAGGAAGGAGGAGAGGAGGGTAGTCCCAATGATGTCAGTTGGGGTGGCGGAGAAATAATCATGACTGAAACAGGTCTAGACAAAAACGTCTAACTTTTAGTCTCAGACGTTTTTGCTTTGTTCCATTATGGCAGAAAAAGGTCCAAGTTTTCGGAATGCCCAGATCACACCCCCAACACGGCGTCCTTGTGATCTTACGAACTGTATAGAAAAATGTTTTCTAACACTTTGTGCCACTTTTTCGATGTTTTTCTCTTTTAACAATGAGTTCTATTGTGTATCTGGATTTTCAGAAGGCGTTTGACAAAAGTACCTCATGAAAGACTCCAGAGGAAATTGAAGAGTCATGGGATAGGAGGTAGTGTCCTATTGTGGATTAAAAACTGGTTAAAAGATAGAAAACAGAGAGTAGGATTAAATGGTCAGTATTCTCAATGGAGAAGGGTAGTTAGTGGGGTTCCCCAGGGGTCTGTGCTGGGACCGCTGCTTTTTAACATATTTATAAATGACCTAGAGATGGGAGTAACTAGTGAGGTAATTAAATTTGCTGATGACACAAAGTTATTCAAAGTCGTTAAATCGCAGGATGATTGTGAAAAATGACAAGAGGACCTTACGAGACTGGGAGACCGGGCGTCTAAATGGAAGATGACGTTTAATGTGAGCAAGTGCAAAGTGATGTATGTGGGAAAGAGGAACCCGAATTATAGCTACGTCATGCAAGGTTCCACGTTAGGAATCACAGACCAAGAAAGGGATCTAGGTATCGTTGTTGATGATACGTTGAAACCTTCCACTCAATGCGCTGCTGCAGCTAAGAAAGCAAATAAAATGTTAGGTATTATTAGGAAAGGAATGGAAAACAAAAATGAGGACGTTATAATGCTTTTTATCGCTCCATGGTGCGACCGCACCTCGAATATTGTGTTCAATTCTGGTTGCTGCATCTCAAAAAGATATAGTGGAATTAGAAAAGGTGGAGAGAAGGGCGACAAAACTGATAAAGGGGATGGGACGACTTCCCTATGAGGAAAGGCTACAGCGGCTGGGGCTCTTCAGCTTGGAGAAAAGGTGGCTGAGGTGAGATATGATAGAGGTCTATAAAATAATGAGAGGCAGATGTACAAAAATTATTGAGCCAGCACTGTGTTTTTTTTGATGGTATTCAACATGTGATGCACAAAAGAGTGCAACTCTTTCAACAGTATTTTGAAAAACTGGAGCTGTCGGCCACCTTCCTCCCTCTTTCCTCTGCGGGCTCCTGTGACATCCTGCCCAGAAGCACCACTGCTGTCCATGTAGACACGGCTTTCATACACGCAGCTTGTATGTGTGTATGAAAACCGTAGCTTAGCAATAGGCTGTTCTGTACATGCTCAGCTGACCGATTGGCTTCCCTCCTACCGAGCTGCTTGCTGTTTTTTACAAGCAGCTCATTTACATGCGATTTGCTTTATGTATCGCTCGGTATTTCCAGCTTGGTAATTTTTACAGAG
This sequence comes from Microcaecilia unicolor, assembly GCF_901765095.1. NCBI lineage: Eukaryota > Metazoa > Chordata > Amphibia > Gymnophiona > Siphonopidae > Microcaecilia > Microcaecilia unicolor. The sequence continues at coordinate 4,335,560 of NC_044031.1, forward strand.
GTGGAAATACCAGGCGGTACATTCCGGGAACCTTTATCAGTGGCGTACAAAGGGGGGGCGGTCTGCCCCGGGTGCACAACGCTGGGGGGGTGCCGCGCGCCTGTTGGCTCTTCGTTTTCATGCTCCCTTTGCCCCGGAACAGGTTACTTCCTGTTCCGGGGCAAAGGGAGCATGAAAACAAAGAGCCGGCAGGCGTGCAGCACCCCCCCCAGCGGCGTGCACCCGCGGGGGGTCTTTCGCCGGGGGATCGGGGGGGGGGGGGGGTTCGCCAGTGGAGGGGGCGTCGCGCTGTTCCGGGGGGGGGGGCGCTGCACCCGGGGAGCGGGGCGCATCGGCGATCCGCCCCGGGTGTCAGCCCCCCCAGGAATGCCACTGACCTTTATGCATCTCCCTGTAAGTGGAGTGCAACGGGTAGACGTGAATCACTTGTTTACTCTTTCCAAAAATACTATTTCTAGGGTGCACACAATGAAGGTACTAAGTAGTAAATTTTAAACAAATCAGAGAAAACCTTCTTCACTCAATGTGTAATTAAACTCTGGAATTCGTTGCAAGACAATGTGGTAAAAGCAGTTAGCATAGCGGGGTTTAAAAAAGGTTTGGCTAGTGTCTTAAAAGAAAAGTCTATAAGCCAATATTAAGATGGAGTTGGGGGAAATCCACTGCTTATTTCTAGAATAAGCAGCATAAAATCTGTTTTACTCTTGGGATCTTGTCAGGGACTTGTGACCTGAATTGGCCACTGTTGAAAACAGGATGCTGGGCTTGACGTACCTTCTGTCTGTCCAGTATGACAGTGCTTATGTTCTTCTAAGAGGGAGAGAGGAAGGAGAATGTAAAGAGATGTCAAGAAGTTGAAAGTGAGAGTCTGGTAAAGCAGGAGGAGAATCAGGAAGAAGAGCCTGCGGGGCTACTACTACTACTTAACATTTCTAGAGCGCTACTAGGTTTACGCAGCGCTGTACAGATCAACAAAAAAGGACAGTCCCTGCTCAAAGGAGCTTACAATCTAATGGGCGAAATGTCAAGTTGGGGCAGTCCAGATTTCCTGAATAGAGGTATGGTGGTTAGGTGCCAAAGGCGACATTGAAGAGGTGGGCTTTGAGCAAGGCTTTGAAGATGGGCAGGGAGGGGGCCTGGCGTATGTGCTCAGGGAGTTTGTTCCAGGCATGGGGTGAGGCAAGGCAGAAAGGGCGGAGCCTGGAGTTGGTGGTGGTGGAGAAGGGTGCTGAAAGGAGGGATTTGTCTTCTTGAGAGCGGAGGTTACGGGTAGGAATGTAAGGGGAGATGAGGGTAGAGAGGTAAGGAGGGGCTGCAGATCGAGTGCATTTGTAGGTTAAAAGGAGAAGCAGCAGGGCTGCAGCAGGGAATGGATTGAGCAGTGCCAGGCTCATTTCTTCTTGTGTGTGTGTGGCATTGCCTGGCACTGCATCCCCTGCTGCCCACCTCCTGCCAGTGAGGGGAGGAGAATCAGGAAGAAGAGCAGCAGCTGCTGTGTGAGGGGAGGAGAATGAGGAAGAAGAGTCTCAGGGGCTACAGCAGGGAATGGATTGAGCAGTGCCAGGCTCATTTCTTCTTGTGTGTGTGTGGCATTGCCTGGCACTGCATCCCCTGCTGCCCACCTCCTGCCAGTCTCCTACCTGCTCCATCTTCCTGCCCTTGTCCAGCTCCAGTCCAGGCTCCTGTGTGAATGTCTCCTGGGCTGCAGGGATGGGTTTCTCTGGAAGCCAGTGATCAGCTTCTTTAGCACTTGCTTCTGAAACAGGAAGTCTGTGCATGAAGCAAAGGAAGAGAGCCCCAGACTGCAAGACCTCCCTCCAGCCCTGTGCAGGGTTTGCAATATGAAACTGGGGCTGGGTCCTAATAAAACTTTTTTTGGTGCTCTTACTCCTTGTGGTTTGGATCTGGCTCATTTTGGTTTTCTTCCGCTTTCTTTGTTGTTTTGTGTTATTTAATGATTCATTTACAGGACCAAGAGGAGTCAGTAAGATCCTGACAGAGATACAAAAGAGGCTATTTATTTATTGCATTTGTATCCCACATTCCCCCACCTATTTGCAGGCTCAATGTGGCTTACATAGATTTGTTAACATTGTCATTTCAGGGTATCAGATCAGATACCGTTAGTAATGTGTAGCGATTAGGAAGGGAAAAAAGACGAAGGAAGAGAGTGATTAGGGTAGTTGTAGAAGGTAAGCGCTCATAATTGAGTGGGTTGGTGAGGTGACTTAGTGAGGCTGTAGGTTCTCATTGTAGGCCTTGTTGAAGAAGAATGTCTTCAGAGATTTTAGAAAGATAGTTGTTTCGTTGATTGCCTTCAAGTCTGTAGGTAATGCATTCTATATCTGCGTGCTCTTGTAAGAGAAGGTAGTGGCATGCATCAGCTTGTATTTAAGTCCTTTGCAGCTGGGGTAGTGCAGGTTGAGAAATTTGCAGGATGATCTTGTGGCGTTTCTGGGAGGTAGGTCTACGAGGTTTAGCATGTAGATTGGGGCATCTGCGTGGATGATTTTGTGTACAATCGTGCAGATCTTGAATGCAATGCGTTCCTTAAGTGGGAGCCAGTGAAGTTTCTCTCTTAGGGGTTTTGCACTTTCATATTTAGTTTTTCCAAATATGAGTCTGGGCAGTTTTGAGTTTTTTGATTGTCTGTTCTTTGCACCCGGCGTAAAGTGCATTGCAGTAATCCAGATGACTTATTACCATTGACTGTACCAGAGTACGGAAGATGTATCTCGGGAAGAAAGGTTTTACTCTTTTGAGTTTCCACATGGTGTAGAACATCTTTTTCGTCGTGTTTTTCACGTGGGTATCAAGAGTGAGGTTTCGATCAAGGGTGACCAAGAATTTTCAAGTTTTGTGAGACAGGGAGGGAGCAGTATGGTGTGATTATGGTGGTGAAGTTTTTTGTGTTATGTTGTGAGGTGAGTACAAGACATAGTGTTTTTTCTGCGTTAAGTTTTAGTTGGAATGCATCTGCCCAAGTGTGCATTATTTGGAGGCTTTGGTTGATCTCGTTGGTGATTTCATTTAGATCATGTTTGAATGGGATGTAAATTGTGACGTCATCTGCATAAATGTAGGGGTTGAGGTTTTGACTGACTAGTAGTTTGGCTAGAGGTGTCATCATTAGGTTGAATAATGTTGGTGAGAGAGGAGATCCCTGGGGAACTCCACACTCAGGTTTCCATGGGGGTGATCTGTCCGCATTTGTTGTTACTTGGTATGATCTTGTGGTCTGGAATCCTTTGAACCATTTGAGAACTGTGCCTCCTACTCCGAAGTATTCTAGTATATGTATTAGTATATCATGGTTAACCATGTCAAAGGCACTGGACTTGTCGAATTGCAGGAGGAGGATGTTGTTACCAGTCGCAATTGCCTGTTTGAATGAGTTCATTGCGGACACTAGTACAGTTTCGGTGCTGTGATTCGACCGAAATCCTATTGAGACTTGTGCAGAATTGAGTGTTTATTTAGGTATTCATTAAGTTGTTTCATCACTATGCCTTCCATGAGTTTGGTCATGAGTGGAATCGATGCTACTGGTCGGTAGTTGGTTAGGTCCATTGTGCTTTTTTTAGCATCTTTCAGTAGCGGGGTGAGTAGGATGTTTCCTTTGTCCGTGGGAAAGAGTCCATTTTGAAGTCTGTGATTTACGTGGTTCGTGAGGTCTATTTTGAATTGTTTGGGTGCGGATCTTATTAGACTATTAGGGCAGATGTCTAATTTGCATTGCGATTTGGCGTATTTTCCGAGCCAATATGAGATTTCATTTGATGAGAGCGTGTCAAAGTCGGTTCATGATCGATCTGCTGGGCATTCTCTGGGTTTTGGGTCTAGACATTTGTGTAGTCCGTTGTGTTGGTGGGTATCATGAGTCGGAGCTTTATGATTTTTTCATTGAAGTAGTTTGCAAGGTTGGTTGCTGATGGAGTATCTGAGTTGTTGGAGGTGACCTTGGTAGTATTTAGAAGATTGTTTACGAGTGAGAAGAGTTTGTGTGTATCCTTGTAGTTTGGTCCTATTTTGGTTTTGTAATAGGTCCTTTTAGTTTGTCTGATAGTGTATTTGTATTTTCTTTGTAATTGTTTCCAGTCTTTGTGTGTGTTTTCGTCTTTTTTCTTGCTCCATGCTCTTTCCAATCTTTTGACTTGTGTTTTTAGTTCTTTCAATTCTTCGTTAAACCATGGTATTGAGTTTTTTCAATGTGAGGTTTTGGTTTGAAGTGGTGCTATATTGTCTAGTATTATTCTGCATCTATTATCCTAATCTTGGAGAAATTGGGGTGAGTCTGTAGGTATTGTCCATTCATCGGTGTAGAATTGTTGCCAGAATGTTAATGGGTCTTTTTTGCCTCTCGTAGTATATGTTTGTTGTGTCTTTTTTGTATTCCATTGGAGGGAAAGGTTTGCACTGTAGTGGTCGGACCATGGCCTGGCTGTCCATTTTGTGTCTATTAGTGTGATATTTGGTTCTGATGAGAATTTGTGAGAAATGATATCTAGTGTGTGTCCTTTGTTATGGGTGGGTTGTGTATTTGGCCAGTGGAGCTCCCATAGTTGGAGGAAGTCCTTGCATTCGCGTACATTGCTTGAGTTGGTGTCTTCAAGATGAAGATTGATGTCTCCTGCTATGTACATAAGTACATAAGTAATGCCATACTGGGAAAAGACCAATGGTCCATCAAGCCCAGCATCCTGTCCACGACAGCGGCCAATCCAGGCCAAGGGCACCTGGCAAGCTTCCCAAACATACAAACATTCTATACATGTTATTCCTGGAATTGTGGAGTTTTCCAAGTCCGTTTAGTAGCGGTTTATGGACTTGTCCTTTAGGAAACCGTCCAACCCCTTTTTAAACTCTGCTAAGCTAACCGCCTTCACCACTTTCTCCGGCAACGAATTCCAGAGTCTAATTACATGTTGGGTGAAGAAAAATTTTCTCCGATTTGTTTTAAATTTACTACACTGTAGTTTCATCGCATGCCCCCTAGTCCTAGTATTTTTGGAAAGCGTGAACAGACGCTTCACATCCACCTGTTCCACTCCACTCATTATTTTATATACCTCTATCATGTCTCCCCTCAGCCGTCTCTTCTCCAAGCTGTATAGCCCTAGCCTCCTTAGTCTTTCTTCACAGGGAAGTCGTCCCATCCCCGCTATCATTTTAGTCGCCCTTCGCTGCACCTTTTCCAATTCTACTATATCTTTCTTGAGATGCGGCGACCAGAATTGAACACAATACTCAAGGTGCGGTCGCACCATGGAGCGATACAACGGCATTATAACATCCTCACACCTGTTTTCCATACCTTTCCTGATAATATCCAACATTCTATTCGCTTTCTTAGCCGCAGCAGCACACTGAGCAGAAGGTTTCAGTGTGTTATCGACGACGACACCCAGATCCCTTTCTTGGTCCGTAACTCCTAACGTGGAACCTTGCATGACGTAGCTATAATTCGGGTTCTTTTTTCCCACATGCATCACCTTGCACTTGCTCACATTAAACGTCATCTGCCATTTAGCTGCCCAGTCTCCCAGTCTCGTAAGGTCCTCTTGTAATTTTTCACAATCCTGTCGCGATTTAACGACTTTGAATAACTTTGTGTCATCAGCAAATTTAATTACCTCGCTAGTTACTCCCATCTCTAAATCATTTATAAATATATTAAAAAGCAGCGGTCCTAGCACGGACCCCTGAGGAACCCCACTAACTACCCTTCTCCATTGTGAATACTGCCCATTTAACCCCACTCTCTGTTTCCTATCCTTCAACCAGTTTTTAATCCACAATAGGACATTTCCTCCTATCCCATGACCCTCCAATTTCCTCTGTAGCCTTTCATGAGGTACCTTGTCAAACGCCTTTTGAAAATCCAGATACACAATATCAACCGACTCCCCTTTGTCCACATGTTTGTTCACTCCTTCAAAGAATTGAAGTAAATTGGTCAGGCAAGATTTCCCCACACAAAAGCCATGCTGACTTGGTCTCAGTAATCCATGTCCTCGGATGTGCTCTGTAATTTTGTTTTTGATAATAGCCTCTACCATTTCCCCCGGCACCGACGTCAGACTCACCGGTCTATAATTTCCCGGATCTCCCCTGGAGCCTTTTTAAAAAATGGGCGTTACATTGGCCACCCTCCAATCTTCCGGTACCACGCTCGATTTTAAGGATAAATTGCATATCACTAGCAGTAGCTCCGCAAGATCGTTTTTCAGTTCTATCAGTACTCTAGGATGAATACCATCCGGTCCAGGAGATTTGCTACTCTTCAGTTTGCCGAACTGCCCCATTACGTCCTCCAGGTTTACCGTGAAGTCAGTAAGTTTCTCCGACTCGTCCACTTGAAATACCATTTCCGACACCGGTATCCCACCCAAATCTTCCTCGGTGAAGACCGAAGCAAAGAATTCATTCAGTCTCTCCGCTACGTCTTTGTCTTCCTTGATCGCCCCTTTTACCCCTCGGGTCATCCAGCGGCCCAACCGATTCTTTTGCCGGCTTCCTGCTTTTAATATACCGAAAAAAATTTTTACTATGTTTTTTTGCCTCTAATGCTATCTTTTTTTTGTAATCCCTCTTGGCCTTCTTAATCTGCGCCTTGCATTTGCTTTGACACTCCTTATGCTGTTTCTTGTTATTTTCAGATGGTTCCTTCTTCCATTTTCTGAAGGCGTTTCTTTTAGCCCTAATAGCTTCCTTCACCTCACTTTTCAACCAGGCTGGGTGTCTTTTGGACTTCCGTCTTTCTTTTCTAATTCGCGGAATATGTATGGCCTGGGCCTCCAGGATGGTATTTTTGAACAGCGTCCACGCCTGTTGTACAGTTTTTACTCTCTCAGTTGCCCCCCTAAGTTTTTTTTTTTACCGTTCTTCTCATTTTATCATAGTCTCCTTTTTTAAAGTTAAACGCTAACGTATTTGACTTTCTGTGTACAGTTACTTCAAGGTTGATGTCAAAACTGATCATATTATGGTCACTGTTATCAAGCGGCCCCAGTACCATAACGTCCCTCACCAGATCATGCGCTCCACTAAGGACCAAGTCTAGAATTTTTCCTTCTCTCGTCGGCTCCTGCACCAGTTGCTCCATAAAGCTGTCCTTGATTTCATCAAGGAATTGTATCTCTGTAGTGTGTCCCGATGTTACATTTACCCAGTCTATATTTGGATAATTGAAGTCACCCATTATTATCACATTGCCCATTTTGTTCGCGTTTCTGATTTCTTTTATCATTTCTGTGTCTACCTGCTCATCCTGGCGAGGTGGACGGTAGTACACTCCTATCACCATTTTTTTCCCTTTTATACATGGAATTTCAACCCACAGTGATTCAAAGGTGTGATTTGTGTCCTGCTGAATTTGTAATCTATCTGAGTCAAGGCTCTCTTTAATATACAATGCTACCCCTCCACCAGTCCGGTCTACCCTATCATTACGATGTACTTTGTACCCCGGTATGACAGTGTCCCACTGGTTATCCTCCTTCCACCAGGTCTCAGTAATGCCTATTATATCCAATTTTTCATTTAGTGCAATATATTCCAACTCTCCCATCTTATTTCTTAGACTCCTAGCATTTGCATATAGACATTTCAGAGTATATTGTTGTTCTTATTTGCATGATGCTTAGTACCTGACACTATTGATTTGACATCTTTTGTCTGATCTTTAGTTGTATTTAAGGGCACCTGGCCTACCACGGTCTGTTGTGCAACCTCACTATCCAGAAGCCCTATCTTCCCTGTTTGTGAGGTATCTTTGCAAGATACCTTTTCCCGAACCATGCGCTTTTGAGCAACTGTCGGCCTTCCCCCCAAGGTTCTGGGTGGAAGCACAAGTATTCGATAAGAAATCCAGAAAGTGCGATTGTGACTCTTGCCAGTTGCCCGGGGGGGTCTGTAAAATAAGATCAGGTTTAGGTGATCACGTAGGTTGGAGTGGTTGATTCTGACTGATGCTATTTCGAGTTGGGGAAGAATAGATTCTGCTGTGGTTGTGACTGTGAATTGGGACTTATAGATTATCGCTATGCCTCCTCCTCTTTTTCCTTTTCTTGTCCAATGGGTAATTTTGTATCCTGGAGGACAGAGCTCTAGGATTATTGGATCTTTGGGTTCATGGATCCAAGTTTCGCTAATAAGTAGGAAGTCAAGATGGTCAGCTGTAATCCAGTCGGTTAGTATTGCGGTTTTATTAACTGCCGATCTGGCATTGATGTGTCCTATTTGTATTTGTTGGTGGTGTTCAGTTGAGTTTGAGGTAGTGATAATTTTTATCAGCTGTCTGTCTTCTTGATGTGTAAGTTTGTTATGTCCTTCCGTTCCTTTCTGTATATGGTGACCGTGGCTAGTAGGTTTTTCGTGGCATTGTTTAATTGTTTGGGTAGGCATGTTGTGTATGGGTTGTGTGGGTGGTTTGTGAATTGTGGGAGCAGTATTGTCTATATTAGGGGTTGTGAGTGCGTGGTGGGTTAAGGAGAGACAGTAGGTAATTAGGACTAATTTGCTGAGGTTCATGTCAGTGTTAGTTTGTGTATTAATATGTATGTCTAGAGCGTTAGAGGATTCGGTTATGTTAGAGCATTTAGAGCATTTAAAGGTAGTATTTAAAGCTTTTAGAGCATTGAAGGAAGTCTTTCAGCATGCTACAACGTTGCTAAACAAATAAAGCATTTAGAGCATTTAAAGGGAGTATTTAAAGCATTTGAAAAGAGCATTTAAAGCATTTCTAGGAAAACTTTCAGCATGTTACAGTATTACTGGAGGAGTGGCCTAGTGGTTAGGGTGGTGGACTTTGGTCCTGAGGAACTGAGTTCAATTCCCGGCACAGGCAGCTCCTTGTGACTCTGGGCAAGTCACTTAACTCTCCATTGCCTGCTGCATTGAGCCTGCCATGAGTGGGAAAGTGTGGGGTACAAATGTAATAAAAATTACTAGACAAGTAAATCATTTAAAGGGAACATTTAGATGAGAACTTTCAGCCTGCTATAGCGTCGCTAAACAAGTAGAGATTTTAGAGGGAGCATTTAAGTGAAAACTGATTTTAGAGGGAGCATTTAAGTGAAAACTTTCGGTCTGCTACAACGTTACAAACAGGCAAATCATTTAGAGGGAGCATTTAATCATGTATTATGCAGTTTTGTGTGATCAACAAGCAGTGTCAATATTAGGCAATGACTCTGAATCAGCAGACCCGATTCTGGTCCACGTTTCAGTCCTCCGCCGCTCTCTGTCGCAGTCGCTCAGGTATCCACGGTTGGTGGTTGGTTTTTCGCTAACAGTGGATTAGATAGGCTCCCTTCCTCTCCTCTCCATTAAACCTCTCTGCTGTAGTTCGTAGGTTTGCTTGTTGTGAAATGAGTGTACTGAATGATGGCTGCTTAGGGTAGTGAAAACAGAGATTAAGCAATTTGGCTTCTTTGCTTACAGAGGACTGGATAGTTCACTTCCATTCCTGTCTATTAAGCCTTGATGCAGCAGCTCATAGGTTTGCTTGCTCTGAATGAGTATATGACAATGGTTGCTCCAGCTTGGCGTCCTGTTAGCAGTGGACTGGGCAGCGCCGCTCTGGGGTAGATGGGGAAGGGAATCGCTCGCTTACCAGGTCTCGGCTGCAGGGTCGGTATTGCGTCGGATCCAGGCTGGTCTAAGTCACGGACATGTGGGTCTCGGCTCGGAGTGGCTCGCCCGTCTCCCCTGCCTCGGCTGGACCAACGGTCGGCTCCAGCTACAGGTGACTAGTCAAGCGGGGAGCAGAGCTGGGCCGTGCACTTCGCCGGGTGGGCCCTGCAAGATCCTGGACCGGCGGGCAGCCTCAGCCGCAGGCGGCCAGTCGGGCGGAAGGCAGAGTCAGGCTGTAGACGCTATCTTGCAGGTCTCGCGTGGGGGGAGGTTCGCCTGCCTCCTTCCACTGCGGAAATGCGGCGGTGCGGTTCGGCGGCGTCCCGGTGATTGCACCGGTCAGGATCTCATTGATTGCCCCTCGCCGCTGGGTAGGCCCTGCGTGGTCTTCGAGAGGAGAGGTTCGTTTGCCTCTCCCTGTTCTGGATATGCGGCGGTGCATTTCGGAAGCGTCTCCGATGAGTCCACCATCTTCTGCCAGTCCAGATCTCACCGATTGTCCCCTCTCCGTTCGCTGCACGATCTCGCCCCACCCGATCAGAGTTCAAGGCCCGGAGCTCATTTCGCTGCGACTGGTCCGGTCGCCATCTTAGCATAAATCTCTTAAAATTCATCAAAGGATTCACACTAGCTTCTAAAACTAACCTATTTGGAGATATTGCCCCTAAAAGAAATGTTTTACATGTACTGAGTGTAGTAAATGGTTAACTCATCTATCAAATCTAAAAAGTTGGTAGCAGTAGCCAGAAGGATACTAGACTGCATAGAAAGAGGCAAATTCACTAAAAGAAAGGAGGTCTTAATGTTCCTGAACATGTGGTGAGGCCCCATCTGGAGTATTGTTTTCAACTTTGGAGGCCATATCTTGCTAAGGACATCAAAAGACTTGAGGTATCTTGTGCCAAAAGGCATATGAGAAGAGACTTGAAGACCTCAACACGTATACCCAACACTCGTTCAAGAAAAGTCGCAGTGAAATTCAGATCACCCTTTGCCCTACGTGTGACAAAGTCTCGAAGTTGGTAGTGAACTGCACTGCACATTTTCACCCCTGACTGGCTCAGTGTCCCCATAATTAAAAAAAAGAAAAAGAAAGAGAGCAGTCCTCTGTAGTTGGGATTACTGTGTGTGGGAGTGTCACAGTGCATTCTGGGAGCTGTAGTCCGTAGCAAGGATTACTGTGTATCACTGCACTCTGGAACCTGTAGTCCTTTGCAAGGATTACTGTGTATCACATGCACTCTGGGAGCTGTAGTCCCGCCTTTGAGGGATTATTGTATGGGAGTGTCACAGTGCACTCTGGGAGATGTAGTCCTTCCTAGGAGAGTGTCAAAGGATACTATTTAAAAGGACATTTAGGGAATCCCAATAGAGAGGTTTCAATAATGGTGAAAGAAAGCCAAGAGTGTTCAATGGGAGAACAGAGAGGTTGCAAATTATTCCCATCAACTTCAAAGCAGCTTGTAGATGCAAGGAAAATACACCGAAGTGTCTGTATACAAATGCTAGAAGCCTAAAAAATAAGATAGGAGAGTTAGACTATATAGCACTAAATGATGAGGTAGATATAATAGGCATCTCAGAGCAGAGGCGTAGCCATGGGCGGGCCTGGACGGGCCCAGGCCCAGCCACTTTGCCTCCAGGCCCGCCCAGCCAATGTCCGCCCGCCCCGCCCCAGGGGAGGGGAACCGCAGCACCACACTCACCACCTGGAAGCCCACAGATAAAAGGGCTATACACAAATAGACTGGAGGCCCTCAGAGCAATGGGCACAGAAGGGCTGAAAGCCCACAGAACAAATACCCTGAGCCAGAAGGCAAGAAGCCCACAGGTAAGTAGACTAGGCAGAAATCCTACGAGCAATAATGCCCTGAGCCAGAAGGCAAGGCCCACAGGTGATAGTAACTAGCAAAGCAGAAGGGCTGGAAGCCCACAAGAAAAGACAAGGAAAGCTAACTGTGCAAACAGCACACTAACCTTGGGACCTAAGGCACTGCGTAGGCATTGGCAATGCAAAGGCGCTGAAGACCAGAACACCAGTTCCTTAAGAAGGCCCTGACAGATGAGATCACCCCTTCAGGCCACAGGCAAGGAGCATACAGAAGCCCAGAGAGACCTAACCCACACAGGTGTAGTCTATTGAGATAATTAGTGTCAGGCTGGAAGCAGCCAGCCCACCCAGCCTGAGACAGAGCTACCTCAGGAACAGCCTACTGAAGTACAGAGAGGCCCAATGTAGTGAAGCCATTAGAGCAGCCATCCCACAGAGACAGAGATAGAGCTAACGCAGGAACAGTATACTGAAGCACAGAGAGGTTAAACCCACACAGGTGCAGTATACTGAGGCAATTAGCGCCATGCTGGAAGTGGCCAGCACCCAGAGACAGAAACAGAGCCAACTCAGAAGTAGACAGAAACCAGCACAGACACTTTCCCAGAAATAGGGTAAGTCCGAGGGTGGTCACGACCATAGACGTGACAATGTGCAGGGCTCACCCTTCTTAAGCACATTTTTCTCTTTGTAATTAAAAATCAGACACTCTTTGTGCTTCAGCCTGATATGTTTGTGTGTGGGATGAACTAGAGGTGTTGAAGCTGTGCCTTTATCAGTTGCTATCACTGTTCATGCATCACCAACCTCAGGCAGACAGGAAATCGCCTGTATGATTGCAGCTGCTTTCCGTTTCCTCCCCTGCCCGAAACATACAAGATATGGGATAAAATCACTTTATTTAAATGGTGTTCCAGGAACCAGGTATGTGGTTTGTGTTAATGCAGTAGAGCTGTTGCACTGTTTACTTAGAAATTCATCATCTAGTGCCCACCCATATTAGCTCTGGGCCCACCCAAAATTTCAGGTCTGGCTACGCCACTGTCTCAGAGACTTGATGGAAAGAGGACAATCAATGGGACACTGTGTTAATAGGGTACAAATTATATTGCAGTGATAGAGAGGATCAAATTAGAGGGGGGTTGTCTATATGTTGAAGAGGAAATTGAGAAAACCAAAATAAACATTCTACATGAAACAGAGCAGCGTGGAATCATTGTGTGAAGGGAAGGAGTACACTGGTAGGGCTGTACTACCATCCGCCAGGACAGAACAAACAGAAATTAGGAAAGCTGTGGGATAGTTTCTCTTCTGAATTTGTATTCTGTGTTGTTTGGACATTTGCTGAAGAAATTTGGATCACGGTAGATGTATGTGGAGTTTTATTTTATGACCAATGATTAATGTGAGCCGTCTATATATTGAAGGCTTTGCTTTATGGAATAGATGTGTTTCCTTTTGTCTACTGAGGTCTTTTTTTCTCCAAATTTTGATGGTCTTAAAGAAATCCAAAGAAAAGGATAATTAACTAGAATATTATATTTTGATTTGTGATTTCAATTACCTCAATATTGACTGGATAAATGCTACATCAGGGAGCGCTAGGGAGGTAAAATTCTTAGATGCAAGGAATGACTGCTTCTTGGAGCAACGGGTCCAAGAACCGACAAAAGGGGGGACCTATTTTAGACCTAGTCCTTAGTGGAATGCAGGGTATGGTACGAGAGGTAACGGATCCGCTGGGAAATAGTGATCATAACATGATCAAATTTGAGCTGATATCTGGAGTGAAGTCACTAAGGAAATCTACGTCCACTCTGGTATTATAATACATCGAAAATGGGATCAGATGGAAAATTTTAATAGATGATTCGATGTAACTATTTTAAATTTCCCTAAACCTGTTGGTCTCCCTTTTGGAATTGTTGAAAATGTAAACTTTTCCTCTGAACAAATTCTTCCTTTTAATAAAGTTTACTTTTTGCCTGTGAAAAAGGTTTTGGATGAGGTTCAGCTTTAGGGAAATCAAGATCAAGACCAGAAGGATGAGAATGAGTTAAAAGACCCTTCAGCGATTTTGCAGGATTTACTTTCTGATGTTACTGATAGAGTTACTTGACTGGTTTTATTTGTGTTTAAGTATGATTTTAATGCCATAATGAGACGTTATTTTATTCTGTGGTCAGAAATTGTGGATCTACCCACCTCATAACATCTGAGACAAACATTGTTATTCTAAACTTTGAGGGTCACTCTCACCCAAGAAATAGTATAAGAAGTCTCTGCAAAGATAAGAAGTTATCTGGATGTTTTCTGGAGCAGTCTTCTGAATGTCTGCTGATAGGGTATATCCTGTTACAAAATTTTTTTCCTAAGAAAAGGTATGGCAAGGACCAATTGCAAGTCTCCAGCACATATGAAAGTCCCAATTACAAATCTCCAGCTCATATGCAGCACCTATGATTGGTCCAGGGTAGAGGAGAGTTGGATGCTCACCACAGCCTATAAAACCACGCTGCAGACAAAGGAACTCTGAAAAACTAGGCATGGAGAGAGAGTTTCAGATCCGTTCAATGGCCTATGGTTTTTCCCGAGGGGGGGTCTTACTTCCCCCCCCCCCCCCTTGATAGAAACTAATTCTCTATAACTATGAATCTTTCTTACATTTATTTTTTCTTTCTCTGCATTCTCTCTGTTCTGTGACCTTTGTACAAGGAACAAACTTTCTTCCTCCTTTCTCTCTTCTTTACTACTACTACTACTACTACTTAACATTTCTAGAGCACTGTACGCAGCGCTGTACAGTTTAACAAAGAGAGACAGTCCCTGCTCAAAGAGCTTACAATCTAATAGACAAGTGAACGGTCGGTCCGATAGGGGCAGTCAAATTGGGGCAGTCTGGATTCACTGAACGGTAAGGGTTAGGTGCCGAACGCAGCATTGAAGAGGTGGGCTTTAAGCAAAGACTTGAAGACGGGCAGGGAGGGGGCTTGGCGTAAGGGCTCAGGAAGGTTGTTCCAAGCATAGGGTGAGGCGAGGCAGAATGAGCGGAGCCTGGAGTTGGCGGTGGTGGAGAAGGGTACTGAGAGGAGGGATTTATCCTGTGAACGGAGGGTACGGGCGGGAACGTAAGGGGAGATGAGGGTAGAAAGATAGTGAGGGGCAGTCGAATTACTTATAATTACCAGAGGTACTGATGTCATATTGAAGTAAATTTGTTGAAACTGATGTCTGATGCTGGGGTACAAACATAGCCATAAACCATGGAGCGGGCCTAAGGGACCAGCAGTACTAGGCCTCAGTGACTCCTGTGTGACTGGGCAACATTATAAGTACATAAGTACATAAGTAGTGCCATACTGGGAAAGACCAAAGGTTCATCTAGCCCAGCATCCTGTCACCGACAGTGGCCAATCCAGGTCAAGGGCACCTGGCACGCTCCCCAAACGTAAAAACATTCCAGACAAGTTATACCTAAAAATGCGGAATTTTTCCAAGTCCATTTAATAGCGGTCTATGGACTTGTCCTTTAGGAATCTATCTAACCCCTTTTTAAACTCCGTCAAGCTAACCGCCCGTACCACGTTCTCCGGCAACGAATTCCAGAGTCTAATTACACGTTGGGTGAAGAAAAATTTTCTCCGATTCGTTTTAAATTTACCACACTGTAGCTTCAACTCATGCCCTCTAGTCCTAGTATTTTTGGATAGCGTGAACAGTCGCTTCACATCCACCCGATCCATTCCACTCATTATTTTATACACTTCTATCATATCTCCCCTCAGCCGTCTCTTCTCCAAGCTGAAAAGCCCTAGCCTTCTCATCCTCTCTTCATAGGAAAGTCGTCCCATCCCCACTATCATTTTCGTCGCCCTTCGCTGTACCTTTTCCAATTCTACTATATCTTTTTTGAGATACGGAGACCAGTACTGAACACAATACTCCAGGTGCGGTCGCACCATGGAGCGATACAACGGCATTATAACATCCGCACACCTGGACTCCATACCCTTCCTAATAACACCCAACATTCTATTCGCTTTCCTAGCCGCAGCAGCACACTGAGCAGAAGGTTTCAGCGTATCATCGACGACGACACCCAGATCCCTTTCTTGATCCGTAACTCCTAACGCGGAACCTTGCAAGACGTAGCTATAATTCGGGTTCCTCTTACCCACATGCATCACTTTGCACTTGTCAACATTGAACTTCATCTGCCACTTGCACGCCCAATCTCCCAGTCTCGCAAGGTCCTCCTGTAATCGTTCACATTCCTCCTGCGACTTGACGACCCTGAATAATTTTGTGTCATCGGCGAATTTAATTACCTCACTAGTTATTCCCATCTCTAGGTCATTTATAAATACATTAAAAAGCAACGGACCCAGCACAGACCCCTGCGGGACCCCACTAACTACCCTCCTCCACTGAGAATACTGGCCACGCAATCCTACTCTCTGCTTCCTATCTTTCAACCAGGGAAGGGGGAACCTATTCCGAAAGGATGGGCTCCACCTTAACCGGGATGGGACCGGGCTGCTGGCATCATCATTTACAAAAGAGATAGAGCAGCTTTTAAACTAGGAACGGGGGAAAGGCCGACAGTCGCACAATTCCAGGAATAACATGTATAGAATGTTTGTACGTTTGGGAAGCTTGCCAGGTGCCCTTGGCCTGGACTGGCCGCTGGGCTCGATGGACCTTTGGTCTTTTCCCAGTGTGGCATTACTTATTTACAGTGGGGGAAATAAGTATTTGATCCCTTGCTGATTTTGTAAGTTTGCCCACTGACAAAGACATGAGCAGCCCATAATTGAAGGGTAGGTTATTGGTAACAGTGAGAGATAGCACATCACAAATTAAATCCGGAAAATCACATTGTGGAAAGTATATGAATTTATTTGCATTCTGCAGAGGGAAATAAGTATTTGATCCCCCACCAACCAGTAAGAGATCTGGCCCCTACAGACCAGATAGATGCTCCAAATCAACTCGTTACCTGCATGACAGACAGCTGTCGGCAATGGTCACCTGTATGAAAGACACCTGTCCACAGACTCAGTGAATCAGTCAGACTCTAACCTCTACAAAATGGCCAAGAGCAAGGAGCTGTCTAAGGATGTCAGGGACAAGATCATACACCTGCACAAGGCTGGAATGGGCTACAAAACCATCAGTAAGACGCTGGGCGAGAAGGAGACAACTGTTGGTGCCATAGTAAGAAAATGGAAGAAGTACAAAATGACTGTCAATCGACAAAGATCTGGGGCTCCACGCAAAATCTCACCTCGTGGGGTATCCTTGATCATGAGGAAGGTTAGAAATCAGCCTACAACTACAAGGGGGGAACTTGTCAATGATCTCAAGGCAGCTGGGACCACTGTCACCACGAAAACCATTGGTAACACATTACGACATAACGGATTGCAATCCTGCAGTGCCCGCAAGGTCCCCCTGCTCCGGAAGGCACATGTGACGGCCCGTCTGAAGTTTGCCAGTGAACACCTGGATGATGCCGAGAGTGATTGGGAGAAGGTGCTGTGGTCAGATGAGACAAAAATTGAGCTCTTTGGCATGAACTCAACTCGCCGTGTTTGGAGGAAGAGAAATGCTGCCTATGACCCAAAGAACACCGTCCCCACTGTCAAGCATGGAGGTGGAAATGTTATGTTTTGGGGGTGTTTCTCTGCTAAGGGCACAGGACTACTTCACCGCATCAATGGGAGAATGGATGGGGCCATGTACCGTACAATTCTGAGTGACAACCTCCTTCCCTCCGCCAGGGCCTTAAAAATGGGTCGTGGCTGGGTCTTCCAGCACGACAATGACCCAAAACATACAGCCAAGGCAACAAAGGAGTGGCTCAGGAAGAAGCACATTAGGGTCATGGAGTGGCCTAGCCAGTCACCAGACCTTAATCCCATTGAAAACTTATGGAGGGAGCTGAAGCTGCGAGTTGCCAAGCGACAGCCCAGAACTCTTAATGATTTAGAGATGATCTGCAAAGAGGAGTGGACCAAAATTCCTCCTGACATGTGTGCAAACCTCATCATCAACTACAGAAGACGTCTGACCGCTGTGCTTGCCAACAAGGGTTTTGCCACCAAGTATTAGGTCTTGTTTGCCAGAGGGATCAAATACTTATTTCCCTCTGCAGAATGCAAATAAATTCATATACTTTCCACAATGTGATTTTCCGGATTTAATTTGTGATGTGCTATCTCTCACTGTTACCAATAACCTACCCTTCAATTATGGGCTGCTCATGTCTTTGTCAGTGGGCAAACTTACAAAATCAGCAAGGGATCAAATACTTATTTCCCCCACTGTACTTAATTACCCCAGGACACACACTCCCTATCTCAGAAAGTTTAAAAATACTCGAGGTCACACTTGATCGGAGCCTCACACTAGAGAACCAAGTAAATACTGTAATAAAGAAAATGTTCCATGCAATGTGGAAACTCAAACGAATAAAACATTTCTTCCTGAGGGAAACTTTTTGAAACCTAATACAATCAATGGTCCTAAGCCAAGCAGATTATTGTAACGGAATCTACGCGGGTTGTAAAGCAGAACTCACAAAAAAACTCCAGACTGCCCAAAATACAGCAGCCAGACTGATATATGGTAAAACACGATTTGAAAGTGCCAAACCCTTACGAGAAAAGCTGTACTGGCTCCAAATCAAAGAACGGACCATCTTCAAAATCTGCACCTTGGTACACAAAATCATCTATGGCGTAGTACCAGGTTACACGATAGACCTAATAGATCTACCAACCAGAAACTGAATCAGATCATCAAGATTATACCTAAACCTACATTATCCAAACTGTAAAAGACTAAAATACAAAACAACCTACGCATCCAATTTCTCCTACATAAGCGCACAACTATGGAACGGACTCCCAAATACAGTGAGAACACTCCATGACCACTTAAACTTTAGGAAATCACTCAAGACTCACCTATTCAAAAAAGCCTATC
This sequence comes from Microcaecilia unicolor, assembly GCF_901765095.1. Lineage (NCBI taxonomy): Eukaryota > Metazoa > Chordata > Amphibia > Gymnophiona > Siphonopidae > Microcaecilia > Microcaecilia unicolor. The sequence continues at coordinate 4,354,017 of NC_044031.1, forward strand.
CCAACGATCCAACATAAAATCCCAGCACCCAGCGACAAAGCATAACTAATGATCGTACTGGACAACCTATAACAGTGATGGAGAACCTTTCAGAGACCAAGTGCCCAAACAGCAACCCAAAATCTAATTATTTATCGCAAAGTGCCAACAGGGCAATTTAACCTGAATAACCAGTTCCAGGGTCAGTCCCCCCTCCCTCCAAATTGTAAAAGTCATCTATCTTACCTCATTGGGGTTAGGGTGGCAGCAGCAGTAAAAAGCATACAGGCTCGGTGCTTAGTTCAGTTTTCCCTTCTCTCTCTCCCTCTCAGGTCTGGTCCCGCCCTCATTTCCTGTTTGGTGGTTCTGATTATTAACCGTATTGCTTATCTACATTAAGCCCAACTACTAGAAACTTCTCTCCCACCCACACCTTTGTCCAGTGGTGTGCTGGTAAATGTTTAACAGGCTCTCTCTTCCCGGTCCACCTCTAGGCCCCCCCCCCCAAATTGCAGAGCTGGCTATAGCCGGGGAGAGAGCCTGGGGGGGGGGGGGGCAATGCATTACTCTCTCCAGGAAAAAAAAGAATTAAATGCTCCCAGGTTCCAATCTAATTCATGTTTAATGTGGGATGAAATGCCATAAATAAGTAAATAAATATAAACTTTTAACGTTGAGCACCTGATTATCAAAGGGTACATATTCCAAACACTATAATGAAAATAAAATGATCTTTTCTACCTTTGTTGTCTGGTGACTTTGTTTTTCTGATCATTCTGGCCCAGTATCGGATTCTGCTGCTATCTGTCCTCTTAACTCCGTTTCCAGGGCTTCCTTTCCATTTATTTATTTACTTTCCGCCTTTCTTCTTCATTTCTTGCCCTACATCTGTAAGTAAAAGCTGGGTCCTCCGCAGACTTCACTGTCCAGTGGATCCAGCTTCTGCCTATTTTCTCCATCCATGTGCAGTTTTTCTCCTCTATTCCTTTTCCCTCATCTCATCTCCTTCCTCTCTCTTCCCTCCCCTCCATTCATGTCCCGCATTTCTTCTCTCTCCCTTCCCTCTCCTCCATCCATGTCCAGCATTGTTCCTCTCCCCCCTCCATGTCCAGCATTTCTCCTCTCTCCCCTCCATTCATGTTCATCTCACTTCCACTCTCTTCCCTCCCCTCCATCCATGTCCAGCATTTCTTCTCCTCCCCCTCCATCCATGTGCATATCCTTCCTGTCTTCCCTCCATGTCCAGAATTTCTCCTGCCCTCCCCTCCATCCATGTCCTGAAACTCTCCTCTCTCCCCTGCCCTCCCCTCCATCCACCCATGTCCAGTAACTCTACTCTCTCCTCCCCTCCATCCACCCATATCCAGCAATTCTTCTCTCTCCCCTGGCCCCCTCCATTCATCCATACCCAGCAATTCTCCTCTCTCCTGTTAATTATTATGTCTAGTCTGTCCATCAGCATCAATAATCATAAATCTTGTCATATATAAGAAATATAACAATCCTGCTAGTACAGAGAATTATTATATTAAATAAGGAGAGACAGACACAGAAGGCTAATTATAATATGCGAATAAGCATTTATTAAACTTACCTATCTAAGAATCAGCATACAATTAATCAGTAAAGTCAATCAATATGGTCCATAAGCAATTCTCATATGAGAGGGTAACCGGGCCGCAAAGTGCGTTTCCACTGCCATTACTTCACTAATTATTACAGATTACAACTGTTACTTTTATACCTCTCAGATCACATGCTTTTTCATCAGATTGAAAAACTTGAAAACACTAAGATGGAGTCAGGAGTCCAGCAGCGAGAGGGGTGCTACCCAATCTTCTGCACTGAGTGCCACATGTATGAGTATCTCCCGGTTGATGTGATGTCATATGTGTGTGCTCGATGCAAAGAGCTCCTAGACCTCAGAGAGCGTGTTCGTTCTCTCGAGGCTAGAGTAGCAGACTTGGTAGAAATTAGGGAGGTAGAGAAGTACATAGACGAGACCTACAGGGATGTTGTAGAGAAGTCCCACCTCCAGTCAGGTAGCCTTGGAGGAGGGAGGTCTCCCAGAAAGTGAGGTTGCAAAAGATACTGTAGTAGATTCAATATCCTTAAATAAAAATAATAAAAACCAGACAAAAGTTAGTAAAATAGTACTTTCAAGTAATCAACATGATGTGATAATGAATAACAAGTCTAGCTTGAAGTGTCTATATGCAAATGTTAGGAGCCTAAGACATAAGATGGGAGAATTGGAATATATTGCACTGAATGAAGAATTAGACATAATAGGCATCTCTGAGACCTGGCGGAAGGAGGATAAGCAGTGGGACACTGTCATACCGGGGTACAAAGTATATCGTAGTGATAGGGTGGACCGGAATGGGGGAGGAGTAGCACTGGATATTAACGAGAGCCTTGAATCAAATAGATTGAAAATTCTGCAGGAAACAAAAGACCTCTTGGAATCATTGTGGATCGAAATTCCATGTGTAAAGGGGAAAAGGACGGTGATAGGGGTGTACTACCGTCCGCCCGACCAGGATGAGCAGACGAACGCACTCATGTTCATCCGCTCCCATCCATGTCCAGTGATTCTCCTCTCTCCCCTGCCCTCCCGCTCCCATGTCCACCTGCCCGCCGTCTTCTCCCCCCAACATCCCTCTTTTTGTTCCTGCCACCCTAGCCTTCTCTTTGTTTCCTGTTAGTGTCCCGCCCTCGCGGAAAGAGGAAATGACATCAGAAGAAGGCGGTACACTGACAGGGAATGAAGGGAAGGCTAGACACAGGCAGGGCTTCCATTGGCACGGCCGCTGTGACGGAGGTGAATAAAAGATTTAAACCTCTCAGAGTGTTGGGAGATCATCAGGAGGGGGCCAGAAGCTGTTTAGTGTCGTTATGCTCATATTAGCCCTCTCCTCAAGTCACTTCACTGGCTTCCTATCCGTTACAGTTCAAACTCCTCTTATTGTCTTATAAGTGCATTCACTCTGCAGCTCCTCAGTACCTCTCCACTCTCATCTCTCCCTACACTCCTTCCCAGGAACTCCGTTCACTGGGTAAATCTCTCTTATCTGCACCCTTCTCCTCCACTGCTAACTCCAGACTCCGTTCCTTTTATCTTGCTGCACCATATGCCTGGAATAGACTTCCTGAGCCGGTCCATCAAGCTCCGTCTCTGGCCGTCTTCAAATCTAAGCTAAAAACCCACCCTTTGATGCTGCTTTTAACTCCTAACCCTTATTCACTTGTTCAGAGCCCTTATTTTATCATCCTCACTTTAATATTCCCTTATCGCTTGTTTGTCTGTCCTAATTAGATTGTAAGCTCTGTCGAGCAGGGACTGTCTCTTTGTGTCAGGTGTTCAGTGCTGCGTGCGTCTGGTAGCGCTATACAAATGCTAATAATAATAAGAACTATGAAAATAATTTAAGATGTACTTTCCAGAAATCTAGTAAGTTGTTAAGGAATGGATCCTCAGGAGCTTAGCCTAGAATGGGTGGCAGAGCCGGTGGTGGGCTGCGGGGCTGGTGGGTGGGTGAGGATAGTGCTGGGCAGACTTATACGGTCTGTGGCAGAGCCAGTGATGGGAGGCGGGGCTGGTGGTTGGGAGGCGGGGATAGTACTGGGCGGACTTATACAGTCTGTACCAGATCCGGTGGTGGGAGGCGGGGCTGGTGTTTGGGAGGCGGGGATAGTACTGGGCGGACTTATACGGTCTGTACCAGATCCGGTGGTGGGAGGCGGGGATAGTGCTGGTCAGACTTATACGGTCTGTGCCGGGGCTGGTGGTTGGGAGGCGGGGCTGGTGCTTGGGAGGCGGGGATAGTACTGGGCGGACTTATACGGTCTGTACCAGATCCGGTGGTGGGAGGCGGGGCTGGTGTTTGGGAGGCGGGGATAGTACTGGGCGGACTTATACGGTCTGTACCAGATCCGGTGGTGGGAGGCGGGGATAGTGCTGGTCAGACTTATACGGTCTGTGCCGGGGCTGGTGGTTGGGAGGCAGGGATAGTGCTGGTCAGACTTATACGGTCTGTGCCGGGGCTGGTGGTTGGGAGGCAGGGATAGTGCTGGGCAGACTTATACGGTCTGTGCCCTGAAAAAGACAGGTACAAATCAAGGTAAGGTATACACAATGGTTTATCTTGTTGGGCAGACTGGATGGACCGTGCAGGTCTTTTTCTGCCGTCATCTACTATGTTACTATGTTAAGTATATAAATCACAAAGGTCAGTCACTTTGTTATTTGAGAGAGTATTTATACTTGGAATCCTGGATATACATTCACTGTGGTCATGCTTTCTCTGTGACTTGTTTATATCTGAATTTAGCTATATATTTTTGTATTTTCAATTATATTCAATAAAATATTTAAAAAAGCCTATAATCACTCAGAGCTGAAAGTGGCAGAAACATCCGGCCAGAGGTGGCAGCACTGCTGTTCTTGTCTCAGGATAATGACTCTGCTCTCATTGACTCTATGACATTCCAGAGCCCCGCCCCTCCCACTGCTTGGTTACAAGACTCCTGAGGGAGGGAAAAGCCACACAAGGTCCCGCCCCTTTCAAACTGATCCTCACCTTCCACCTGGGGATTGGTCAGAATGTTCCTGGGGTGGAGTGAAGGGGCGGAGTTTCACTTCCCTCTTCTCTCCATTGGAGACACTGACCCAGAACCCAGAGCTGCCCCCCTCCCCACGCAGGAATGCCTGCACTGCTCAATCCATTCCCTGCAGCCCCTCAGGCTCTTCTTCCTCATTCTCCTGCTTTACCAGACTCACTTTCTGTCAGAGATTTTGTAGTCTTAAACAATATGCATGAGATAAATTTGCATTACCTCCATTGCTTTAGAATCTATCACCTGCATTATTATTAGCATTTTTATAATAATAATAATATATTGATATTCTGAAAACTTATGGTTTATTAAAAACTTTCTATACAGAGAAGGGTGATGAAAATGATAAAGGGGATGGGACGACTTCCCTATAACAATAAGGAATGACAACTTGGATAGAGCAGCTGATAGATTTGGCTGCTTTGTTTTGGGTGAACTGGGATGACGACTGTGCTGAGGAGAGGGAAAGGGAGTCTAACCTAATTGGGTTCAGCTTTTTGACGTCATTGTGTTCCTGAGGGGAGGGAGAAGGAGGGCTGTGGTGGTGCTGCATAGGAGAGATGAATAGGGGTCTTGCAAGGAGAACTGCAGCTGGAGTGAGTGATGGACCTGGGGAGGCAAAAGACAGGAGGGAATTTCAGGCTTTAGGATGGGGGTCATTCTTTGCAAAAACACTACAATATGCACAATATGCACACTCACACTCACAATGTCAGACTTGCAAACACACACACACAGTGTCAGAGGGGCGGGATCTTGTCCTCCACTATCCTTCCTCAGGAGTCTTTTGACCAATCAATGCAAAAACACTACAATATGCACACTCACACTCACACTCACAGTGTCCTCCACTATCCTTCCTCAGGAGTCTTTTGACCAATCAATGCAAGGGGAATAAGATATGCACACTCACACTCACAGACACATGCAATGTCAGACTTGCAAACATACACACACAGTGTCAGAGGGGCGGGATCTTCTCCTCCACTATCCTTCCTCAGGAGTCTTTTGACCAATCAATGCAAGGGGAATAAGATATGCACACTCACACAGACACATGCAATGTCAGACTTGCAAACACACACTCATTTCTGTTACTGTCCTGGAAGCTGTTTTCTCTGCAGCATCTGAGTGAAACATCCGGCCACAGGTGGCAGCAGTTGATGTGTCTCAAGATAAAGAGGGAGTTGGTGCTGCCTCTCTCTGCTCTCATTCCTTGCACTGACTCTATGATGTCACTCACAAGGAGGTTAGATTGAGGACAAGGAGGTTAGATTGAGAACACAGCATGAGAGAGACTCTATGATGTCACTCACAAGGAGGGTAGATTGAGAACAAGGAGGTTAGATTGAGAACACAGCATGAGAGGGAGACCACGCCCCTTCCATTGTTTGGTCACAAGACTCAGGCAGGAGGAGTGCAGGACAAGATCCCGCCTCTCCAACACTGTGATTTGTCAGATTCCACCTAGGGCGGTCCTAATGGTCCAGGGGTTCTTTCCTGCTTCTCTCCACGTGGAGACCCTGAACCTGATTCCCAACAAAGCCCAGATCTGCCCCAGGGATAAAGGGAGGGAGTCAGGGCTGGTGGTGTGGAGAAGGGACCCTGGGCTGCAGCTGGAGAAGGGCTCTTGGGGTTTGTGCTGAGCAGGTAGGAGACTGGCAGGAGGTGGGCAGCAGGGGATGCAGTGCCAGGCAATGCCACACACAGAAGGCTCTTCTTCCTGATTCTCCTCCCCTCACTGGCAGGAGGTGGGCAGCAGGGTACCCAGTGCCAGGCAATGCTACACACACACAAGAAGAAATGAGCCTGGCACTGCTCAATCCATTCCCTGGTGCAGCCCCTCAGGCTCTTCTTCCTCATTCTCCTCCCCTCACTGGCAGGAGGTGGGCAGCAGGGGACCCAGTGCCAGGCAATGCTACACACACACAAGAAGAAATGAGCCTGGCACTGCTCAATCCATTCCCTGCTGTAGCCCCTCAGACTCTTCTTCCTGATTCTCCTCTCCTCACTGGCAGGAGGTGGGCAGCAGGGGACCCAGTGCCAGGCAATGCCACACACACACAAGAAGAAATGAGCCTGGCACTGCTCAATCCATTCCCTGGTGCAGCCCCTCAGGCTCTTCTTCCTCATTCTCCTCCCCTCACTGGCAGGAGGTGGGCAGCAGGGGATGCAGTGCCAGGCAATGCCACACACACACAAGAAGAAATGAGCCTGGCACTGCTCAATCCATTCCCTGCTGTAGCCCCTCAGGCTCTTCTTCCTCATTCTCCTCCCCTCACTGGCAGGAGGTGGGCTGCAGGGGATGCAGTGCCAGGCAATGCCACACACACACAAGAAGAAATGAGCCTGGCACTGCTCAATCCATTCCCTGGTGCAGCCCCTCAGGCTCTTCTTCCTCATTCTCCTCCCCTCACTGGCAGGAGGTGGGCAGCAGGGGACCCAGTGCCAGGCAATGCCACACACACACAAGAAGAAATGAGCCTGGCACTGCTCAATCCATTCCCTGGTGCAGCCCCTCAGGCTCTTCTTCCTCATTCTCCTCCCCTCACTGGCAGGAGGTGGGCAGCAGGGGATGCAGTGCCAGGCAATGCCACACACAGAAGGCTCTTCTTCCTCATTCTCCTCCCCTCACTGGCAGGAGGTGGGCAGCAGGGGATGCAGTGCCAGGCAATGCCACACAAACACAAGAAGAAATGAGCCTGGCACTGCTCAGTCCATTCCCAGCTGTAGCCCCTCAGGCTCTTCCTCATTCTCCTCCCCTCACTGGCACTGCTCAATCCATTCCTGGGGCTCTTTATTCCCTGCAGCTTTTCTTCCTGATTCCCTTCTCACACAGCAGCTGCTCCTCCTTTATTTAATATGTAAAGTGCTTTGATTGTAACCACAGAAAGGTCATATATGAAATCCTGACCCCTTCCCCTTTTTGCAGTTTGTTTTCTTGTGGAGCAGAGATGAATCACTTGTTTATTCTTTCCAAAAATACAAGGACTATGGGGCATCATTCTGTTTTACTGTTTTGGGATCTTGCCAGGTGTAATTAAACTCTGGAATTCATTGCCAGAGAATGTGGTAAAGGCGGTTAACTTAGCGGGGTTTAAAAAGGGTCTGGCCGGCTTCCTAAAGGAAAAGTCCATAGACCATTATTAAATTGACTTGGGAAAATCCACTGCTTATTTCTGGGATAAGCATCATAAAATGTATTAAGCTTTGCTGGGATCTTGCCAGGTATTTGTGACCTGGATTGGCCACTGTTGGAAACAGGATGCTGGGTTTGATGGACCTCTGATCTATTGCAGCATGGGAATGCTTATCTTACAGTATGTTATAAATAAAAGACAAAACAGCAGATCATAGGGGTTCAAAATAAAACTATCTAAAATGTATTCACTACCCATAAAATATTAAATACATAAATAGTTAAAAGCTTGACAGGGACATGTTTCACACTACCAGGGTCTTTGTCAAGGAATACAGAAAAATGTTTAATATAAATCATCTCTATATATAAAAGGCACCTCCAACGTTCTAATGAAGCTTCAAGCCGGAAACTTGAGGCGGCCGAGATATCCAGTTTGGCTATGAGTGTCTACTTGGAGGGAGGGAGGGGAGATGACCCTGGAACTCGGAGGGAGGGGCCCCTGGCACACACTCTGATTCTCACACACACACTCTCTCTCACGGACACACTCGCACCCAGTCTCACTCTCTCTGAAACACACACACACACTCGCACATTCACTCTCTCTCACACACTCATTCTCTCAAACATACACACTCCGAGGAAAACCTTGCTAGCGCCCATTTCATTTCTGTCAGAAACGGGCCTTTTTCACTAGTAAATATATAAATTGTACTAACATAGCTACAAATGGTGATGCAAATCATTAAAAAATATGTGCTAAAAACCCCCTGGCAATTATAAACCACAGAGCTCAGCCACAAAACAGGCATATAAAGGTCTCCATCAACTCCATGCAAAAAACACACCTAACAGTATTGAAGAATAGCGATAGCATTTAAAACAGATGCCAGTGGTGACTCTGCAGAACTCGTACACTGAGCCCTTCTCACCCCCACCCCCACCCCCAGTGTGCACCTGCCCTCCTGTGGCACCGCTCTCCTTGTTCCATTTCAATTCTTGCCCCCTACCTCCCTGGGGCTTATCATGGTATCAGGTGCGTTCCCACCTGGATAGTTCCCACCAAGGACTCCCCCCCCCCCTCCAACTCCCCAGTCATTTCCCACCCTCTCTAGCCTTGGGCTTATTTTTTACCGGATCGTCGCTTCTTTCTTAGATCAGGTCTGGAACGAGGAAGTTAGAGCAGCAAACGGATGTGCACAGAGGACAGAATCACTTGTCATAGGTAGAGCAGATACAACAAAACGCTATGTAGAAAATGATGAAGAAAAAGCCAATTTGCTAAATAGATACTTTTGTTCTGTTTTCACTGAAGAAAACCCTGGGGAAGGACCGAGAGAGACTGGCAAAAGTACACCTGAAAATGAGGTGGATAGAGCGCCGTTCACGGAAGAGAGTGTATATCAACAACTTGGAAAGCTAAAGGTGGACAAAGCCATGGGGCTGGACGAAATCCACCCCAGGATATTGAGGGAGCTCAGAGAGGTTCTGGCAGGTCCTCTTAAAGACTTGTTTAATAAATCCTTGGAGACGGGAGAGGTTCCGAGGGATTGGAGAACGGCGGAGGTGGTCCCTCTTCACAAAAGTGGGGATAGGGAAGAAGCTGGAAACTACAGGCCGGTAAGCCTCACTTCGGTTATTGGAAAAGTAATGGAAGCCATGCTGAAGGAAAGGATAGTGAATTTCCTGGAAGCCAATAAGTTGCAAGATCCGAGACAACATGGTTTCAGCAAAGGGAAATCGTGCCAAACGAATCTCATTGAATTCTTTGACTGGGTGACGGGAGAATTGAATCAAGGACGTGCTATGGACGTTATCTACTTAGATTTCAGCAAGGCTTTCGACATGGTTCCCCACAGGAGGCTCTTAAATAAACTAGACGGCCTGAAGATAGGACCCGAAGTGGTGAACTGGATTAGGAACTGGTTGACGGGCAGACGCCAGAGGGTGGTGGTGAATGGAGTTCGCTCGGAGGAAGGAAAGGTGAGTAGTGGAGTGCCTCAGGGATCGGTGCTGGGGCCGATTCTGTTCAATATATTTGTGAGTGACATTGCCGAAGGGTTACAAGGTAAAGTTTGCCTTTTTGCGGATGACACCAAGATTTCCAACAGAGTGGACACCCCAGAGGGTGTGGAAAACATGAAAAAAGATCTGAAGAAGCTAGAAGAATGGTCTAACGTTTGGCAATTAAAATTCAATGCGAAGAAATGCAAAGTGATGCACTTAGGGAGTAGAAATCCAAGGGAGACGTATGTGTTAGGCGGGAAGAGTCTGATAGGCATGGACGGGGAGAGGGATCTTGGGGTGATAGTATCTGAGGACCTGAAGACGACGAAACAGTGCGACAAGGCGGTGGCAGTAGCTAGAAGATTGCTAGGCTGTATAGAGAGAGGAGTGACCAGCAGAAGAAAGGAGGTTTTAATGCCCCTGTATAAGACGTTGGTGAGGCCCCACCTGGAGTATTGTGTTCAGTTTTGGAGGCCGTACCTTGCAAAGGATGTTAAAAAAATGGAAGCGGTGCAAAGAAAAGCTACGAGGATGGTATGGGATTTACGTTCCAAGACGTATGAAGAGAGGCTTGCTGACCTGAACATGTACACCCTGGAGGAAAAGAGGAACAGGGGTGATATGATACAGACGTTCAAATATTTGAAAGGTATTAATCCGCAAACGGATCTTTTCCGGAGATGGGAAGGCGGTAGAACGAGAGGACATGAAATGAGATTGAAGGGGGGCAGACTCAGAAAAGATGTCAGGAAGTATTTTTTCACGGAGAGGGTGGTGGACGCTAGGAATGCCCTCCCGCGGGAGGTGGTGGAGATGAAAACGGTAACGGAGTTCAAACATGCGTGGGATATGCATAGAGGAATCCTGTGCAGAAGGAATGGATCCTCAGAAGCTTAGCTGAAATTGGGTGGCGGAGCAGGTGGGGGGAAGAGGGGGTGGTGGTTGGGAGGCTAGGATAGGGGAGGGCAGACTTATACGGTCTGTACCAGAGCCGGTGATGGGAGGCGGGACTGGTGGTTGGGAGGCGGGAAATACTGCTGGGCAGACTTATATGGTCTGTGCCCTGAAAAGGACAGGTACAAATTCAAGGTAAGGTATACACATATGAGTTTATCTTGTTGGGCAGACTGGATGGACCATGCAGGTCTTTTTCTGCCGTCATCTACTATGTTACTATGTTACTTTGTTATAAATCGTAATCAGCGTGTCATTTTGAGGGACTGAATTAGGTTGAAATCTAGTTTGGGGGGTGTGTGGGGGTCATTTCCCCCCCTCCCTCACATGAACTACACTTTAAATTTAACTATTTATTTACTTATGACATTTAGATCCCGGATTAAACATGAATGAGGTTGAAACCTAGTTCGGGGGCTGGGGGGGCATTTGTGCCCCCCACATGAACTGCATGTCTGGAAGGGGAAAAGGATGTGTAAAAGATAATGTTGAGGGGGGGGGTGAGGGGGTACGATCTGGAAGAGAAAAGAGAGGGAGATTACTTTACTTATGTGTTTTGTATTTTTTGAGTTATGGGTGGGAATTGTCCTCTCTGGTGTGGTGGGAATTGTCCACAAGAGAATTGGTGGGTGGGAACTGTCCGGTGGGAACTGACCTAGAATCCTCATCACAAACAGGAGGAGGAGAGCATCTGCATGTTGGTCTGTGTCCTGCTCCTTTGCCGCACTGGCTCTGACTGCTGAATTTGAGCCTTGGGGGACACCGTAGAACCTCACGGTTCAAATTCAGCAGTCGTTGTGGCAGAGGCGCAGGACCTAGAATTCTCAGCGAGAGGGCAGGTGCAAACTAGGGGTGGAGGGAGAGAGGAGATGAAAAGGGCAAGTTGAGGAGGGGGTGCTGCAGGAGGGACAAAGAAGAAAAGCTGGGGGTGTCAGGGTTGAAACTTGGCTGAATTTTGGGGATTCCATAGGACGGGAGGAGTTCCGTATGGGAGGGAGGGAGACAGCTGGTGATATGTATTGGCAATATTCACAAATGGGCAGATGATCAAAGAGCAATTCTCTCTGTTGGTGGGCGGGAGGTTGGGTCAGAGTTCCTGCGGGGGCTGCTGCATTGGGGTGGAATGGGGACCTGCTAGCATGCAAATGTTTAGCGTGCTGGTTGCATAGGTTTAGCATGCATTTACATGTTACTTATGCTAAGAGCCCTGTTTTGCATGCATTTGCATGCTAGTTGCGTTCAGAGCCTGCAAGCGCGTTGTTTCACGCGCTCAGTTGCTCTGATCATGGGGTGGTAGCAGCCTCTAGCGCCTGTGTTTGCTTCTGATCATCGGCCCAAAAGAGCTGTGGGGAGAGTGTATATGCAGTGGGTGGGGGGGGGGGGGGGGGGATGGCTATGATATCTGTGAGTGCTGAGGATGTTGAGAGAACAGTGGAGGGTGTGAGCTGGGGGCTATGTGGGTTGGGGGGTATTCTGAGAGAGCTGTGGAAGTTTATGTGCTGGGGGCAAGAGGGATTTCAGAAAGATCCAGTGTGTGCAGTATGTGAGAGAGAGCTCTGGGTGTTTTTACTGCTGAGGGGGGGGGGGGGGGGGGCTGCAGATTGACAGAGGTATGGGATTTGTATGCTCTGGGAGGAATGGGGAGGTGGAATTCTTGGAATGAGTAAAAAAGGAAATAAAGGTTGGGGCAGAGAAAACTGCTGGGTGGGTGGGGGGGGGGGGGGGGGGCGGGGTGGGGTCAGCCTTCTTAGGGAGGGGTTCATACTAGTTGGAGACTGAGGGGATGGGGTAATCAAGCCTGAGCTGGGAGACGGCTTAGGCGGAGTCAGTCCTGGAGAACAGAAGAGCTGGATGTTAATGCTGGGCGAATTCTACACAAAAAGATAGATAAAGCTGAATCTTTAACAAATCTGCACAGTTCCAACCCCAAAAACAAAGGCAGGAGCTGAAATCTAATGCTTTTTGAGCACCTCCCTGTGTCCCTGACTGTGTTTCTGGTTTGTGTTTCAGATGCGGGTGACATTTGAGGATGTCTCTGTCTCTTTCTCCCAGGAGGAGTGGGAGTATTTAGATGAGGAGCAGAAGGAGCTTTGGAGGGAGGTGATGAAGGACAACTATGAGATCCTGATGTCTCTAGGTAAGGGTTTCCCGTTATTCTTAAAATCTCTTCTCAGGAGTGACTGGCAGTGGGTGAGTCTCACTACAGGATGCCGGTGTGACCAATAATGAGTGATGGCGAGATGACATTAGTACCTGGGGTGGGTCTGTTTCTAAGATTCTTCTGTTTTCATTGGAGTATTGTTTCGATTCCTGTCTGTAAAACCTTCAATAACTATGACTCTGGTATCCTATACTTTGTTTTTCACAATTTCTCACTCGGCGGGACGTGGAGGTAGTTGTGTCTGATGACCTTAAGGTAGCCAAACAGGTAGAAAAGGTGACGGTCAAAGCCAGAAGGATGCTTGGGTGCATAAGGAGAGGGATATAATTCTGGAGATCACACCTGCAGAAGGATAGAAACAGGATGGAGTCTGTCCAGAGGGCGGCTACAAAATTGGTAAGCGGTCTCCGTCATAAAACATAGAAAGACAGGCTTATGAACCTCAACATGTATATGCTGGAAGAGGCGTGAGAGAGGGGATATGATAGAGATGTTTAAATACCTCAGTGTCGTGGATATACAGGAGGCGGCGAGCTTTTCTCAAATGAAGGAAAACTCTGGAATGAGGGGACATAGGATGAAGAAGAGGAAACATGCTTAGGAGGAATCTACGAAAGTATTTGTTCACGGAAAGGGTGGTGGAGGTCATAGCAATGAAGACTGTCAACTGAAGAAATCATGGGACAGGCACGTGGGATCTCTTGGGAAAAGGAGGAGTTAGTGGTTTCTTAGGAAAGGCAGATTGGATGGGCCATTTGGCCCTTGTCTGCCATCATAAGTATTGCCACACTGGGACAGACCAAAGGTCCATCAAACCTTGCATCCTGTTTCCAACAGTGGCTTAATACATTTTATGATGCTTATCCCAGAAATAAGCAGTGGATTTTCCCAAGTCAATTTAGTTTAAATATATTTTATTGAAGAGACAACTTCCATTTTGCAAGCTAACACAGAGAAATAGAACAATTAACTTTGCTCTCCAAGAACATTTTACATTTTTCTTCCCTCCCTTCCTCCCCCTCCCCCCCAAAGTCTCCAACAGTTTTATTGATGGTATTTCAGAAAGAACATTTCCAAATAACGAATAGAGATAAGATATACAATACAAGTGTGTGTGCGACTCTTGTAGAATAGAACAATCTACCATTAAACATTTCTCCAGCATTCTCCTCCCCCCTCCCCCCTCCCAAAATCCCTCATAAACTGCTTTTCACATTGCTTGGTCTAGGCCTTCATAAGTACACCTCCACCAACACTACCCGTTTCACTCCACTCATTATTTTATAGACCTCTATCATATCTCCCCTCAGCCATCTCCAAGCTGAAGAGCCCTAGACGCTTCAGCCTTTCCTCATAGGGAAGTCGTCCCATCCCCTTTACCATTTTCATCGCCCTTCTCTGTTCTTTTCCAATTCCACTGTATCTTTTTTCAGATGCAGTGACCAGAAGTGAACAAATATTCGAGGTGCGGTCGCACCATGGACCGATACAAAGGCATTATAACGTCCTCATTTTTGTTTTTCATTCCTTTCCTAATAATACCTAACATTCTATTTGCTGTCTTAGCCGCCGCAGCACACTGAGCAGAGCATTTCAATGTGTCATCAACAACGATGCCGAGATCCCTTTCTTGGTCAGTGACTCCTAACGCAGAACCTTGCATTACGTAGCTATAGTTCGGGTTCCTCTTTCCCACATGCATCACTTTGCACTTGCTCATATTAAACATCATCTGCCATTTACCTGCAACGCATAATTAAACTGTGGACTCAGTTGCTGGAGGATGAGGTCAAAGCAGCTAATATAGAGGGATTCAAAAGAGGTTTCAAAGTTTCTGGAGGAAAAGCCCATAAATAGACTTGGGGATTCCATTGCTCATCAGTGGAAAATGAATCATGAGAAATAGATCTGGCACTTGTGACCAGATCGGCCACTGTTGGAGACTCGATGGTACTTAGCCCAGCTCAGCATATTGTATAAATTTGCAATCCATAAAATGGTGGACTACTGTGTAACTCCTAAGATTCCTGCCCTTCTCTCTGTGAAGCAGAGTCTCCCCAACTCTGTAATACATCAAGGCAGGGGCATAGCTATGTGGGGCCACGGGGGCCTGGGCCCCTGTAGATTTGCCCCTGGACCCCCCTGCCGCTGACCCAACCCCCGCCAGCCGAGGTCCTTTTCTTCCCAATCCCGTGCAAGGCTTCGTTCTAGTCTGACGTATAACGTAGCCTTGCGCGGGATTGGGAAGAAGGGGACCTCGGCTGGCAGGGGTTGGGGTCCCCTGTCAGCAATGGTAGGCAACGGCGGGTTGTAGGCAGCGGGAGGGGGGTCGAGAGGGTCGTTTGGCGGCGGGGGGGGAGGGGGGGTTGGCAATGGGGGGAGTCAAAGTTGGTGCGAGGGGGTTGGCAATGGAGGGGAGGGGTCAAAGTTGGTGGCGGGGGGGGTTTGGCAATGGCGGGAAGTCACCTCGGGCTCTGGACCCCCCCTCCCGCCGAAGTCTGGCTACGCCCCTGCATCAGGGTAAGGTCATCAGGAGTTCATAGGCAGAATTCCAGCAGAAGTTCTTATCTAACATTCCACTTGCAAGCACAGCAACAGGGAGGGGTGAAGAAGGAGGTGAAACAAACCCTAGGGCTATCATGCAGATTTGTAGCTCTGGGTCGTGAGATTGGTTTTGCAGGAACAAATGTAGCCAGATGTTGTTTTTAGATAAGGGGGGCACCGCAGAGACGTGAGAATTGTCACGTACGCACAGTTAGATAAAAGAATAAAAGGAATGTTTTGTTACCTCAGAAACAGGAACTTTGCAGGCACTGAGAAGCGATTTGCTTCCAGGCTGGTCTAGTTCCTCTCACAGGAAGAAAGAGACTCTTTTTGCTTGTTTATAGACTAGGCTGAGAAGTTGACCATGAAACAGTTCTATTTTACTTAAAGCTTAAGGCTCCTGATGTTCATTAGGTTTTTAGTTTAATGAAGAAATTAGTTCGGCAGCTGACATAGCGATAAGCAAAAGCTTTAAGCATACCGAACATCAGAAGCCTTTTCCTAGGAGTAGCCTAGTGGTTAGTGCAGTGGACTTTGATCCTGGGGAACTGAGCTGGATTCCCACTGCAGCTCCTTGTGACTCTGGGCAAGTCACTTAACCCTCCATTGTCCCTGGTACAAAATAAGTACCTGAATATATGTAAACAGCTTTGATTCCATATCATCATGCTGATCAATCCATAGACTGGTGGGTTGTGTCCATCTACCAGCAGGTGGAGATAGAGAGCAAACTTTTGCCTCCCTATATGTGGTCATGTGCTGCCATAAACTCCCCAGTATGTTCTCTATCTCAGCAGGTGGTGGTCACACACAGCAGCAGCTCTGGCTAGGCCTCCAAGCCTAATTCTTAGGTTTTGTTGAGTACCTGGGGTTGAGGGCTCTTCTTGAGCAAGTGCAAACCTGGTGGTGCCAGGTCCCTCCTTTTCTCCCCCCTCCCACTGGCTCCGTTAAAAAAAAAAAAAAAAAGATTTTTGAACGTCCTTAAAGGCGTTTATTTCGACGCTTATTTAAACGTTTATTGCAGCTACTCACTGGGACACCAGGTCGTTACAGCTCGGAGCGGAAAGCAGGTAATTTTTACCTTTTTATAGCGGGCAGGGGGTTCCCCAATTGATCTCCACGTGGCATATGGCGTCGGAGGGCGAGGGCGCAAAGAGTCGCTCCCCGGATCGCTTGGGCGCTTCTAGAGGGGATGCGGGGGTCTTAAAGTCTGATTCGCCCTTGTTGGGTGACAGTTTCGTGACCGATGAGTGTCCCGGTCCTTCCTCCGGCGTGGCGGTTTTTCCCGCCATAAACGCCCATCCCCCGCTGCTCGCCTCTGCCATCTTGGCCGGCCACGCGGCTCGGACGGCTTCTTCTTGGGCCGCCCTTGAGGTAGGAGACATTAATGCCATGAACGCCCTTAATTTGGGCGACGGCACAAAGGCGGCTAAAGTTAAGCGCCGTTCTTCCCGCGCGGCTCCTTCGCGGAGTGTCGCGCCGGACGCCATCTTGGATGCGCAGCATGTCTCTCCCCCACTCTTGCGAGCGCCGGTTGAGGGTGCGTCTAGGGCTGTAGCCCAGGCTGCGGAAGTGCACAGTCTGGGGGGTTTCTCCCCTGAGTTTGTTTTGCTGCTGCATCAGGCCTTCCTTATGCAAAACGCTGCCCCTGCTCCTTCGTCTGGTAAAGAGGTTGAGGTCCCCGGAGGTAAACGCCCTCGAGTTGATTCCCAGGCCTTGGAGGACTTTGTCTCCTCCGATGTAGATGAGGGCAGCGTATCTGAGTTCTCCCAACGGTCCTTTGCGGATTCCTTGGAGGAGACGGATCCCCGCTCGGTTGGAGCGGATGACCCCTCTGCAGCGCGGCTTTTTAGCTCAGAGGATTTGCCCAACCTGTTAGTGCAGGCCATGGGCATTTTGAAGATTTCCTCTCCGGAGGACGTCTCTCCCTCAGCCCCTATTGGCTCTGCCATTATGCTGGGGACGAAGCGCCCGCCTAGAACCTTCCACGTGCATGATGCCATGCACACCTTAATTTCGGCTCAATGGGATGTCCCGGAAGCGAGCCTTAAAGTGGCTAGGGCTATGTCCCGCCTCTATCCTTTGCCTGAAAGTGAACGTGAGGCCTATCTGTGGCCTACCATGGATTCTTTAATCACTGCGGTGACTAAGAAAACGGCGTTGCCGGTGGAAGGTGGCACGGCCCTAAAGGACGCCCAAGACAGAAGATTGGAGGCGGCCTTAAGGTCGTCCTTTGAGGCGGCTGCTTTAAGTTTGCAGGCCTCAGTTTGCGGCTCCTATGTGGCCAGGGTGTGCCTGACTATGGTGCAGCGGGCTTCCCCCTCGGATCATTCCTTGAGGGCTGATTGGCCGGCCCTGGAATCGGGCTTAGCCTATTTGGCAGACTTGCTGTATGATGTCTTGAGGGCCTCAGCTAAAGGCATGGCTCAGACAATCTCTGCGCGGCTGTGGCTTTGGCTGAAGCATTGGTCTGCTGACCACGCCTCTAAATCCCGCCTGGCTAGATTGCCTTTTAAAGGCAAGCTGCTCTTTCGGGTCGAGCTGGACAAAATCGTGACCGATCTCGGCACGTCTAAGGGCAAGAAGTTACCAGAGGTCAGGGCTCGGGCTAGTACTCGCCCCGGTACCTCCAGAGGACGGTTTCAGGTAGCCCGTCGGTACCGCCCGGGCAGGTCGGGCTCCTCTGCCCCCTCTTCCTTCAAGAGGAATTTCTCCCCCAAGCAGCATTCCTTTCGCAGAGACCGCCGTCCCGGAGGTGCTCCCTCCGGTCCTCCCCCAGGGTCTCGTACCCAATGACGGGGCCTTGGTCCACGCCCCAGTGCAGATTGGAGGACGGCTGTCCTCGTTTCTGGGCGAGTGGACCACAATAACTTCAGACGCTTGGGTGCTGGAAGTCATCAGAGACGGCTACAAGCTAGAGTTCTGCCGACTCTTAAGAGACGGGTTTGTACTCTCTCCCTGCAAGTCTCCGGTCAAAGCTGTGGCAGTGCAGCAGACCTTGGACAATCTGATCCGCCTGGGTGCGGTCGTTCCGGTGCCAGAAAGTCAGCTTGGCAAGGGGCGTTACTCCATTTACTTTGTGGTACCAAAGAAAGGAGGTTCTGTACGGCCTATCCTCGACCTCAAAGGGGTCAATCGGGCCTTGAAAGTTCGGCACTTTCGCATGGAGACTCTCCGCTCTGTTATAGCGGCAGTGAAGGCAGGGGAGTACCTGGCATCCTTGGACATCAAGGAAGCGTACTTACATATTCCCATCTGGCCTCCTCATCAACGCTTTCTGCGTTTTGCAGTCCTGGGCTGACACTTCCAGTTCAGAGCCCTCCCGTTCGGGTTGGCTACTGCTCCGCGGACCTTCTCCAAAGTAATGGTGGTCATCGCGGCCTTCCTGAGGAAGGAAGGAGTACAAGTCCATCCTTATCTGGACGACTGGTTGATCCGAGCCCCCTCTTATGCAGAGTGCGGCAAAGCTGTGAACCGGGTGGTTGCTCTTTTGAGCTCCCTGGGGTGGATCATCAACTGGGAGAAAAGCCAGCTGCGCCCAACTCAGTCCCTGGAGTATCTGGGAGTTCGATTCGACACCCAAGTGGGCAGAGTGTTCCTGCCAGACAATCGGATTGTCAAGCTTCAGGCTCAGGTGGACCAGTTCCTACTAGCCCCTCCTCTTCGGGCTTGGGACTATGTGCAGCTGTTGGGCTCTATGACGGCCACGATGGAAGTAGTGCCCTGGGCCAGGGCTCATATGAGACCACTACAACACTCTCTGCTGCAGCGCTGGACTCCGATGTCGGAGGATTATGCTGTGCGCCTTCCCTTGGACCCAGCAGCGCGCAAGGCACTGAGCTGGTGGACGCAGACAGACAAGTTGGCTGCAGGTATGCCTCTGGTGACCCCGGAGTGGATTGTTGTCACGACGGACGCCTCTTTGTCGGGCTGGGGAGCCCACTGCTTGGGAAGGACAGCGCAGGGGCTCTGGTCTCCTGCAGAGGCAAAGTGGTCTATCAACCTCCTGGAACTCAGAGCCATTCGGTTGGCGCTTTTGGAGTTCATCCCGGTACTGGCGTTGAAGCCGGTACGGGTCCTGTCGGACAATGCCACGGCTGTGGCCTATGTCAACCGCCAGGGAGGTACCAAGAGCGCCCCTCTAGCCAAGGAGGCTATGAATCTATGCCAGTGGGCGGAAGCGAACCTGGAACAGCTGTCAGCGGCCCACATTGCCGGAGTCATGAATGTCAAGGCGGACTTTCTCAGTCGCCATACCTTGGAGCCCGGAGAGTGGCAGCTATCTGCTCAGGCGTTCTTGGACATCACGAAGCGCTGGGGCCAGCCGAGCCTAGATCTGATGGCGTCATCGGCCAATTGCCAAGTGCCGCGCTTTTTCAGCAGAGGACGGGACCCTCGATCCCTGGGAGGAGATGCTCTTCTCCAACAGTGGCCGACACAAGAGCTTCTCTATGTGTTCCCGTCCTGGCCCATGTTGGGCAGGGTGCTAGACCGGGTGGCAAAGCATTCAGGCCGGATAATCCTGGTGGGTCCGGATTGGCCCAGACGTCCCTGGTATGCGGACTTGATCAGGCTCTCAGTCGACGATCCTCTGCGGCTGCCAGTGGAGCAGGGCCTGTTACATCAGGGTCCCGTGGTGATGGAGGATCCCTCCCCCTTTGGTCTTACGGCCTGGCTATTGAGCGGCAGCGTCTGAGAAAGAAGGGCTTCTCAGACAAGGTCATCGCCACTATGCTGAGAGCGAGGAAGCGCTCTACTTCTACTGCTTACGCCAGGGTTTGGCGTATCTTTGCAGCGTGGTGTGAAGCAGGCTCACTTTCTCCCTTCACTGCTCCAATTTCTTCAGTGTTGGCGTTCCTGCAAGAATGTCTGGAGAAAGGCCTGTCGCTCAGTTCCCTTAAAGTCCAGGTAGCGGCTCTGGCTTGCTTCAGGGGCCGCCTGAAGGGTGCTTCCCTGGCTTCGCAGCCAGATGTGGTGCGCTTTCTCAAGGGAGTTAATCACCTGCGCCCTCCTCTGCACTCAGTGGTGCCTGCGTGGAATCTCAACCTGGTGCTAAGAGCATTGCAGAAGCCGCCTTTTGAACCCTTGTCGAGGGCATCTCTGAAAGACCTGACGTTGAAAGCAGTCTTTTGGTGGCTATCACTTCAGCCAGAAGAGTTTCCGAGCTCCAGGCACTCTCATGTCGAGAGCCTTTTCTGCAGTTCACTGAGGCAAGAGTGACTATTCGCACAGTGCCTTCCTTCCTGCCCAAGATTGTTTCTCGCTTCCATGTGAATCAGCAGCTCTGTCTCCCTTCCTTTCGGAGGGAGGACTACCCAGAGGAATACTCTGCTCTCAAATATCTGGATGTGAGACGTGTCATCATCAGATACTTGGAAGTGACCAATGATTTCCGGAAATCGGATCATCTGTTTGTCCTGTTTGCAGGTCCTCGTAAGGGTCTGCAGGCTGCTAAGCCTACAGTGGGAAGATGGGTCAAGGAAGCCATTGCAGCGGCTTATGTGGCCGCGGGGAAGGTGCCGCCTATCCAGCTGAAGGCTCACTCCACTAGAGCTCAGGCGGCCTCGATGGCAGAGGCCGGGTCCGTCTCCTTGGAAGAGATTTGCAAGGCGGCAACTTGGGCTTCGGCCCATACCTTTTCCAGGCATTACCGCTTGCTTGTGGCTGCTCGGGCGGAGGTTCGGTTTGGAGCTTCAGTGTTGCGGTCAGGGATTTCTATGTCCCGCCCTGGGTGAGTACTGCTTCGGTACATCCCACCAGTCTATGGATTGATCAGCATGATGATATGGAAGGTAAAATTATGTATCATACCTGATAATTTTCTTTCCATTAATCATAGCTGATCAATCCATAGCCCCTCCCAGATATCTGTACTGTTTATATTCTGGTTGAATTTTAGGTTCAAGTTTAGTCTTCAGTTACTTCAGGAGGACTTCGTGTTCAAATTCTTTTTTCACTTGGATTCTTCGAGACGAGTTTGTGTTACAGTGAGCTGCTGCATTCCTCTCCCCTCCGTTTTACGGGGCTGGATTGAGACATAAATTCTGCCGGCACTCCCTCCCGCTTCGTGCGGCTGTAGGGCAGCTTAGTACCCCTTCCGCTTCGGCGGTGTTTGGGTCAGTCAGCTCCTCCCGCGGTTGCGGTTGCAGGATAAGCCAGATCCCCCCGCATCGGCGGGTGTGGTGTCCCTCCCCCGCTCCGCGGGGATGAGCTGGACAGATTCTCCTCCCCCACTTGTGTGGGGATGAGCTGGGTTAATTCCCCTCCCCCGTTTCGGCGGTGGTGAGCTGGGCAGAGTGTCCCTTTGTGGGTGTAATTCTCTAAGTACTGAGTCCTGCGGATGGAGCTTTGATATCGACATACTGAGGAGTTTCCGGCAGCACATGACCACATATAGGGAGGCAAAAGTTTGCTCTCTATCTCCACCTGCTGGTAGATGGACACAACCCACCAGTCTATGGATTGATCAGCTATGATTAATGGAAAGAAAATTATCAGGTATGATACATAATTTTACCATGTAGTTGCAAAAACCTCAGAAAGGCGGTATATCAAGTCTGGGGAACAAGCACCCTGAAGGTTTAGCCTTTCATCTTGCAGCCTGTCTGATAAAGAGCAGTTATAGGGCTAAACGATATCTATGTACAAAGACCAAAATGTGCTTTTAAATATCAACTTGAATATAATCATATATTCTGTATTCATCCCTGGTAGTGATTAGCTTGGAAATGTATTCCCAACAGGGAGGGGGTGGAAAATTTACAATTAATTATACAGATTTTTTATTGAACTCGTTAAACTGCTGTTCTCCTACAGTACTATACAATGCTCTGTTTTTATTTCTTTAGAAAAAGATGACCCTAAGAACAGTAATGCAGAGACACATAAATGGAAGCTCAGTGAGAAGCCTGAAGAGGAAAAGATGTTCTCAGAAAGAGAGAAAGAAGAGACTTCGTCCTGTTCTGACTGGGGAGAAAAGGGAAAAAATCAAAATAAACAAAAACCTTCAACAGGAAGCTCAGCTCCGTGTGAACATTGTACCAGTAATATCACACAAACAGTGGAAGAACAGACAAACCCAATGAGAGTTCAGAAATGTTTGTGTGATGGATGTGAGATATTCCTTAATGATCATTTAACTCTGAAATCACATCAGAGATCCGATACTGAAGAGAGACCATATACAGGTACGGACTGTGGGAAAACCTTCAGTCAAAAGAGAGAACTACAGCAACAGCAGAAAACATGCATAAGAGAGACACACTGTATAGGTTCTGAGTGTGGGAAAGATTTCAGTAGGAAGAAAGAGAAACATGAGAACAATAATACAGAAACTAGAGTGTGTACAACGACAGTAGATGAGAAAACCTCTATCAATAAAGGAAGTATTACAAATTACCAGAAAAATGACACTGATGAGAGATTATCTGCATGTTCTAGTCGTGACAAAAGCTTCAGTAAGAAAGAAAATGTCATAAGAAATGCAAAATTCCACCCAGAAGAGATACTAGTTTCAAGTGCTGAATGTAAGAAAAAATTCAGCCATAGAGAAACATTCACAGATCATAAAACAGCTCAGATTGGTGAAGAATCAATGACTACTACTGAATCTGAAAAAGTCGTTTACAGAAAGACAGACCTCATAAAGTACCAGAAAATTCAGAAAAATGAAAGCTTGTGTACTTCTGCTGACAGTGGTACAAGTGGTTGCTGGAAAAGAAACCTCCCAATGCACAAGAGAATCCACAAAGGAATGAAACCACTTCACTGTACTGAGTGTAATAAAAGCTTCAGTCAGAAGGGAAACCTCAAAATACACCAGAGAATCCACACAGGAGTGAAACCATTCATCTGCACTGAGTGTAATAAAAGCTTCAGTCAGAAAATAAGCCTCACACGACACCAGAGAAGCCACACAGGAGTGAAACCATTCATCTGCAGTGAGTGTAATAAAAGCTTCAGTGAGAAGGGAAACCTCACAAAACACCAGAGAATTCACACAGGAATGAAACCATTCATCTGCACTGAGTGTAATAAAAGCTTCAGTCAGGAGCAATACCTCAAAAAACACCAGAGAATCCACACAGGAATGAAACCATTCATCTGCAGTGAGTGTAATAAAAGCTTCAGGCAGAAGGGAGACCTCACAAAACACCAGAGAATCCACACAGGAATGAAACCATTCATCTGCACTGAGTGTAATAAAAGCTTCACTCACAAAACAAGCCTCACAATACACCAGAGAATCCACACAGGAGTGAAACCATTCAAATGCAGTGAGTGTAATAAAAGCTTCAGTCGGAAAATAAGCCTCACAGAACACGAGAGAATCCACACAGGAATTAAACCATTCATCTGCAGTGAGTGTAATAAAAGCTTCAGTCAGAAAAGAAACCTCACAATACACCAGAGAATCCACACAGGAATGAAACCATTCATCTGCAGTAAGTGTAATAAAAGCTTCAGTCAGAAAACAAACCTCACAATACACCAGAGAGTCCACACAGGAGTGAAACAATTCATCTGCACTGATTGTAATAAAAGCTTCAGTTGGAAGGGAAACCTCACAATACACCAGAGAATCCACACAGGAGTGAAACCATTCATCTGCACTGAGTGTAATAAAAGCTTCACTCATAAAACAGGCCTCACACAACACCAGAGAATCCACACAGGAATGAAACCATTCATCTGCACTGAGTGTAATAAAAGCTTCACTCATAAAACAGGCCTCACACAACACCAGAGAATCCACACAGGAATGAAACCATTCATCTGCACTGAGTGTAATAAAAGCTTCACTTATAAAATAAGCCTCGCAATACACCAGAGAATCCACACAGGAGTGAAACCATTCATCTGCACTGAGTGTAATAAAAGCTTCACTCAGAAAACAAGCCTCACAATACACCAGAGAATCCACACAGGAATGAAACCATTCATCTGCAGTGAGTGTAATAAAAGCTTCAGGCGGAAGGGACACCTCACAATACACCAGAGAATCCACACAGGAGTGAAACCATTCATCTGCACTGAGTGTAATAAAAGCTTCACTCAGAAAACAAGCCTCACAATACACCAGAGAATCCACACAGGAGTGAAACCATTCATCTGCACTGAATGTAATAAAAGCTTCAGTCGGAAAACAAGCCTCACAGAACATGAGAGAATCCACACAGGAATGAAACCATTCAGCTGCAGTGAGTGTAATAAAAGCTTCACTCACAAAATAAGCCTCACAATACACCAGAGAATCCACACAGGAATGAAATCATTCATCTGCAGTGAGTGTAATAAAAGCTTCAGTCAGAAAACAAACCTCACAAAACACCAGAGAATCCACACAGGAATGAAACCATTCATCTGCAGTGAGTGTAATAAAAGCTTCAGGCGGAAGGGACACCTCAGAATACACCAGAGAATCCACACAGGCATCAAACCATTTATTTGCACTAAGTGTAATAAAAGCTTCAGGCAGAAGGGAGACCTCACAAAACACCAGAGAATCCACACAGGAATGAAACCATTCATCTGCACTGATTGTAATAAAAGCTTCAGTCATAAAACAAGCCTCACAAAACACTGGAGAATCCACACAGGAATGAAACCATTCTTCTGCACTGAGTGTAATAAAAGCTTCAGGCAGAAGGGAGACCTTACAATACACCAGAGAATCCACACTGGAATGAAACCATTCATCTGCAGTGAGTGTAATAAAAGCTTCAGGGTGAAGGGAGAACTGACAATACACCAGAGAATCCACACTGGAGTGAAACCATTTAGATATTCTGAGTGTGGTAAGACCTTCGTTGACAAGGAGACACTCACTATGCACCAGAATAGCCATTGAGGAGTAAAACCATTTCCATGTACTGAGTGTGGCAAATGGTTGAGGTTGAAGAAATACATGATAATGCACCAGAGAATCCACGCAGGAGTGAAGCCATTTAGATGTTCTGAGTGTGGTAAAACCTTCACTGAGAAGGGACATCTATCAAGGCACCACAGAGTTCACACAGGAGTGAAGCCATTTACGTGTTCTGAGTGTGATAAGACCTTCATTGAGAAGGGACATCTGTCAAGGCACCACAGAGTTCACACAGGAGTGAAGCCATTTACATGCACTGAGTGTAATAAAAGCTTCTGTTAGAAGGTAAACCTCAAGAACCTATAGAAATGATAAGTAGTAGTAGTAGAAACCACCGAATGATCCACACAGGAAGGTACATATAAATATCTAGGAGTGGAGGAAGAAACGACTAGAAAGCTGAAATGGCCGAGAGAAAAAAAATCAGTAATGACTATTCTAGGAGACTTCCTGCACTCTCATATTGTTTTGGTATTTCAGACTGGCCTCTTAAACACCTGCAAAAACTAGGGGGCCCTTTTACTAAGCTGCGTAGACGCCTACGAGCACCCAATGTGCGTCAATTTGGAGTCATCACCCGGCTACCGCGTGGCCTGGGCAGTAATTTAGATTTTTACGTGTGTCCACTAAGCGCGCCAGGAAAGTATTTCTATTTTTGGTGCATGGCGGAAACCGGGCGGTAATCATTATTCTACGCACGTAGACCATTACCACCCAGTTAACGCTTGAGACCCTACCAATAAGTCAGTGGGTGGCGGTAAGATCTCAGGTCCAAAATGGATGTGTGCAATTTTTATTTTGATGAAGTCAAGGAGCAGCTGGTTCAGGAACCAACAAGAGGGGGAACAATTCTAGACCTAGTGCTTAATGGAGCATGATGTGGTTCAGGAAGTAATGGTGCTGGGTTCACTTGATAACAGCGATCATAACATGATCAGATTTGATATAAGCTCTGTAGTAAGTACACGCAGGAAATCCAATATGTTAGCATTTAACTTTCAAAAAGGAGACTATGATAAAATGAGAAGAAGGGCGAAAAAAAAACTTAGAGGAGCAGCTGCAAAGGTCAAAAAATTACGATGGCGGGGGACAGAGCAATATGGCTGAGAGGACACAGGAGAATCTGCTCTATCGTGCCTTCTAAGCATAAGGGTAAGGTTGGATTCATTTGTGCTCCCGCAGTGGGCAGGAAATGAGGGTGAGATCCCAGCTCAGTACTGGATGCAGGGAGAGTCCCAGCTTTCGGGAGAGACATCTTTGTTCCCCTCAGACCAGGTTGTTCCACCACTTCGACAACAGCAGACTATAGAGGAGGCTGTGAAGACTCCGAAGAAAGATGTGATGTCTTCAGCAGCTGCTGTGGGGGATTCTCCTGGGTCAAACCACCGGACTTGTTTCTATCCCTTTTTGCTGGATGGATATTTCGGTTTGTTCACCCACTGGTACCCTTGGATCATAATCCAAAATTACAACCCATTGATCCCATTACAATCTGCTACTAAAGGATTGCTGGAAGTACCCTCATTCAGGTTTATTAAGCTTACCATCTATCGAGAGTCTCTCTTTAGAAGTGCTGGACCAACTTTATGGAATGCTCTACCGGATTCAGTTTGCAATACATCATCTCATTTGGCTTCCAGAAAACTACTGAAAGCACATTATTTTGTACAAGTTTTCCCTAGATGAGGATGTTGACAGTACGCTCATAGTATACTCAGATTTATATGTGATCACATTTGATATTTGATCTACAAAACTGTCCACTCTGCAGACTTCACTTACCTAGGAACCAAATGGTGGAACTCCTTAGCACCCAAAATAAGAAATATACAGGAATATACTAGATTCCGCAAAATCCTCAAATCATTCCTATTCAAACAAACCTTCACAAAGAACGACCATATCTCAACAATTAATTATTACTTGAAGTGGTTATTACTCCATTTACCATTAACTTTCTCTTTGCTTCATGTACAATTTCTCCTTCATAATAGATTTTCTAAATGTTAAACATCCATAGCTATCCCAGTATGTTTATGATATTGTATTGTAAAATTGAATTCTTACAACAAATTACTTTCTTATGCATTATTCTTTGTTATGTATCTTATACAGTTTATTGTAAGCCACATCGAACTCAAACTTGTTTGGGATAATGTGGGATATAAATGTCATAAATAAATCAATCCATAATTACATTTTTGTAGTCCAAAGGAGCTATTTTCTCGCTGTTTTTGATGTTGAGTGTGATTCCTTTTACCTTTAGGTGGGTCTCCCTTCTGGATAACCTGTACCCGTATGTTTTACGATCGGCTGAGACAAACTCTGTGATATGCTCACCCCTAGAGATCTCACTCTTTAATTCACTTAAATAGTCACTCAAAAGAGGATTCCACTTACCCTCCTTGCTCAAAGAGCTTACAATCTAATAGACAAGAAATAAAGTAAGCAAATTACCTAACCAATTACCGCCCAGTTGCGTCTATCCCACTAGTAGTCAAATTGATGGAGAGTTTGGTGACCAAACAGCTTACGGAATACATGGACAAGTTCTCAATACTACACGACTCACAGTCAGAATTCTGCCCCCACCACAGTACCGAAACTGTCCTAGTCACCCTCTTGGCCAAATTCAAGCAAGAAATAGCCATAGGTAAAAGTATACTTCTACTCCAATTCGACATGTCAAGTGCATTTGACATGGTCAACCACAATATACTACTAAGACTCCTTGGCCACTTTGGGATTGATGGAAATGTACTTAACCGGATAAAGGGTTTTCTAACCACCAGAACTTACCAAGTAAAATCAAACTCAAACATATCACCACCGTGGAAAGCTACCTGTGGAGTACCTCAAGGATCACCATTATCACCAATACTCTTCAACGTGACGATGAGCCCACTGGCAAAGTCCCTATCCAACCGAGGCCTCAACCCGTTCATCTATGCAGATGACGTCACAATCTACATTCCCTTCAGTCATGACTTAACAGAAATAACCAATGAAATCAATGACGGTCTAAACATCATGGACTCCTGGGCAAACTCATTCCAACTGAAACTGAACACTGAAAAAACACACTGCCTCATCCTCTCATCTCAACATAACAAGTACAAACCCACAACCATAAATACCCCAGAACACACCCTCCCTACCTCAGACAGCCTAAAAATACTCGGCGTCATAATCGACCGCAACCTTACCCTTGAGAACCAAGTAAACTCTGTAATAAAGAAAATGTTTTACTCAATATGGAAACTCAAACGAATAAAACCTTTTTTCCCAAGGAAAATATTTCGAAACCTAATACAACCAATGGTCCTAAGCCATACAGACTATTGCAACGGAATCTATGCGGGATGTAAAGAACAACTCGCAAAAAATCTCCAGACTGCCCAAAACACAGCTTCCAGGCTGTTATTCGGTAAAACACGCTTCGAAAGCGCCAAACCCCTCCAAGAAAAGCTACACTGGCTCCCAATCAAAGAACGGATCATCTTCAAAATCTGCACCTTGGTCCACAAAATTATCTATGGCGTAGTCCCAGGATACATGACAGACCTCATAGATCTACCAACCAGAAACAGAATCGGATCATCACGATCATACCTAAACCTACATTACCCAAATTGCAAAGGACTGAAATACAAAACAACTTATGCATCCAGCTTCTCCTACCTAAGCGCACAACTATGGAATGGATTCCCAAAAGCTGTGAAAACAATCCATGACCATCTAAACTTCAGGAAATCACTAAAAACCAACCTCTTCAAAAAGGCTTACCTCACCGATCCAACGTAAATCCCCACACCCAGCAACACAACATAACCAATGATCGTACTGGACAATATACAATCTTCATCCCTTCCATCATCATAGTGCCTCATACACACCTACCTCACTTTGACCACAATATAACCTGTATTTGTTATCAACTGACTGGCGAACGCCTTTACGGTACTATGTAAGCCACATTGAGCCTGCAAATAGGTGGGAAAATGTGGGGTACAAATGTAACAAATAAATAAATCTAATATAATAAAACGCACCATGAACGTTCTGAAGACAACGTTCTGAAGCCACTCAAACACTCCCTGGCTGTAGGGTTCGTGGATTCATGGTGTGAAGCCAGCCAGCCGTCTCTGCCCCGCCCTCGCGTCAAACGTCATGACGTCGAGGGCGGAAAAAAAAAGAAACAATTCCGGCAGCGCAGCATCAGGGAAGGAGGTGGCGCTCCCGACGTCTCTAGCCTTCCCTTCGCTGTGTTCCGCCTTCTTCTGACGTCAAGGATGATGTCAGAAAAAGGCGGAACACAGCGAAGGGAAGGCTAGACGTCGGGAGCGCCGCCTCCTTCCCTGACACTGCGCTGCCGGAACCGCCACGGAGGTCAATTTAAAAAGAAGAAAAAAAAAAAAGGGATGTTGGGGGGAGAGAAGAGGGTGGGCAGTAAAGTTGAACAATGGGAGCGGGAGGGCAGGGGAGAAACGACAGCATGGATGCGAAGGGGGAGGGCATGGATGCGAAGGGGGGGGGGGAGAAGAGGGCGGGCCAGGCTGGGACATGGGAGAGAGAGGAGCATGGATGCGAGGGGGGGTCATGGAAGGGAGAGAGGGGACTTGCTGGAAAAGGATGAATGGAGGCGGCAGGGGACAGAGGAGCATGGATGGGCATGGATTGGGAGGGCAGGGCTCAGGGAGAGAGGGGAATTGCTGGAAAGGGATGAATGGAGGGGGCAGGGGACAGAGGAGCATGGATGGGCATGGATTGGGAGGGCAGGGCTCAGGGAGAGAGGGGACTTGCTGGAAAGGGATGAATGGAGGGGACAGGGGACAGAGGAGCATGGATGGGCATGGATTGGGAGGGCAGGGCTCAGGGAGAGAGGGGAATTGCTGGAAAGGGATGAATGGAGGGGGCAGGGGACAGGAGCATGGATGGGCATGGATTGGGAGGGCAGGGCTCAGGGAGAGAGGGGAATTGCTGGAAAGGGATGAATGGAGGGGGCAGGGGACAGAGGAGCATGGATGGGCATGGATTGGGAGGGCAGGGCTCAGGGAGAGAGGGGAATTGCTGGAAAGGGATGAATGGAGGGGACAGGGGACAGAGGAGCATGGATGGGCATGGATTGGGAGGGCAGGGCTCAGGGAGAGAGGGGAATTGCTGGAAAGGGATGAATGGAGGGGGCAGGGGACAGAGGAGCATGGATGGGCATGGATTGGGAGGGCAGGGCTCAGGGAGAGAGGGGAATTGCTGGATAGGGATGAATGGAGGGGGCAGGTGACAGAGGAGCATGGATGGGCATGGATTGGGAGGGCAGGGCTCAGGGAGAGGGGAATTGCTGGATAGGGATGAATGGAGGGGGCAGGTGACAGAGGAGCATGGATTGGGAGGGCAGGGCTCACACTCTCTCTCTCATATACAATGTCTTTCTGACTCTCACTCTCACACACTCTGTCTCACACTGTATCACATTCACTCTCTATGTGCCACACAGTCACTCACACACTTGCTTGGTCTCATACACTCACTCTCACAGAGAATCTGTGTCTCACACACACTCTCTCTCTTGCCCACACACACACACTCTCTCTCACACTGTGTCTCACATACACACTTGCACACACTCTCATTCTCACACACACACTCTCTCACAAACACACTCACACCCAGACTCACTCTCTCTCTCACACACACACACTCACACTTTCACTCTGACTCTCAAACAGTCACTCTCACATACACTCTCCCAAACATACACACTCCGAGGAAAACCTTGCTAGCGCCCGTTTCATTTGTGTCAGAAACAGGCCTTTTTTACTAGTAAATCAATAAATGGTGATTAATTTCCTGCTTATTGTACTAAATCAAATTGTATAAAAATGAGAGAAATCTATGTGGGGGGGGGGGGCGCTTCCTTGTTCTCAGGGCAGTGAACTGGCTTGGAGACAAGGGGATCTCTCTAATCATTTCTTTTCTGTATTTCAGATTTGCAATAGCCTCTGCTTGAGCCACTATTTACTTGTCTCCAGAATAAACTTCTAAGTATTATTTGTCTTATTAGTGTAGGAAATCCAGGGACATCAGCACTCCAGCCGTAGTCAGTTAAGGTAGGTTGTGTGGGATGATTGTCTAACATGTGATAATCATAAGCAGACCCCCACACCCACAAATTTTGGCACACATGTTACAGAATAGCGCCAGTTCTGCACCTAACTTACCCCCAGGGGCGTAGCCAGACTTCGGCGGGAGGGGGGTCCAGACCCCTAGGTGAGGAGGCATATTTTAGCCCCCCCCCCCGGTGGCACCGCCAACCCTCCCCTGCCACCGCCACCACCAACAACAACTTTGACCCCCCCCCCCCCCCGCCGCCAACCCTCTCGACCCCCCCCCCGTCCCGCCGCCAACCCCCAGCCTCCACCAACCGAGGTACACTTCTTCCGGCGCATGGCGACGGCGGGTTGGCGGCGGGAGGGGGGTCAAGAGGGTCATCGGCAGGGGGGTCCAGGGCCAAATCTACGGGATCCCAGGCCCCTGTGGCCCCATGTAGTTACGCCACTGCTTACCCCACCCCCGTTTACTAAGCCATGCTAGTGGCTGCCATGCGCTAATGCCAACACAGCCCATTAACTTTGAATGGGCAGTATCAGCGTTGAGTGCGGCTTAGTAAACAGGAGAATTAATTGTTAAATTAAGCACCACGGCCTTTAGTACTGATTTAGTACTCTTAAGAGGCATTAATCAGTACTAATTAGCGCTAACTTGTGGTTACAGCATACAACTACATAAGAATATAAGAACAGCCATACTGGGTCAGACCAGTGTCACAGTCTTTCTCGGTTGGTCATAAGTACATAAGCATCGCCATGCTGACACAGACCAAGGGTCCATCGAGCCCAGCACCCTGTCACCGACAGCGGCCAAAAGAACAAGCAATTTGTTGCGTCCATCCTAGAAATACTGTATTATTCCCTTGTCCATTCAATAACATTCTATAGCTTTTTCCTCCAGGAAACCGTCCAACCCTTTTTTGAAGTCCGCTAAGTTAACCGCCTTAACCACCTTTTCCGGCAGCGAATTCCAGAGTTTAACTACGCGTTGAGTGAAGAAAAATTTCCTCTGATTCGTTTTAAATTTACCACATAACAGAAAAGGTGTCAACTGAAATGCATCTGCCCAGGAGTGCATGATATGTAGACTTTGGTTGATGTCGTTGGAAATTTCTTTTAGGTCTTGTTTGAATGGGATGTAGATCGTTACATCATCAGCGTATATGTATGGGTTGAGGTTTTGGTTTGATAGTAGTATCATCATTAGGTTGGTATTGGCGTGCTTTATCTTAGGCTGGTGTAAATGGGCATGCCAAAATTTGCCGAATGATGTGTGTAACTGACAGTATTCTATAACTTATGCCTGTTACTTGGCCCATCCATGCTGCTTTCATGTACCTGCCCACCTTGAAGTTACACGCTATAGCACATAGGTGTTACTTGAATAGCACCTACTGCATTACACACGAAACATGCAATTAAAGGAGCCTTTGAAATGTGTAAGTGGCACATAACTAGGCATGAACTTATAGAATTGTCCCTATAATGCCATAATTTGAAGATATTCAATACTAATTCAATGAAGATACAGTCAACACTCAATTTAATGAACTAATTGGGGAAAGGTGGTGTCTTAAATCAAAATGTCTGAAAATGTTTACATTTTATATACTTTGAAGTGTAATACAATCAGTTTTCATATTCAAAACCACAAATGTAGCTATATGTGAACAAATTACATATCATGCATTAACTGCTCTTACTTATGGGGTCCCTTGCTTCTAAATCTATCTCTATAATATTATGCCAAGAGGAACTCAAATGTTGTTCTCCCAGCATGTGTCTGCCTTGGAATCCAAACTTCACTTATTTTAATTTATTTTAACTGGACCTCAATGCATCCACCCTTCAGGTGAACAAGAACGCCAAAGTTGTCAATGGAGCTGATCCTATCACAGGTCCTTTTTTCGGGCCGCAAGGGAGTGAATCAGATGGCAGATGAAGTGTGCTGGAACTCCCCAAATGGTGGGGACCTAATTTGGGTGATAAAATCCACCATTTTGGAACCAGTAGAGCTGGAATCGGGTCAAGAAGGGCCTCCAGTGCTAAGCTAAGTGGAGTTGCCTGATGATGTAGAGAAGCCCAGCAATCAAGGAGGGGACTGGATGTCAGGTGACAGGCCAGTCCATAAGATTTTTACATAAAGAAAGAGTGGTGAGCGGGGAATTGACAGAGGCCACAGAGACACTCCTGTGTGCAAGGGAGGATCCTTCTTTGGCCAAAAGGGACTGAATCACTCCTGATTGCTGTAATCAATGTAATCCTTAGGTATGGAGGGAGTCCTTGGCAGGGCCTGGGTATACCTACAGGAAGATTGGTGGTGGAATGAGGACTTTGCTGACTTCAGCAAAATGAGGGAATACCTGAAGAAAGAGCCGATGGGATGGGAAGACATATGAGAAGTGGAAAGGTAGTGGTCCAGGCTGAAAGGAGCTATAAATATGGCTACTAACCTTTATGTAAAGAGAGTAAATAAAAGCAAGAGAAAAAGGAAACCGATATGGTTCTCCAAGCAAGTGGCTGAGAAAATAAAGGCTAAAGAGTTGGCGTTCATGAAATACAGAAAAACACAAGAAGAGGAACACGGGGAGGAATACTGAATGAAACTGAAAGAAGCCAAGAGAGAGATACGTCTGGCGAAAGCGGAAGAACAAATGGCTAGAAATGTAAGGAGGGGTGACAAAAATTTGTTCAGGAATATTAGTGAAAGGAGGAAAACTAAAAATGGAATTGTGAGATTGAAAGATGCTGTGAACTGCTATGTGGAGAATGATGAGGAAAAACAAATACTTCTGTGTTCATGAAAGAAAATTCTGGAGAAGGACCACAATTGACTGGCAAAGATACATTTGAGAATGGAGTGGATATAGCATCATTCATGGAAGAAAGTATTTATGAACAACTTGAAAAATTGAAGGTGGGCAAAGCCATGGGACCAGACGGGATCCATCCCAGGATATTGAGGGAGCTCAGAAAAGTTCTGGCGGGTCCTTATTAGATATGTATCATGTGTCAAAGAATAAAGTGGTTGCTCAAAGCATATTCTTAGCACAATCATTCAACTGCAAAACACTATGCACAACTTTGTGCAAAAACACACTCAGAACCTTACTGTACCATAAATATTACACTGGGCAGAACCTAATACACCAATATACCACCCATACGGAAAATGCAGACCGTCAACAATATGAAACAAGGGATCATATCATCACAATTCTCATGTACAGCCACAAAACACCCTAATTCATGTTTAATGTGGGATAAAATGCCATAAATAAGTAAATAAAAATAAACTTTTAATGTTGAGCACCTGATTCTCAAAGTGGACATATTCCAAACACTATAATGAAAATAAAATGATCGTTTCTACCTTTGTTGTCTGGTTGTCCGATTCTGCTGGTCAGGAAGTCATCCTCCTTAAATATCTCCCTGGCAACCCAGCCAACCCCCCCCCCCCCCCTGCTCTCCCAGCAGTAAGGTAAACAAACCATAAACCAATTTCTACAATTGGTTACACAAGGCTAGAGGGCTTTCACTGCAGCTCCTGCTGTGAGGATGGGGGTAAATCAACAATTTAAACCTCTCAGAGCACAGCAGGGGAGGCTTAGCCTGTCCAAGCCTCTTATACCGGGCGCCTATGCCTCTGGGCAAGTCTCCTACTCTTGTTATTCTCCAATAATTTCTAGGACACTGGGCCACACTCCCAGGAGTCCCACAGTTCCTAGAAAGCACCCACATACCTAAACCACAAACCGCCAGGATTCTTAGTCCAGGACAACAAAGCCAATAAACTGACAGGTTTATTATCAAAGTGGAACAGTGAACTAGGAAAAAATAGTGGTGAAATCAGCAAGCAATAACTGGTAATGGAATAAGGATCAATATTAAAGCAATCTAAACACTTTGTCACTACCTGGGCAGCACCTTGGGAGTTTCAGGAAAATAACTGCTCACAGATCTGAACAGGGTCTCAGGGCAGAGAGGTTCACCTTCTACACTCCCTAGCTGAGACAGGGGAAAATCCAGTACCTCCTGGCTGGATTGTGAACTACAGGGCTCATCAGAGTCCAGACCATTAACTTTTGAAAGAAACTGGCCAATAGCGGGGCAGGATACCTTTTCCTCAGGGCTTAGGCTAAAAAGAAACAGTCTTCTCTGCAACCGCCTTAGAACACAGAACAAACACCACCTGCTGGCTAAACAAGAGAAATACACGTCATGAAAATTATTACAATTCACAGGCTTGAAAACCCGCTGTTTCGCCACACTTGTATTTTAAATTTTGCAGAAAAAGCATGACTTATAGCACATTACAAGAACAAATGAGGCATTGAATATGAGGGGCATAAGCTTTGTTTATTTCAAGACTATTCAGCCGATGTGGCTGGGCACTGGAGGGCCATGGAACCATATTGCACTGAGTTATTTCAGAGAGGGATGAAATTTGCTTTGCAATTCCTGGTGAAGGTACGCCTTACTCATCATAACAAACAAATGTATTTTAACTAGTTCTGTACCAAAAAGAATATTCAGCTGAATACAAATGAAAAATATTATTCCACAAAATACCAAATACAAATAATGGGCTTTAACACAATAAATAATAAAAGAAGCAACATGAATCAGAGATCAACAGGTTTATTTTCGAAAGAGAAGGACGCCCATCTTTCAACACAAATCGCAAGATGGGCGTCCTTCTCACAGGGTCGCCCAAATCGGTATAATCAAAAGCCGATTTTGGGCGTCCTCAACTGCTTTCCGTCGCGGGGATGACCAAAGTTCACGGGAGCGTGTCGGAGGCTTAGCAAAGGCAGGACTGGGGCGTCCCTAACACATGGGCGTCCTCGACCGATAATGGAAATAAGAAGGGCGTCCCTGATGGACACTTGGACGACTTTACCTGGTCCTTTTTTTCTTATGACTAAGCCACAAAAATGTGCCTTAAATGACCAGATGACCACTGGAGGGAATCAGGTATGACCGGCCCTTACTCCCCCTGTGGTCACTAACCCCCTCCCACCCTCAAAAGGTTTTTTTCCCAGCCTCAAATATCATACCCAGCTCCAGGGAATGCTGGAGGCGAAATGATGTCAGGAGGAGAGAATCGCGGGACATCGAGGGGAGGAAGGGGAGGGCAGGGCAGAGGAGAATTGATGGACATGGGTGGGATGGGAGGACAGTCATAGACGCCCCGTATAAGAGGCTTGGGGAGGCTAAGCCTCCCCAGCCCAACCATGACCTTCCCCTGGCTGCTGCGCCCCCAAACACAGGGCTGCCTGGCGCAGCAGCGCTGCAGCCAGGCAGCTCTCGGACGGTCCCTCCGCTCCTTCCCACCCTCAGCTCCCTGATCGACAGCCCTCCTCTCCGTTCCTCCCCCCCCTTGCTCGTTTTTAACCCTTTTACTTTCAGGCGCAGCAACGGCAGTGAAGAGGACAACACAGCGGGCTTGCCTCCAGCTTCTCCCTTCCCTCACACAGTGTCTTGCCTTCTGCGATGATGCATTTCCTGTTTCCGCGAGGGTGGGACACTGTGTGAGGGAAGGAAAAAGCTGTGTTGTCCTCTTCACTGCTGTCGCTGCGCCTGAAAGTAAAAGGGTTAAATGCAATGGGGGGGGGGGGGGGGAGGACAGGGAGCTGAGGGAGGGCAGGGAGAATCGCAGGACATGGATGGGACGGCAGGGGGAGAGAAGAAGTGGCTGAAATTGGAGAGGAGGGCAGGGGGAGAAGAGATCGCTGGACAGGAGAGGAGGGGAGGGCAGGGGGAGAGAAGAGATTGCTGGGCAGGACAGGAGGAGAGGGGAGAGAGGAGAATTGCTGGACATGGATGGATGGAGGGGGCATGGGAGAGAGCAAATTTGCTGGATATGAATGGATGGAGGAGAGGGTAGGGGAGAATGGAGAATTGCTGGACATGGATGGATGGAGGGGAGGGCAGGGTAGAGAGAAGAATTGCTGAACATGGGTGGATGGAGGAGAGGGCAGGGGAGAATGGAGAATTCCTGGACATGGATGGAGGGGAGGGCAGGGTAGAGAGAAAATTGCTGGATATGAATGGATGGAGGAGAGGGTAGGGGAGAATGGAGAGTTCCTGGACATGGATGAAGGGGAGGGCAGGGTAGAGAGAAATTTGCTGGATATGAATGGATGGAGGAGAGGGTAGGGGAGAATGGAGAGTTGCTGGACATGGATGGATGGAGGAGAGGGCAGGGGAGATTGGAGAGTTGCTGGACATGGATGGATGGAGCGGAGGGCAGGGGAGAGAGGAGAATTGCTGGACATGGATGGATGAATGGAAGCAGGGGAGAGAGGAAATTTGCTGGATATGGGTGGATGGAGGAGAGGGCAGGGCAGGGGAGAATGGAGAGTTCCTGGACATGGATGGAGGGGAGGGCAGGGTAGAGAGAAGAATTGCTGAACATGGGTGGATGGAGGAGAGGGCAGGGGAGATTGGAGAGTTGCTGGACATGGATGGATGGAGGGGAGGGCAGGGGAGAGAGGAGACTTGCTGGACATGGATGGATGAATGGAAGCAGGGGAGAGAGGAAATTTGCTGGATATGGGTGGATGGAGGAGAGGGCAGGGGAGAATGGAGAGTTCCTGGACATGGATGGAGGGGAGGGCAGGGTAGAGAGAAGAATTGCTGAACATGGGTGGATGGAGGAGAGGGCAGGGGAGAATGGAGAGTTCCTGGACATGGATGGGAGGGGAGGGCAGGGTAGAGAGAAGAATTGCTGAACATGGGTGGATGGAGGAGAGGGCAGGGGAGATTGGAGAGTTGCTGGACATGGATGGATGAATGGAAGCAGGGGAGAGAGGAAATTTGCTGGATATGGGTGGATGAATGGAAGCAGGGGAGAGAGGAAATTTGCTGGATATGGGTGGATGGAGGAGAGGGCAGGGGAGAATGGAGAGTTCCTGGACATGGATGGAGGGGAGGGCAGGGTAGAGAGAAGAATTGCTGAACATGGGTGGATGGAGGAGAGGGCAGGGGAGAATGGAGAATTCCTGGACATGGATAGAGGGGAGGACAGGGGAGAGAGGAGAGTTGCTGGACATGAATGGATGGAAAATCCACACAGGAGTGAAACCGTTTATCTGCACTGAGTGTAATAAAAGCTTCAGTCGGAAGGGACACCTCACAAAACACCAAAGAATCCACACAGGAATGAAACCACTTAACTGCACTGAGTGTAATAAAAGCTTCAGTCGGAAGGGACACCTCACAAAACACCAAAGAATCCACACAGGAGTGAAACCTTTCATCTGCACTGAGTGTAATAAAAGCTTCAGTCATAAAACAAACCTCTCAAAACACCAGAGAATCCACACTGGAGTGAAACCGTTTATCTGCACTGAGTGTAATAAAAGCTTCAGGGAGATGGGACATCTCGCAAGGCACCACAGAGTTCACACAGGAGTGAAGTCATTTACGTGTACTGAGTGTGGTAAGACCTTCATTGACAAGGAGACACTCACTATGCACCAGAATAGCCACTGAGGAGTAAAACCATTTCCATGTACTGAGTGTGGCAAATGCTTCAGGTTGAAGAAATACATGATACAGCAGCAGAGAATCCACACAGGAGTGAAGCCATTTTCATGCACTGAGTGTAATAAAAGCTTCTGTTAGAAGGTAAACCTCAAGAACCTATAGAAATGATAAGTAGTAGTAGTAGAAACCACCGAATGATCCACACAGGAAGGTACATATAAATATCTAGGAGTGGAGGAAGAAACGACTAGAAAGCTGAAATGGCCGAGAAAAAATCAGTAATGACTATTATAGGAGACTTCCTGCACTCTTATATTGTTTTGGTATTTCAGACTGGCCTCTTAAACACCTGCAAAAACTAGGGGGCCCTTCTACTAAGCTGCTTAGACGCCTACGAGCACCCAATGTGCATCAATTTGGAGTCATCACCCGGCTACCGCGTGGCCTGGGCGGTAATTTCAAGAGCCACGTGATAGTCCATTTGCTCACGGCTTAGTAAAAGGGGCCCTCAATCTTTATATTTTTTACATCACAGAGCTCATTGGACTCCTACTAAATCCTTTAAAAGAAAATGATCTCTCAATGATTTATGTTGGTCTTGCTATATCAGAAAGGTACATTTTGGCTGGATATGTGGCCTAAAATATTAGATCTCTTACAACTTTCTATCTCGTTATCTATCTTTTAAGCATTTGGGGGCCATTTTACAGAGCGGCAGTAAGCCCAATGCAGGCTTACCGCTCACTCTTCCGGGACTGCCTGTGGTAGTCCCACCCTGAGGAAAAAGAAAACCCCCGGAAATGACTTGCTCAGCGGTAATTGGGCATCACCGTGGCATCACCAGCAGAGGGAGACTGAGAACCCTAAAACTTAAACCAGTATAAGGTAGCAGCCAACCCCCAAGCAGAATTCCTACAATTGGAACATTCTATAAACCATCTCCTCAATTCCCACAAATCCTTCCTTAAAGAACGTACAATGCTCTCTCATTACGCTTCGATCTACTACAAGACATTTCAATTAAATAAAAGAAACTATAGTCTAGCCACTCAACAAGTATGGGAAAAGGATTTGAACACCCAAATACCAGAGGAATTATGGAACTCATTTTGGATCCATGGCCCTAGAGCCTCTGTCCGCTTCAATCACACAATCCTTGTATTTCATTTCTCATCGTTCACTTTGGACTCCGTCGGATGAATGTTCATGTTCAAAGCAATTGGTTCACTTTCACATATGTTATTTGGAGTAAAATATCTGCTATCCTTCACTTGCCAACTACTATCTCCTTGAAATTTATTATCTGGAAATCAGTTATCCTACCTGAAATATCTGCTGAATCAGACAAATTACCATTTGAATTTCTAATATCTGCTGCCATTAAACTCGTTAATCACTGGAAGGATAACTCACCTCTTTCTTTCCAAATGTGGTGGAATTGAGTTATGTGGAGGGGCATAATCGAACGGAAAACGTCTATCTCCATGGGCGTTTATCTCCGAGAACGGGTCCGTGAAGGGGCGGACCGAACCGTATTTTCCAAAAAAATAGACGTCCATGTTTTATTCGACAATTTGTGAGCTGGGCGTTTTTGCTTTTCAGCAATAATGGAAAATGGAAAATGAAAGCGCCCAGCTCAAAAACGAATAAATCCAAGGCATTTGTTCGTGGGAGGGGCCAGGATTCGTAGTGCACTGGTCCCCCTCACATGCCAGGACACCAACCGGGCAACCTAGGGGGCACTTTTACAAAAACAAAAAAAAAAGGTAAAAGAGTTCCCAGGTGCATAGCACCCTTCCCTTGTGTGTTGAGCCCCCCAAATCCCCCTCAAAACCCACTGCCCACAAGTCTACACCATTACTATAGCCCTAAGGGGTGAAGGGGGGCACCTACATGTGGGTACAGTGGGTTTGGGGGGGTTGGGCGACTAAGCATTAAGCAGCACAATTGTAACAGGTGGGGGGGGGATGGGCCTGGGTCCACCTGCCTGAAGTCCACTGCACCCCCTAACAACTGCTCCAGGGACCTGCATACTGCTGCCAGGGAGGTGGGTATGACAT
Source organism: Microcaecilia unicolor (assembly GCF_901765095.1). Classification (NCBI taxonomy): domain Eukaryota; kingdom Metazoa; phylum Chordata; class Amphibia; order Gymnophiona; family Siphonopidae; genus Microcaecilia; species Microcaecilia unicolor. The sequence continues at coordinate 4,394,953 of NC_044031.1, forward strand.
TTGAGGGTGAAAATAAAAAGTTGTGAAACATCATTTTTTTGTGGTGGGAGGGGGTTAGTGACCACTGGGGGAGTCAGGGGAGGTCATCCCCGATTCCCTCCGATGGTCATCTGGTCATTTAGAGCACTTTTTTGGGACCTGTTCGTGTGAAAAAAGGGTCCAACAAAAGTGTCCTAAATGTTCGCTAAAAACGCCTTTATTTTTTCGATTATCGCCCTAACGCGTACATCTCTCCTCGGCCGATAACCACGCCCCAGTTCCACCTTCGCCACACCTCTGACACGCCCCCATCAACTTTGTCCGCATCTGCGATGGAGTGCAGTTGAAAACGTCCAAAATCGGCTTTCGATTATACCGATTTATTCGTTTTTGTGAGATAAACGTCTCTCTCCCGATTTGGGTCGAAATCTAGGCGTTTTTCTCTTTCGATTATAAGGTGGATTGTATAATATGATGAAAACCCACCTTTTCACTGCTGCTTTTAGCCCTTAGCCACTACTCAGTTACCCTCCCCTTGTCCCTTCCTTCCTTCTCACCCAGTACTTCCCTCACCCGTAACTGTCTTGTCTATCTGTATTATTTAGATCGTAAGCTCTTTTGAGCAGGGACTGTCTCTTTGTGTCAGGTGCTCAGCGCTGCGTGCATCTGGTAGCGCTATACAAATGCTAATAATAATAATAAGAAGAACTATGAAAACAATTTAAGATGTACTTTCCAGAAATCTAGTAAGTTGTTAAGGAAGGGATCCTCAGGAGCTTAGCCTAGAATGGGTGGCAGAGCCGGTGGTTGGGAGGCGGGGATAGTGCTGGGCAGACTTATACGGTCTGTGCCGGGGCTGGTGGTTGGGAGGCGGGACTAGTGCTGGGCAGACTTATACGGTCTGTGCCAGGGCTGGTGGTTGGGCGGCGGGGATAGTGCTGGGCAGACTTATACGGTCTGTGCCAGAGCTGGTGGTGGGAGGCGGGGATAGTGCTGGGCAGACTTATACGGTCTGTGCCGGGGCTGGTGGTTGGGAGGCAGGACTAGTGCTGGGCAGACTTATACGGTCTGTGCCGGGGCTGGTGATTGGGCGGCGGGGATAGTGCTGGGCAGACTTATACGGTCTGTGCCAGAGCTGGTGGTGGGAGGCGGGGATAGTGCTGGGCAGACTTATACGGTCTGTGCCAGAGCCGGTGTTTGGCAGGCGGGGCTGGTGGTTGGGAGGCGGGGATAGTGCTGGGCAGACTTATACGGTCTGTGCCAGAGCTGGTGGTGGGAGGTGGGGCTAGTGCTGGGCAGACTTATACGGTCTGTGCCGGGGCTGGTGGTTGGGAGGCGGGACTAGTGCTGGGCAGACTTATACAGTCTGTGCCGGGGCTGGTGGTTGGGAGGCGGGGATAGTGCTGGGCAGACTTATACGGTCTGTGCCAGAGCTGGTGGTGGGAGGCGGGGATAGTGCTGGGCAGACTTATACGGTCTGTGCCAGAGCCGGTGTTTGGGAGGCGGGGCTGGTGGTTGGGAGGCGGGGATAGTGCTGGGCAGACTTATACGGTCTGTGCCCTGAAAAGGACAGGTACAAATCAAGGTAAGGTATACACAAAAAGTAGCACATATGAGTTATCTTGTTGGGCAGACTGGATGGACCATGCAGGTCTTTTTCTGCCGTCATCTACTATGTTACTATGTTTAGTATATAAATCACAAAGGTCAGCCACTTTATTATTTGAGAGAGTATTTATACTTGGAATCCTAGATATACATTCGCTGTGGTCATGCTTTCTCTGTGACTTGTTTATATCTGAATTTAGCTATATATTTTTGTATTTTCAATTATATTCAATAAAATATTTAAAAAAGCCTATAACCACTCAGAGCTGAAAGTGGCAGAAACATCCGGCCAGAGGTGGCAGCACTGCTGTTCTTGTCTCAGGATAATGACTCTGCTCTCATTGACTCTATGACATTCCAGAGCCCCGCCCCTCCCACTGCTTGGTTACAAGACTCCTGAGGGAGGGAAAAGCCACACAAGATCCCGCCCCTTTCAAACTGATCCTCACCTTCCACCTGGGGATTGGTCAGAATGTTCCTGGGGTGGAGTGAAGGGGCGGAGTTTCACTTCCCTCTTTTCTCCATTGGAGACACTGACCCAGAGCCCAGAGCTGCCCCCCTCCCCACGCAGGAATCCCTGCACTGCTCAATCCATTCCCTGCTGTAGCCCCTCAGGCTCTTCTTCCTGATTCTCCTGCTTTACCAGACTCACTTTCTGTCAGAGATTTTGTAGTCTTAAACAATATGCATGAGATAAATTTGCATTACCTCCATTGCATTAGAATCTATCACCTGCATTATTATTAGCATTTTTATAATAATAATATATTGATATTCTGAAAACTTATGGTTTATTAAAATTTTTCTATACAGAGAAGGGTGACGAAAATGATAAAGGGGATGGGACAACTTCCCTATAACAATAAGGAATGACAACTTGGATAGAGCAGCTGATAGATTTGGCTGCTTTGTTTTGGGTGAACTGGGGTGACGACTGTGCTGAGGAGAGGGAAAGGGAGTCTAACCTAATTGGGTTCAGCTTTTTGACGTCATTGTGTTCCTGAGGGGAGGGAGAAGGAGGGCTGTGGTGGTGCTGCATAGGAGAGATGAATAGGGGTCTTGCAAGGAGAACTGCAGCTGGAGTGAGTGATGGACCTGGGGAGGCAAAAGACAGGAGGGAATTTCAGGCTTTAGGATGGGGGTCATTCTTTGCAAAAACACTACAATATGCACAATATGCACACTCACACTCACAGACACATGCAATGTCAGACTAAACACACACACAGTGTCAGAGGGGCGGGATCTTGTCCTCCACTATCCTTCCTCAGGAGTCTTTTGACCAATCAATGCAAAAACACTACAATATGCACACTCACACTCACACTCACAGTGTCCTCCACTATCCTTCCTCAGGAGTCTTTTGACCAATCAATGCAAGGGGAATAAGATATGCACACTCACACTCACAGACACATGCAATGTCAGACTTGCAAACATACACACACAGTGTCAGAGGGGCGGGATCTTCTCCTCCACTATCCTTCCTCAGGAGTCTTTTGACCAATCAATGCAAGGGGAATAAGATATGCACACTCACACTCACAGACACATGCAATGTCAGACTTGCAAACATACACACACAGTGTCAGAGGGGCGGGATCTTCTCCTCCACTATCCTTCCTCAGGAGTCTTTTGACCAATCAATGCAAGGGGAATAAGATATGCACACTCACACTCACAGACACATGCAATGTCAGACTTGCAAACATACACACACAGTGTCAGAGGGGCGGGATCTTCTCCTCCACTATCCTTCCTCAGGAGTCTTTTGACCAATCAATGCAAGGGGAATAAGATATGCACACTCACACTCACAGACACATGCAATGTCAGACTTGCAAACATACACACACAGTGTCAGAGGGGCGGGATCTTCTCCTCCACTATCCTTCCTCAGGAGTCTTTTGACCAATCAATGCAAGGGGAATAAGATATGCACACTCACACTCACAGACACATGCAATGTCAGACTTGCAAACACACACTCATTTCTGTTACTGTCCTCTTGGTGCAGCCCTGGAAACTGTTTTCTCTGCAGCATCTGAGTGAAACATCCGGCCACAGGTGGCAGCAGCTGATGTGTCTCAAGATAAAGAGGGAGTTGGTGCTGCCTCTCTCTGCTCTCACTCCTTGCACTGACTCTATGATGTCACTCACAAGGAGGTTAGATTGAGGACAAGGAGGTTAGATTGAGAACACAGCATGAGAGAGACTCTATGATGTCACTCACAAGGAGGTTAGATTGAGAACAAGGAGGTTAGATTGAGAACACAGCATGAGAGGGAGACCACGCCCCTTCCATTGTTTGGTCACAAGACTCAGGCAGGAGGAGTGCAGGACAAGATCCCGCCCCTCCGACACTGTGATTTGTCAGATTCCACCTAGGGCGGTCCTAATGGTCCAGGGGTTCCTTCCTGCTTCTCTCCACGTGGAGACCCTGAACCTGATTCCCAACAAAGCCCAGATCTGCCCCAGGGATAAAGGGAGGGAGTCAGGGCTGGTGGTGTGGAGAAGGGACCCTGGGCTGCAGCTGGAGAAGGGCTCTTGGGGTTTGTGCTGAGCAGGTAGGAGACTGGCAGGAGGTGGGCAGCAGGGGATGCAGTGCCAGGCAATGCCACACACAGAAGGCTCTTCTTCCTCATTCTCCTCCCCTCACACAGCAGCTGCTGCTCTTCTTCCTCATTCTCCTCCCCTCACTGGCACTGCTCAATCCATTCCTGGGGCTCTTTATTCTCTGCAGCTTTTCTTCCTGATTTCCTTCTCACACAGCAGCTGCTCCTTTATTTGATATGTAAACTGCTTTGATTGTAACCACAGAAAGGTCGTATATGAACTCCTGGCCCCTTCCCCCTTTTGCAGTTTGTTTTCTTGTGGAGCAGAGATGAATCACTTGTTTATTCTTTCCAAAAATGCAAGATCTTGCCAGGTACCTATGCCCTGGATTGGCCACTGTTGGAAACAGGATGCTGGGCTTGATGGACCTCTGATCTATTGCAGCACGGCGATGCTTAACTTACAGTATGTTATAAATAAAAGACAAGACAGCAGATCATAGAGGTTAAAAATAAAACTATCTAAAATGTATTCACTACCCATAAAATATTAAATACATAAATAGTTAAAAGCTTGACAGGGACATGTTTTACACTACCAGGGTCTTCGTCAAGGAATACAGAAAAATATTTAATATGGATCATAAATATATAAATTGTACTAACACAGCTACAAATGGTGATTCAAATCATTTAAAATATGTGCTAAAACCCCCCCTGGCAACTATAAACCACAGAGCTCAGCCAAAAAACAGGCATATAAAGGTCTCCATCAACTCCATGCAAAAAACACACCTAACAGTATTGAAGAATAGCCAATAGCCATTTAACACAGATGCCAATGGTGACTCTGCAGAATTCGTACACTGAGCCCTTCTCCCCCCCCCCCCCCCCCACCCCCAGTGTGCACCTGCCCTCCTGTGGCACCGCTCTCCTTGTTCCATTTCATTTCTTGTCCCCTACCTCCCTGGGGCTCATCATGGTATCAGGCGAGTTCCCACCTGGAGGACAGGTCCCACCAAGGACTCCCCCTCCTCCCACCCTCCCCGGTCATTTCCCACCCTCTCTGGCTTTTTTACCGATCGTCTCTTCTTTCTTACGGCTGGAACGAGGAAGTTAGAGCAGCAAACGGATGTGCACAGAGGACAGAATCACTTGTCATAGGTAGAGCATTTGTTATAAATCGTAATCAGCGTGTCATTTTGAAGGACTGAATTAGGTTGAAATCTAGTTTGGGGGATGTGTGGGGGTCATTTCCCCCCCTCCCCCACATGAACTACACTTTAATTTTAACTATTTGTTTACTTATGACATTTAGATCCCGGATTAAACATGAATGAGGTTGAAACCTAGTTTGGGGGCTGGGGGGGCATTTGTGCCCCCCACATGAACTGCATGTCTGGAAGGGGAAAAGGATGTGTAAAAGATAATGTTGAGGGGGGGGGGGGGGTGAAGGGGTACGATCTGGAAGAGAAAAGAGAGGGAGATTACTTTACTTATGTGTTTTGTATTTTTTGAGATATGGGTGGGAATTGTCCACAAGAGAATTGGTGGGTGGGAACTGTCCAGGCGGAACTGACCTAGAATCCTCATCACAAACAGGAGGAGGAGAGCATCTGCATGTTGGTCTGTGTCCTGTTCCTTTGCCGCACTGGCTCTGACTGCTGAATTTGAGCCTTGGGGGACACCGTAGAACCTCACGGTTCAAATTCAGCAGTCAAAGTCGTTGTGACAGAGGCGCAGGATCTAGCCGGCATCAATCTTCTTGCTTCTTCATCTGTGTAGAGCATTGGGGAAGAAGGGAAATGAAAGGTAATGAACAGGACAAGTTAGGTGGTGCAGCGAGAGGGCAGGTGCATACTAGGGGTGGAGGGAGAGATTGGGGAGTGAGGAGAGAGAGAGAGGAGATGAAAAGGGCAAGTTGAGGAGGGGGTGCTGCAGGAGGGATAAAGAGGAAAAGCTGGGGGTGTCAAGGGTGAAACATGGCTGAATTTTGGGGATTCCATAGGACGGGAGGAGTTCTGTATGGGAGGGAGGGAGACAGCTGGCGATATGTATTGGCAATATTCACAAATGGGCAGATGATCAAAGAGCAATTCTCTCTGTTGCTGGGCGAGGGGTTGGGTCAGGGTTCCTGCGGGGGCTGCTGCATTGGGGGGGAATGGGGACCTGCTAGCATGCAAATGTTTAGCGTGCTGGTCGCATAGGTTTAGCATGCATTTACATGTTACTTATGCTAAGAGCCCTGTTTTGCATGCTAGTTGCGTTCAGAGCCTGCAAGCGCGTTGTTTCACTCGCTCGGTTGCTCTGATCATGGGGTGTGTATAATTATAGTACAGCAAGAGGCCCTCACTGGATGCCCACCGGAAGGGTGGAAGGCCAGATTTTAGGACTCAGGCTGGAAAAATACCAGCTAGGTTTAAAAATCTATGACTGGCTGAGCAAGGACTTGCTTTTCCTGTAAGTTAATATGTGTTCTAGCTTAAGACCTATCCACTGGAATAGTGGTGGGCCAAGCTACATAGCTTTAAACAGCTGAAAAGCACTGACTAGGCCTGATAACAAGCTGATGGCCTTATAGCAGAGAGCCTGCAAGAGCAGGACTGCTTGGTGAGTCCTAATGAAACCTGGTGCAACTTCCAAATTGAGTGTAACACACATGATGTAGAAATTAAAGACAGAAATGATAAGAAGATTGGTTCATAACACGGAGTCTGTCTTTATAAGATGGCACTCAGATCACAAGATGATATGAACCTGATATATCCAAATTTAGATATCTTCATAAAAAAAAGTTGTTTTGTTCATGTTTGGATGTTTGGATACCCGTATCTAAGGAAGTGTTTACAAAAAGGGAAATTGCACAATAACTTGCAATAGCTAAAACGGAAAGATGGGCACCTGGCCGGAGGGCATGACTCATAGATTAAGCAAGATTAGAGAAAAAAAGTGTCTTGCCATAGACTTGTATTAGGACCAGATACTATATAAGAGAAGGGCATCTAGGACGCAGAGCTCCGGTCAGTTGAACCCAGAATCTGTCTGCTGAATGTACCTGATGAAAGCCTGATTTGGGTAAGATTAAAAAGACTATTTCTGTAACTCAACTGTTTCTGTCTTTGCTTCAATTTATTCTCTATCTTCCATCTGTTTTACAGAATAACACACACATAAGTAAGACTTCTCACTGTAACAGTTTTATAGTCATTTTATAGATTTTAGGTGGGAACATACATGGCCAACTTAGATCCTAATAGACAGAAAGCTGTGGTCATGGGAATTAGATTTGAACTAAGCCTTCTGATGCCTCCTCAATACCAATTCCCTTGGGAAGGGATACCACCGGAATTCAGGGAGGCGTTCAAACAGACTGTGGAGGCACAAACCTTCTCTATACCTCCGTGGAAAAGGGTCTCCCCGGGGTGTAGAGAGGGACATTAAAACAGGTGGTAGCAGTGGAGGGTGTGAGCTGGGGACTATGAGGGTTGGGGGGTATTCTGAGAGAGCTGTGGAAGTATATGTGCTAAGGACAAGAGAGATTTCAGAAAGAGAACCAGTGTGTGCAGTATGAGAGAGCTCTGGGTGTTTTTACTGCTGGGGAGGGGGGCTGCAGATTGACAGAGGTATGGGATTTGTGTGCTGTGGGAGGAATGGGGAGGTGGGATTCTTGGAATGAGTAAAAAAAGAAATAAAGGTTGGGGCAGAGAAACCTGCTGGGTGTAAGGGGGGGGTCAGCCTTCTTAGGGAGGGGTTCATACTAGTTGGAGACTGAGATTACTGAGGGGATGGGGTAATCAAGCCTGAGCTGGGAGACAACTTAGGCAGAGTCAGTCCTGGAGAACAAAAGAGCTGGATGTTAATGCCGGGGGGGGGGGGGGGGGGAATTCTACACAAAAAGATAGATAAAGCTGAATTTTTAAAAATCTGCACAGTTACAACCCCAAAAACAAAGGCAGGAGCTGAAATCTGACTGTATTTCTGGTTTGTGTTTCAGATGCGGGTGACATTTGAGGACGTGGCTGTGTCTTTCTCCCAGGAGGAGTGGGAGTATTTAGATGAGGAGCAGAAGGAGCTTTGGAGGGAGGTGATGAAGGAGAACTATGAGATCCTGATGTCTCTAGGTAAGGGTTTCCCGTTATTCTTACTGACTGGCAGTGGGTGAGTCTCACTACAGGAAGCCGGTGTGACTGATAATGAGTGATGGCGAGATGACATTAGTACCTGGGGTGGGTCTGTTTCTAAGATTCTTCTGTTTTCATTGGAGTATTGTTTCGATTCCTGTCTGTAAAACCTGCAATAACTATGACTCTGGCATTCTTAGGGTATCCTATACTTTGTTTTTCACAATTGCTCACTTGGCGGGACTTGGGTGTGATTGTGTTTGATGACCTTAAGGTAGCCAAACAGGTAGAAAAGGCAACGGTCAAAGCCAGAAGGATGCTTGGGTGGATAAGGAGAGGGATGCAATTCTGGAGACCACACCTACAGAAGGAGTGGAGGAGTAGCCTAGTGGTTAGTGCAGTGGACTTTGATCCTGGGGAACTGGGTTCAATTCCCACTGCAGCTCCTTGTGACTCTGGGCAAGTCATTTAACCCTCCATTGCCCCTGGTACAAAATAAGTACCTGAATATATGTAAACCGCTTTGAATGTAGTTGCAAAATACCACAGAAAGGCGGTATATCAAGCCCCATTTCCCTTCCCTTCCCTACAGAAGGATATAAACAGGATGAAGTCTGTCCAGAGGGCGGCTACAAAATTGGTAAGCGGTCTCCGTCATAAAACATAAAGAGACAGGGCCATGAACTTCAACATGTATACGCTGGAAGAGAGGAGGGAGAGAGGGGATATGATAGAGATGTTTAACTACCTCAGTGTTGTCGATATACAGGAGGCGGTGAGCTTTTTTCAAATGAAGGAAAACTCTGGAATGAGGGGACATAGGACGAAGAAGAGGAAACATGCTTAGGAGGAATCTACGAAAGTATTTGTTCACGGAAAGGGTGGTGTCTGCTGTTTGGGCCTGTTGGTGCTGGGTCTCAGAACCAAAAACCCAACGCCTCACCCCCACAAATTCCCCAACTGATTTCTTAGCACCACCGGCTGGGAAAGTACCAAAAACAGCTGTATAAACAAAAGAAGCTTCTTACATTACCCAAGAACATGAGAAGCAGGGTAGTGAGGGAACATAAAAGGGGGGAGCCATGGAAAATGGTCGCATATTCCTTAATCTATTGAGATAGACTTAAGGAAGATGTTCATCGACCCCCCCCTCCTTGTTCCAGACCAGGCAGTTATATATGCTGAAGTACAAAGAACTGGTTCTCAGGAACACATCACTACTACTACTACTTGACATTTATAGAGCGCTACTAGTGTTACGCAGCGCTGTACATAATAACGAAGAAGGACGGTCCCTGCTCAGATGAGCTTACAATCTAAAGAACGAAATGTCAAGTTGGGCAGTCTAGATTTCCTGGGTAGAGGTGTAGAGGTTAGGTGCCGAAGGCGACATTGAAGAGGTGGGCTTTAAGCAGAGATTTGAAGATGGGCAGGGAGGGGGCTTGGCGTATGTGCATGGGGGGGGGGGGGGTGAGGCGAGGCAGGATCATCATACAGGATGTCATTTGTTTCTTACAAAAGGCACATAAACATATATATATTGCATTTCCTTAAAAGGTACATCCTCAATAAAAGCAATCTTTACTCCCTGCCCACCCGACCTCCCCCTGCAATTCTCCCATCCTGTCCTGACTACAGGATTCTTGTCTCTCTCTCTCCTCTGCCAGGTACTCCGCCCCCTGTCATATGGAAATTAGTTAAAAGTCTCCTAGAGGAAGGTAGGGGAGGGGTGAGATACTTGCAGATGGCCTGCTTAATATCATTGTACAAAGACCAAAAGGTGCTTTGAAATATCAACTTGAATATAATCATATATTCTGTATTCATCCCTGGTAGTGATTAGCTTGGAAATGTATTCCCAACAGGGAGGGGGTGGAAAATTTTACAATTTAAAGATACAGATTTTTTATTGAACTCGTTAAACTGCTGTTCTCCTACAGTACTATACAATGCTGTGTTTTTAAATTTATTTAGAAGAAGATGACCCTAAGAACAGTAATGCAGAGACACATAAATGGAAGCTCAGTGAGAAGCCTGAAGAGGAAAAGATGTTCTCAGAAAGAGAGAAAGAAGAGACTTCGTCCTGTTCTGACTGGGGAGAAAAGGGAAAAAATCAAAATAAACAAAAACCTTCAACAGGAAGCTCAGCTCCGTGTGAACATTGTACCAGTAATATCACACAAACAGTGGAAGACCAGACAAACCAGATGAGAGTTCAGAAATGTTTGTGTGATGGATGTGAGATATTCCTTAATGATCATTTAACTCTGAAATCACATCAGAGATCCGATACTGAAGACAGACCATATACAGGTACGGACTGTGGGAAAACCTTCAGTCAAAAGAGAGAACTACAGCAACAGCAGAAAACATGCATAAGAGAGACCCACTGTATAGGTTCTGAGTGTGGGAAAGATTTCAGTAGGAAGAAAGAGAAACATGAGAACAATAATAAAGAAACTAGAGTGTGTACAACGACAGTAGATGAGAAAACCTTTATCAATAAAGGAAGCGTTACAAAATACCAGAAAAATGACACTGATGAGGGATTATCTGCATGTTCTAGTCGTGACAAAAGCTTCAGTCAGGAAGAAAATGTCATAAGAAATGCAAAATTCCAGCCAGAAGAGATACTAGTTTCAAGTGCTGAATGTAAGAAAAAATTCAGCCATAGAGAAGAATTAACAGATCATAAAACACCTCAACCTGGTGAAGAATCAATGACTAAACCTGAAAAAGTCTTTTGCAGAAAGACAGACCTCTCAAACTACCAGAAAATTCAGAAAAATGAAAGCTTGTGTACTTCTGCTGACAGTGGTACAAGTGGTTGCTGGAAAAGAAACCTCCCTATGCAGAAGAGAAACCACAAAGGAATGAAACAACTTAACTGTACTGAGTGTAATAAAAGCTTCAGTCAGAAGGGAAATCTCACAAATCACCAGAGAATCCACACAGGAGTGGAGCCGTTCATCTGCACTGAGTGTAATAAAAGCTTCAGTCAGAAAATAAGCCTCACAGAACACGAGAGAATCCACACAGGAATGAAACCATTCATCTGCAGTGAGTGTAATAAAAGCTTCAGTCGGAAAACAAACCTCAAAGAACACCAGAGAATCCACACAGGAATGAAACCATTCATCTGCAGTGAGTGTAATAGACGTTTCAGTCATAAAACAAACCTCACAGAACACCAGAGAATCCACACAGGAGTGAAACCATTCATCTGCACTGAGTGTAATAAAAGCTTCACTCATAAAAGAAACCTCACAAAACACCAGAGAATCCACACAGAAATGAAACCATTCATCTGCAGTGAGTGTAATAAAAGCTTCAGTCAGAAAACAAACCTCACAGAACACCAGAGAATCCACACAGGAGTGAAACCATTCATCTGCACTGAGTGTAATAAAAGCTTCACTCATAAAAGAAACCTCACAAAACACCAGAGAATCCACACAGAAATGAAACCATTCATCTGCAGTGAGTGTAATAAAAGCTTCAGTCAGAAAACAAACCTCACAGAACACCAGAGAATCCACACAGGAGTGAAACCATTCATCTGCACTGAGTGTAATAAAAGCTTCACTCTTAAAAGAAACCTCACAAAACACCAGAGAATCCACACAGGAATGAAACCATTCATCTGCACTGAGTGTAATAAAAGCTTCAGTCAGAAAACAAACCTCACAGAACACCAGAGAATCCACACAGGAATGAAACCATTCATCTGCAGTGAGTGTAATAAAAGCTTCAGTCGGAAAACAAACCTCAAAGAACACCAGAGAATCCACACAGGAATGAAACCATTCATCTGCAGTGAGTGTAATAGACGTTTCAGTCATAAAACAAACCTCACAGAACACCAGAGAATCCACACAGGAGTGAAACCATTCATCTGCACTGAGTGTAATAAAAGCTTCACTCATAAAAGAAACCTCACAAAACACCAGAGAATCCACACAGAAATGAAACCATTCATCTGCAGTGAGTGTAATAAAAGCTTCAGTCAGAAAACAAACCTCACAGAACACCAGAGAATCCACACAGGAGTGAAACCATTCATCTGCACTGAGTGTAATAAAAGCTTCACTCTTAAAAGAAACCTCACAAAACACCAGAGAATCCACACAGGAATGAAACCATTCATCTGCAGTGAGTGTAATAAAAGCTTCAGTCAGAAAACAAACCTCACAGACCACCAGAGAATCCACACAGGAGTGAAACCATTCATCTGCACTGAGTGTAATAAAAGCTTCACTTATAAAATAAGCCTCACAATACACCAGAGAATCCACACAGGAGTGAAACCGTTTATCTGCAGTGAGTGTAATAAAAGCTTCAGTCAGAAAACAAGCCTCACAGAACACCAGAGAATCCACACAGGAGTGAAACCGTTCATCTGCACTGAGTGTAATAAAAGCTTCACTTATAAAACAAACCTCACAGGACACCAGAGAATCCACACAGGAGTGAAACCGTTCATCTGCAGTGAGTGTAATAAAAGCTTCACTCATAAAAGAAACCTCACAGTACACCAGAGAATCCACACAGGAATGAAACCATTCATCTGCAGTGAGTGTAATAAAAGCTTCACTCATAAACCAAGCCTCACAGAACACCAGAGAATCCACACAGGAGTGAAACTATTCATCTGCACTGAGTGTAATAAAAGCTTCACTTATAAAATAAGCCTCACAATACACCAGAGAATCCACACAGGAGTGAAACCATTCATCTGCAGTGAGTGTAATAAAAGCTTCAGTCAGAAAACAAGCCTCACAGAACACCAGAGAATCCACACAGGAGTGAAACCGTTTATCTGCACTGAGTGTAATAAAAGCTTCAGTTGGAAAAGAAGCCTCACAGAACACCAGGGAATCCACACAGGAGTGAAACCATTCATCTGCACTGAGTGTAATAAAAGCTTCACTCATAAACCAAGCCTCACAAAACACCAGAGAATCCACACAGGAGTGAAACCGTTTATCTGCACTGAGTGTAATAAAAGCTTCAGTTGGAAAAGAAGCCTCACAGAACACCAGAGAATCCACACAGGAGTGAAACCATTCATCTGCACTGAGTGTAATAAAAGCTTCACTTATAAAATAAGCCTCACAATACACAAGAGAATCCACACAGGAATGAAACCATTCATCTGCACTGAGTGTAATAAAAACTTCACTCATAAAACAAGCCTCACAGAACACCAGAGAATCCACACAGGAGTGAAACCATTCATCTGCACTGAGTGTAATAAAAGCTTCACTCATAAAAAAAACCTCACAGTACACCAGAGAATCCACACAGGAATGAAACCATTCATCTGCACTGAGTGTGATAAAAGCTTCAATCATAAAATAAGCCTCACTATACACCAGAGAATCCACACAGGAGTGAAACCATTCATCTGCAGTTAGTGTAATAAAAGCTTCAGTCAGAAAACAAGCCTCACAGAACACCAGAGAATCCACACAGGAGTAAAACCATTCATCTGCACTGAGTGTAATAAAAGCTTCAGTAGGAAGGTACACCTCACAATACACCAGAGAATTCACACAGGAGTGAAACCGTTCATCTGCAGTGAGTGTAATAAAAGCTTCAGCCAGAAAACAAGCCTCAGAGAACACGAGAGAATCCACACAGGAATCAAACCATTCATCTGCACTGAGTGTAGTAAAAGCTTCAGTCAGAAATCAAGCCTCACAGTACACCAGAGAATCCACACAGAAGTGAAACTGTTCATCTGCACCGAGTGTAAGAAAAGCTTCAGTCATAAAACAAGCCTCAGAGAACACCAGAGAATCCATACAGGAAAGAAACCATTCATCTGCACTGAGTGTAATAAAAGCTTCAGTCAGAAATCAAGCCTCACAGTACACCAGAGAATCCACACAGGAATGAAACCATTCATCTGTACTGAGTGTAATAAAAGCTTCAGTCGGAAAACAAGCCTCACAATACACCAGAGAATCCACACAGGAGTGAAACCGTTTATCTGCACTGAGTGTAATAAAAGCTTCAGTTGGAAAAGAAGCCTCACAGAACACCAGGGAATCCACACAGGAGTGAAACCATTCATCTGCACTGAGTGTAATAAAAGCTTCACTCATAAACCAAGCCTCACAAAACACCAGAGAATCCACACAGGAGTGAAACCGTTTATCTGCACTGAGTGTAATAAAAGCTTCAGTTGGAAAAGAAGCCTCACAGAACACCAGAGAATCCACACAGGAGTGAAACCATTCATCTGCACTGAGTGTAATAAAAGCTTCACTTATAAAATAAGCCTCACAATACACAAGAGAATCCACACAGGAATGAAACCATTCATCTGCACTGAGTGTAATAAAGACTTCACTCATAAAACAAGCCTCACAGAACACCAGAGAATCCACACAGGAGTGAAACCATTCATCTGCACTGAGTGTAATAAAAGCTTCACTCATAAAAAAAACCTCACAGTACACCAGAGAATCCACACAGGAATGAAACCATTCATCTGCACTGAGTGTGATAAAAGCTTCACTCATAAAATAAGCCTCACTATACACCAGAGAATCCACACAGGAGTGAAACCATTCATCTGCAGTTAGTGTAATAAAAGCTTCAGTCAGAAAACAAGCCTCACAGAACACCAGAGAATCCACACAGGAGTGAAACCATTCATCTGCACTGAGTGTAATAAAAGCTTCAGTAGGAAGGGACACCTCACAATACACCAGAGAATTCACACAGGAGTGAAACCGTTCATCTGCAGTGAGTGTAATAAAAGCTTCAGCCGGAAAACAAGCCTCAGAGAACACGAGAGAATCCACACAGGAATCAAACCATTCATCTGCACTGAGTGTAGTAAAAGCTTCAGTCAGAAATCAAGCCTCACAGTACACCAGAGAATCCACACAGAAGTGAAACTGTTCATCTGCACTGAGTGTAAGAAAAGCTTCAGTCATAAAACAAGCCTCAGAGAACACCAGAGAATCCATACAGGAAAGAAACCATTCATCTGCACTGAGTGTAATAAAAGCTTCAGTCAGAAATCAAGCCTCACAGTACACCAGAGAATCCACACAGGAATGAAACCATTCATCTGTACTGAGTGTAATAAAAGCTTCAGTCGGAAAACAAGCCTCACAATACACCAGAGAATCCACACAGGAGTGAAACCATTCATCTGTACTGAGTGTAATAAAAGCTTCAGTCAGAAAACAAGCCTCACAGTACACCAGATAATTCACACAGGAATGAAACCATTCATCTGCAGTGAGTGTAATAAAACCTTTACTCACAAAATAAGCCTCACAATATACCAGAGAATCCACACAGGAATGAAACCACTTAACTGTACTGAGTGTAATAAAAGCTTCAGTCGGAAGAGAAACCTCACACAACACCAGAGAATCCACACAGGAGTGAAACCATTCATCTGCACTGAGTGTAATAAAAGCTTCACTCACAAAATAAGCCTCACAATACACCAGAGAATCCACACAGGAATGAAACCATTCATCTGCACTGAGTGTAATACTAGCTTCAGTCTGAAGCAAAACCTCACAAAACACCAGACAATCCACACAGGAGTGAAACTGTTCATCTGCACTGAGTGTAATAAAAGCTTCAGTCAGAAAACAAGCCTCACAAAACACCAGAGAATCCACACAGGAGTAAAACTGTTTATCTGCACTGAGTGTAATAAAAGCTTCAGTCAGAAAACAAGCCTCACAGAACACCAGAGAATCCACACAGGAGTGAAACCATTCATCTGCACTGAGTGTAATAAAAGCTTCAGTAGGAAGGGACACCTCACACAACACCAGAGAATCCACACAGGAATGAAACCATTCATCTGCACTGAGTGTAATAAAAGCTTCAGTCATAAAATAAGCCTCACACAACACCAGAGAATCCACACAGGAATGAAACCATTCATTTGCACTGAGTGTAATAAAAGCTTCACTCATAAAACAGACCTCACAAAACACCAGAGAATCCACACAGGAATGAAACCATTCTTCTCCGAGGACAAGCAGGCTGCTTGTTCTCACGACTGGGGTGACGTCCGCGGCAGCCCCCACCAACCGGAAAAAGCTTCGCGGGACGGTCAGCACGCAGGGCACGCCCACCGCGCATGCGCGGCCGTCTTCCCGCCCGTGCGCGACCGCTCCCGCCAGTTCCTTTTTTTTACGCGCCTGGAGAGAGTCGTGCCTTCGCCGCTCTCTCTGTTTTCAGCCGCCGGAAAGCCGTTCGCGTTTACCGCGATTCGTAATTTTCTAGTTTATTTAGTGTATTTAGTACACCGCGCGCTCCGGGTTTTCTTTTTCAAAAAAAAAAAAAAAAAAGAGCACGCGCTCCTTTTTCCCTAGTTTCTAGCGGGGGCGCCGCGTTGCGGCCTAGTGGCCGCGCGGTCGATTTTCTTTTTCGAGGTGTGATTTCCGCCACCATCGACGACTTTAACTTCGCCGACGCGATTTTTCCGTCGATGTCCTCGAAGGTCCCGAGTGGATTTAAAAAGTGTGGTCGGTGCGGCCGGCCGATCTCGCAGACCGACACCCACGCTTGGTGCCTCCAGTGCCTCGGGCCGGAGCACAATATCAAGTCGTGTTCTCTGTGTCTCGGTCTCCGGAAACGGACTCAGGTTGTGAGGCAAGTTCTACGGGACCGTCTTTTTAGAACTTGCGCCGGCCCCTCGACGTCGACCTTGACGGCATTGGTATCGACGCCCGGTCCTTCGGTACCGGTATCGATGCCCGAGAAA
Organism: Microcaecilia unicolor; assembly: GCF_901765095.1. Lineage (NCBI taxonomy): Eukaryota > Metazoa > Chordata > Amphibia > Gymnophiona > Siphonopidae > Microcaecilia > Microcaecilia unicolor. Next base: position 4,411,968 of record NC_044031.1, read on the forward strand.
TCGGCACCGATGGCATCGACCCCAGGAGAACAGGTCCCGTCGGCCCGCCGGTCCTCCGGTGAGGGTAGAGGTGAGAGGCCGCGTGGGCAGTCGGCCCCGGTCACTCCCTCAGCCCGTGGCCCACGGGACCGAACCCTGTCTGACCCGGTTCCTCGAGACCGAGGGGGATCGTCCTCCTCCTCCTCCATACCACCCGGCACCGGTGACGGGCATCGCAAGAAGACTAAGAAGCACCGTCACCGGTCGCCCTCGATGCATCCGGACATCGGAGAGGAGTCGACGCCGAAGCGTCCGCGTCGGGAGGAGAGGTCCCCGTCGGTTGTGGAGGTACCGACGCGTCAGGGTTCCGGCACTTCGGTGCCGTCTCCTGGCCCCCATCAGATCCCGGCACCGACGCCTCTACCGGCCCCACCGCCTTTCCCGGCAGCGGGCCTGGACGAGTGCCTCAGAGCCATCCTTCCAGGGATCCTGGAAGGGCTGATGCGGCAGGCTGTGCGGCGCCGGTCTCGACAGCCACGCAGGTGGAGTCCCCGTCGACGTCGATGGAGGGAGCTTCGTCCCCGCCGGCGCGGGAGTCCACCACTCGACGACACCGAGGCCTCGGTGCCTCGACGTCGAGCCGGGCCCGGTTCAGGACACAGCTACGTGAGCTTATGTCCGATACCGAGGATGAGGCCTCGTGGGGGGAAGAGGAGGACCCTAGATATTTCTCCTCAGAGGAGTCTACGGGCCTTCCCTCGGATCCCACGCCTTCACCGGAGAGGAAGCTCTCGCCTCCTGAGAGTCTCTCCTTTGCCTCCTTTGTGCGGGATATGTCTATTTGCATTCCCTTTCCCGTGGTCTCTGTGGATGAGCCGAGGGCTGAGATGCTCGAGGTCCTCGACTATCCATCACCACCTAGAGAGTCCTCCACGGTGCCGTTGCACAATGTCCTCAAGGAGACACTGCTTCGGAACTGGATGCGACCATTAACTAATCCCACCATTCCCAAGAAAGCAGAGTCCCAGTACAGGATCCACTCTGACCCAGAGTTAATGCGGCCACAATTGCCCCATGACGTGGATTCTGCTCTCAAGCGGGCAGGGAGTTCGAGGGATACCGCCTCGGCGCCCCCGGGGCGGGAGTCTCGCACTCTGGACTCGTTTGGGAGGAAGGCCTACCAATCCTCCATGCTCGTGACCCGCATCCATTTGGATACAGAAAGTGAAGGTGCCTTGGTGCTTTATAACTTTTGCTACGTGAGACGTGGGGTAAGGAATATTGTAGATGAAAATATTCGAGTTATTCCCCAAGTTTTCCACGTCATCACTGTGACCCCTGACGCAGGTGCTAGTCACCGAAACACGGCCCGTGTCGGGTCAAGGCTCATTCATTAAAGAACTTTGTTCCATTTTAAAGGCCCGTGGTGCTGTTTTTTTGTTTGGTTCGTGACCCGCATCCAGTCATACCAGCTCTATACGAGCATCCACATGCGGAATAATGTGAAGCAACTGGCGGACCTGGTCGATAAGCTCCCGCCGGAGCAGTCCAGGCCTTATCAGGAGGTGGTCAGGCAGCTGAAGGCGTGCAGAAAGTTCCTGTCCAGGGGTATCTATGACACCTGTGACGTGGCATCTCGTGCTGCGGCCCAAGGTATAGTGATGCGCAGGCTCTCATGGCTGCGTGCCTCTGACCTGGACAACCGCACCCAGCAGAGACTGGCTGACGTCCCTTGCCGGGGGGATAACATTTTTGGTGAGAAGGTCGAGCAGCTGGTGGACCAACTGCATCAGCGGGAAACCGCCCTCGACAAGCTCTCCCACCGGGCGCCTTCAGCATCCACCTCAGCTGGTGGACGTTTTTCCCGGGCCCGGCAGGCTGCACCCTATTCTTTTGCAAAGTGTAGGTACAACCAGCCGGCCCGAAGGCCTCGTCAGGCACAGGGACAGCCCCAGCGCGCTCGTTCTCTTCAACAGCGTGCGCCTAAGCAGCCCCCTGCGCCTCCACAGCAAAAGCCGGGGACGGGCTTTTGACTGGATCCACGGGAACATAGCCGCCCTCAAAGTGTCCGTACCGGACGATCTGCCGGTCGGGGGGAGGTTAAAAATTTTTCACCAAAGGTGGCCTCTCATAATCTCCGACCAGTGGGTTCTCCAAATAGTGCGGTGCGGATACGCCCTGAATTTGGCCTCCCTGCCACCAAATTGTCCTCCGGGAGCTCAATCCTTCAGCTCCCATCACAAGCAGGTACTTGCAGAGGAACTCTCCGCCCTTCTCAGCGCCAATGCGGTCGAGCCCGTACCACCCGGGCAGGAAGGGCAGGGATTCTATTCCAGGTACTTCCTTGTGGAAAAGAAAACAGGGGGGATGTGTCCCATCCTAGACCTGAGAGGCCTGAACAAATTCCTGGTCAAAGAAAAGTTCAGGATGCTTTCCTTGGGCACCCTTCTGCCAATGATTCAGAAAAACGATTGGCTATGTTCCCTGGATTTAAAGGACGCATACACTCACATCCCGATACTGCCAGCTCACAGACAGTATCTCAGATTCCGCCTGGGCGCACGGCACTTTCAGTATTGTGTGCTGCCCTTTGGGCTCGCCTCTGCCCCACGAGTGTTTACCAAGTGCCTCGTGGTGGTGGCGGCGTATCTACGCAAGCTGGGAGTGCACGTGTTCCCATATCTCGACGATTGGCTGGTCAAGAGCACCTCGGAGGCAGGAGCCCTCCGGTCCATGCAGTGCACTATTCAACTTCTGGAGCTGCTGGGGTTTGTGATAAATTACCCAAAGTCCCATCTCCAGCCAACACAGTCTCTGGAATTCATAGGAGCGCTGCTGAATACCCAGACGGCTCAGGCCTTCCTTCCCGAAGCGAGGGCCAACAACCTCCTGTCCCTGGCTTCGCGGACCAGAGCGTCTCAGCAGGTCACAGCTCGGCAGATGTTGAGACTTCTGGGTCATATGGCCTCCACAGTTCATGTGACTCCCATGGCTCGTCTTCACATGAGATCTGCTCAATGGACCCTAGCTTCCCAGTGGTTCCAAGCCACCGGGAATCTAGAAGATGTCATCCGCCTCTCCACCAGTTGCCGCACTTCTCTGCTCTGGTGGACCATTCGGACCAATTTGACCCTGGGACGTCCATTCCAAATTCCGCAGCCCACGAAAGTGCTGACGACGGATGCATCTCGCCTGGGGTGGGGAGCTCATGTCGATGGGCTCCACACCCAGGGTCTGTGGTCCCTCCAGGAAAAGGATCTGCAGATCAACCTCCTGGAGCTCCGAGCGATCTGGAACGCACTGAAGGCTTTCAGAGATCGGCTGTCCTGCCAAATTATCCAAATTCGGACAGACAATCAGGTTGCAATGTATTACACCAACAAGCAGGGGGGCACCGGATCTCGCCCCCTGTGTCAGGAAGCCGTCGGGATGTGGACTTGGGCCCGCCGGTTCGGCATGCTTCTCCAAGCCACATACCTGGCAGGTGTAAACAACAGTCTGGCCGACAGACTGAGCAGAGTCATGCAACCGCACGAGTGGTCGCTTCATTCCAGAGTGGTACGCAAGATCTTCCGAGAGTGGGGCACCCCCTCGGTGGACCTTTTCGCCTCTCTGACCAACCACAAGCTGCCTCTGTTCTGTTCCAGACTTCAGGCCCACGGCAGGCTAGCGTCGGATGCCTTTCTCCTCCATTGGGGGACCGGCCTCCTGTATGCTTATCCTCCCATACCTTTGGTGGGGAAGACCTTACTGAAGCTCAAGCAAGACCACGGCACCATGATTCTGATAGCGCCCTTCTGGCCCCGTCAGATCTGGTTCCCTCTTCTTCTGGAGTTGTCCTCCGAAGAACCGTGGAGATTGGAGTGTTTTCCGACTCTCATCTCGCAGAACGACGGAGCGTTGCTGCACCCCAACCTTCAGTCCCTGGCTCTCACGGCCTGGATGTTGAGGGCGTAGACTTCACTGCGTTGGGTCTGTCGGAGGGTGTCTCCCGTGTCTTGCTTGCCTCTAGGAAGGATTCCACTAAAAAGAGTTACTTTTTCAAGTGGAGGAGGTTCGTCGTTTGGTGTGAGAGCAAGGCCCTAGAACCTCGTTCTTGCCCTGCACAGAACCTGCTTGAATACCTTCTGCACTTATCAAAGTCTGGCCTCAAGACCAACTCAGTAAGGAATCACCTTAGTGCGATTAGTGCTTACCATTATCGTGTGGAAGGTAAAGCCATCTCTGGAGAGCCTTTAGTCGTTCGATTCATGAGAGGCTTGCTTTTGTCAAAGCCCCCTATCAAGCCTCCTACAGTGTCATGGGATCTCAACGTCGTCCTCACCCAGCTGATGAAACCTCCTTTTGAGCCACTGAATACCTGCCATCTGAAGTACTTGACCTGGAAGGTCATTTTCTTGGTGGCAGTTACTTCAGCTCATAGGGTCAGTGAGCTTCAAGCCCTGGTAGCTCATGCTCCATATACCAAATTTCATCACAACAGAGTAGTGCTCCGCACCCACCCAAAGTTCCTGCCGAAGGTGGTGTCGGAGTTCCATCTTAACCAGTCAATTGTCTTGCCAACATTCTTCCCCAGGCCGCATACCCGCCCTGCTGAACGTCAGTTGCACACATTGGACTGCAAGAGAGCATTGGCCTTCTACTTGGAGCGGACGCAGCCCCACAGACAGTCCGCCCAATTGTTTGTTTCTTTCGACCCTAACAGGCTAGGGGTCACTGTCGGGAAACGCACCATCTCCAATTGGCTAGCAGATTGCATTTCCTTCACTTACGCCCAGGCTGGGCTGGCTCTTGAGGGTCATGTCACGGCTCATAGTGTTAGAGCCATGGCAGCGTCGGTCGCCCACTTGAAGTCAGCCACTATTGAAGAGATTTGCAAGGCTGCGACGTGGTCATCTGTCCACACATTCACATCACATTACTGCCTCCAGCAGGATACCCGACGCGACAGTCGGTTCGGGCAGTCGGTGCTGCAGAATCTGTTTGGGGTGTAAATCCAACTCCACCCTCCAGGACCCGAATTTATTCTGGTCAGGCTGCACTCTCAGTTAGTTGTTCTTCGTAGGTCAATTTCTGTTATACCCTCGCCGTTGCGAGGTTCAATTGACCTGGGTTCTTGTTTTGAGTGAGCCTGAGAGCTAGGGATACCCCAGTCGTGAGAACAAGCAGCCTGCTTGTCCTCGGAGAAAGTGAATGATACATACCTGTAGCAGGTGTTCTCCGAGGACAGCAGGCTGATTGTTCTCACCTACCCTCCTTCCTCCCCTTTGGAGTTGCGTTTTCATCTTTGCTTGTCATTCAACTGGCGGGAGCGGTCGCGCACGGGCGGGAAGACGGCCGCGCATGCGCGGTGGGCGTGCCCTGCGTGCTGACTGTCCCGCGAAGCTTTTTCCGGTTGGTGGGGGCTGCCGCGGACGTCACCCCAGTCGTGAGAACAATCAGCCTGCTGTCCTCGGAGAACACCTGCTACAGGTATGTATCATTCACTATCTGCAGTGAGTGTAATAAAAGCTTCAGGCATAAAGGACACCTCACAATACACCAGAGAATCCACATAGGAATGAAACCATTCATCTGCACTGAGTGTAATAAAAGCTTCAGTCAAAAGGGAAACCTCACAAAACACCAGAGAATCCACACAGGAATGAAACCATTCATCTGCAGTGAGTGTAATAAAAGGTTCAGTCAGAAAACAAGCCTCACAATACACCAGAGAATCCACACAGGAATTAAACCATTCATCTGCAGTGAGTGTAATAAAAGCTTCAGTCAGAAGCAATACCTCACAATACACCAGAGAATCCACACAGGAATGAAACCATTCATCTGCACTGAGTGTAATAAAAGCTTCATTCAAAAGAGACACCTCACAAAACACCAGAGAATCCACACAGGAATGAAGCCATTTAGATGTTCTGAGTGTGGTAAGAGCTTTATTAACAATGAAACACTCACCATGCACCAGAATAGCCATTGACGAGTAAAACCATTTCCATGTACTGAGTGTGGCAAATGGTTCAGGTTGAAGAAATACATGATAATACACCAGAGAATCCATGCAGGAGTGAAGCCATTTAAATGTTCTGAGTGTGGTATGAGCTTTATTAACAATGAAACACTCACCATGCACCAGAATAGCCATTGACGAGTAAAACCATTTCCATGTACTGAGTGTGGCAAATGGTTCAGGTTGAAGAAATACATGATAATACACCAGAGAATCCATGCAGGAGTGAAGCCATTTAGATGTTCTGAGTGTGGTAAAACCTTCACTGAGAAGGGACATCTCGCCAAGGCCACTACAGAGTTCACATGAGAGTGAAGCCATTTACATGCACTGAGTGTAATAAAAGCTTCTGTTAGAAGGTAAACCTCAAGAACCTATAGAAATGATAAGTAGTAGTAGTAGTAGAAACCACCGAATGATCCACACAGGAAGGTTCATATAAATAGCTAGGAGTGGAGGAAGAAACGTCTAAAAAGCTGAAATGGCCGAGAGAAAATATCAGTAATGACTATTATAGGAGACTTCCTGCACTCTCATATTGTTTTGGTATTTCAGACTGGCCTCTTAAACACCTGTAAAAACTAGGGGGCCCTTTTTACTAAGCTGCGTAAACGCCTACGAGCACCCAATGTGCGTCAATTTGGAGTCATCACCCGGCTACTGCGTGGCTTGGGCAGTAATTTTGATTTTTACGTGTGTCTACTATGCCAGAAAATTATTTCTATTTTAGGTGCAGGGTGGAAACCAGACGGTAATCATCATTCTACGCACGTAGACCATTACCACCCGGTTAACGCTTGAGACCCTAAGTCAATGGGTAGCGGTAAGGTCTCAGGCTCAAAATGGACGTGCTCCAATTTTTATTTTGATGAAGTCAAGGAGTAGCTGGTTCAGGAACCACTAAGAGGGGGAACAATTCTAGACCTAGTGCTTAGTGGAGCATGATCTGGTTCAGGAGGTAATGGTGCTAGGGACGCTTGATAACAGTGATCATAACATGATCAGATTTGATATAAGCTCTGTGGTAAGTACACACAGGAAATCCAATATGTTAGCATTTAACTTTCAAAAAAGAGACTATGATAAAATGAGAAGAAGGGTGAAAAAAAAGGAGCAGCTGCAAAGGTCAAAAAATTACATGGGGGCTGGGGGGGCAGAGCAATATGGCTGAGAGGACACAGGAGAATCTGCTCTATCGTGCCTTCTAAGCATAAGGGTAAGGTGAGATTTTATTCCCCTGAAGCCACCTCTATCCCTCTTGGTCAACTGAAGTTGGATTCATTTGTGCTCCCGCAGCGGGCAGGAAATGAGGGTGAGATCCCAGCTCAGTACTGGACGCAGGGAGAGTCCCAGCTTTCGGGAGAGACATCTTTGTTTCCCTCAGACCAGGTTGTTCCACCACTTCGACAACAGCAGACTGTAGAGGAGGCTGTGAAGACTCCAAAGAAAGATGTGACGTCTTCAGCAGCCGCTGTGGGGGATTCTCCTGGGTCAAACCACCGGGTCTTGTTTCTGACTATCCCTTTTTGTTGGATGGATATTTTGGTTTGTTCACCCACTGGCACCCTTGGATCATAATCCAAAATTACAACCCATTGATCCCATTACAATCTGCTACTAAAGGATTGCTGGAAGTACCCTCATCTATCGAGAGTCTCTCTTTAGAAGTGCTGGACCAACTCTATGGAATGCTCTACCGGATTCAGTTTGCAATACATCATCTTATTTGGCTTCCAGAAAACTACTGAAAGCACATTATTTTGTACAAGTTTTCCCTAGATGAGGATGTTGACAGTACGCTCATAGTATACTCAGATTTATATGTGATCACATTTGATATTTGATCTACAAAACTGTCCACTCTGCAGACTTCACTTACCTAGGAACCAAATGGTGGAACTCCTTAGCACCCAAAATAAGAAATATACAGGAATATACTAGATTCCGCAAAATCCTCAAATCATTCCTATTCAAACAAACCTTCACAAAGAACGACCAGATCTCAAACAATTAATTATTACCTGAAGTGGTTATTACTCTATTTACCATTAACTTTCTCTTTGCTTCATGTACAATTTCTTATTCATAAAAGATTTTCTAAATGTTAAACATCCATAGATATCCCTGTTTGTTTATGATATTGTATTGTAAAATTGAATTCTTACAACAAATTACTTTCTTATGCATTATTCTTTGTTATGTATCTTATACAGTTTATTGTAAGCCACATCGAACTCAAACTTGTTTGGGATAATGTGGGATATAAATGTCATCAATAAATAAATCCATAATTACATTTTTGTAGTCCAAAGGAGCTATTTTCTCGCTGTTTTCGTTGTTGAGTGTGATTCCTTTTACCTTTAGGTGGGTCTCCCTTCTGGATAAACTGTTCCCGTATGTTTTACGATCGGCTGAGACAAACTCTGTGATATGCTCACCCCTAGAGATCTCACTCTTTAATTCACTTAAATAGTCACTCAAAAGATGATTCCACTTACCCTCCTTGCTCACAAAAATCAGAGTCTGTGTCGACAGGGCTCTTGTAAAGCGTGAAGAGCCCTGTACAGTTCTAACCTGCATGCGCAGTTGTAAAAGAGGCTATGAAGATGTTAGTATTACCCGGTGGTGCACAAAATTCCTTTGTGCGCTTCCACATGCCGCATCATCGACTATAAGATCGCGAGACGACACAGTTTGTTCATGGGGAAACAGGTGCATATAGAGCTCATCCGGGTCTCTTGTGATGCTTGTGGCAGGTACAGTGGGGGAAATAAGTATTTGATCCCTTGCTGATTTTGTAAGTTTGCCCACTGACAAAGACATGAGCAGCCCATAATTGAAGGGTAGGTTATTGGTAACAGTGAGAGATAGCACATCACAAATTAAATCCGGAAAATCACATTGTGGAAAGTATATGAATTTATTTGCATTCTGCAGAGGGAAATAAGTATTTAATCCCTCTGGCAAACAAGACCTAATACTTGGTGGCAAAACCCTTGTTGGCAAGCACAGCGGTCAGACGTCTTCTGTAGTTGATGATGAGGTTTGCACACATGTCAGGAGGAATTTTGGTCCACTCTTTGCAGATCATCTCTAAATCATTAAGAGTTCTGGGCTGTCGCTTGGCAACTCGCAGCTTCAGCTCCCTCCATAAGTTTTCAATGGGATTAAGGTCTGGTGACTGGCTAGGCCACTCCATGACCCTAATGTGCTTCTTCCTGAGCCACTCCTTTGTTGCCTTGGCTGTATGTTTTGGGTCATTGTCGTGCTGGAAGACCCAGCCACGACCCATTTTTAAGGCCCTGGCGGAGGGAAGGAGGTTGTCACTCAGAATTGTACGGTACATGGCCCCATCCATTCTCCCATTGATGCGGTGAAGTAGTCCTGTGCCCTTAGCAGAGAAACACCCCCAAAACATAACATTTCCACCTCCATGCTTGACAGTGGGGACGGTGTTCTTTGGGTCATAGGCAGCATTTCTCTTCCTCCAAACACGGCGAGTTGAGTTCATGCCAAAGAGCTCAATTTTTGTCTCATCTGACCACAGTACCTTCTCCCAATCACTCTCGGCATCATCCAGGTGTTCACTGGCAAACTTCAGACGGGCCGTCACATGTGCCTTCCGGAGCAGGGGGACCTTGCGGGCACTGCAGGATTGCAATCCGTTATGTCGTAATGTGTTACCAATGGTTTTCGTGGTGACAGTGGTCCCAGCTGCCTTGAGATCATTGACAAGTTCCCCCCTTGTAGTTGTAGGCTGATTTCTAACCTTCCTCATGATCAAGGATACCCCACGAGGTGAGATTTTGCGTGGAGCCCCAGATCTTTGTCGATTGACAGTCATTTTGTACTTCTTCCATTTTCTTACTATGGCACCAACAGTTGTCTCCTTCTCGCCCAGGGTCTTACTGATGGTTTTGTAGCCCATTCCAGCCTTGTGCAGGTGTATGATCTTGTCCCTGACATCCTTAGACAGCTCCTTGCTCTTGGCCATTTTGTAGAGGTTAGAGTCTGACTGATTCACTGAGTCTGTGGACAGGTGTCTTTCATACAGGTGACCATTGCCGACAGCTGTCTGTCATGCAGGTAACGAGTTGATTTGGAGCATCTACCTGGTCTGTAGGGGCCAGATCTCTTACTGGTTGGTGGGGGATCAAATACTTATTTCCCTCTGCAGAATGCAAATAAATTCATATACTTTCCACAATGTGATTTTCCGGATTTAATTTGTGATGTGCTATCTCTCACTGTTACCAATAACCTACCCTTCAATTATGGGCTGCTCATGTCTTTGTCAGTGGGCAAACTTACAAAATCAGCAAGGGATCAAATACTTATTTCCCCCACTGTAGATGTCTTCTTTGGCCAAACTTCCCCCACAAAGAGTTTAAGAACAGTTTTGTTCACGGTTATCTGATCAGCACGTAAAAGCACACTTTCTTTCTGATAGAAATCATCTATGCACTTGTTTTGTTGTTCAGCATCAGTACACCACTGAGGAAACCCCGATGCTTCCTGCTTTTGACGCAGATGCATGCTTATGTATTCTCAAAGAGGTGGTTGTGGGTGACTGGTGAGAGTGAGAGGGACTGTGATTCTGGTTGGTAATTGTGCTAAATGGGAAAAAAATGTAAAAGGATTTAAAGTGGATTGAAGGGAGTCTGAAGGTGAGTTTACTAGTTGGGATTAGTGTGTGGGAGGGTCAAAGTGCACTCTGGGAGCTGTAGTCTTTCCTAGGAGAGGTTAATGTCACAGTGTGGTTTTTGGGCTGGTTTAGGGCATGGAAAATGTTTTCCATCTGGCAACACTGGTTTAGAGAGAAGGTGAAAGCACCATAGGCGGTCGGTGGCCCAACTGTTTGGGGAGGCTAAAGGGGGTGGGGTTAGGAGTGGAGCCAGGGGCGGAGCTTATAGCCATAATTAACACAAAAAAAAATAAGTAAAAATAAAAGTCACAATTAATACCTTTTATTAAATTTAGATATTAGATATGTATCATATGTCAAAGAATAAAGTGGTTGCTCAAAGCATATACTAACCACAATCGCTCAGCTGTAAAACACTGTGCACAAATTTGTGCAAATTCACACTCAGAACCTTACTGTACCATAACTCTAGGCAGACCCTAATACACCAATATACCACCCATATGGAAAATGCAGACTGTCAACAATATGAAACAAGGGATCATAATATCACAATTCTCATGTAGAGCCACAAAACACCCTTTTAGGGTGGAAAGTGTTCACAATGAGCTCCTTTTATTAACGACCATATCCTTCAAGAGGTAGTGTGTCATGATTTAGGCTCTAAAACCCTTTCCGATGTTTTGGTGCCACCTCAGTAATGCCAATACACAATCTCTCCACTGCAAAACACTATACACAAACTTGTGCAAAAACACACTCATAACCTTAGCAAACCATAACAGCACTAATTCCAAGGACAGGACGAGCTACAACCTTATGCGTCGAAAGGCAGAACTGTAATTACACTGGGCTCTAAAACACCAGTACACAACCTAGTGAAACAAAAAAAAGGGCTGCAAATACTACACGCTAGCTGAATACTGCACCTTGATTGCACATGAAAAACACATGACACAACAGATATGAAGGCAAAACTGGAAAGTTACCTCAAGAAGTCAGACTCAGCATGCAGCAATACTAGAAAAATTGAAACTTACATGCAAAATATCAGAGATCCACATTTCCAAAATCTGACATATTCCAGTTAATAAATTCTGAATAAAATACTTTTTTCTACCTTTGTTGTCTGATCATTTAATTTTTCTATTCGCTTTGGTCCCAGTGTCTTCTTTCCATTTGATATTTTTTCTCTCAACGTGTCCACCATCCTCCTGTGTCCTTATGCGTCCTGCCTACCATCTGTAGCCCTGTCCCTATCCTTTCTCCAGTTTCAGCATCTGCCCTCAAAATGTTCCGATCTAGCCCTTAAATTCAGCAATTTGCCCTCCATCCATATCCAGCATTTTCCCCTCCCTCCATCCATGTGCATGTACTTCCTCTGTCTTCCCTTCCCTCCATCCATGTCCAGCATTTCTCCTCTCTCCCTTCCACTCCATCCGTGTGCATCTCCTTCCTTTGTCTTTCCTTCCCTCCATCCTTGTCCAACATTTCTCCTCTCTTCCCTGCCCTCCACTCCATCCATGTCCAGCTCCTTCCCTCTTTCTCTCCTACCTTTCCATCCAGTGTCATCCTTCTTTCTCTCTCCATCCTTCTACCTATTACCCTCTCCCAATCCTTCTGTCTATTGTCTCCCTCTCCTTCCATCCATTGTCTCCCTCTATCTCCCCTTCCTTCTAAACAGTTCTCTCTCTCGACCCTTTTCCATTAAGCATGTCATCTCTATCCCCATCCTTCCAGTGTCTTTCCTCTTTCCATCCCTACCCTTACATCCAGTGTCCTCCTTCTTTCTGCCCCCTCCTTCCAGCATTTTCCCTCTTTCTCCCTCCTTTCATTCAGCATTTCTCCGTCTGACAGCTAGGGTCTTCCCCAGTTTCTCCCCAGCAGATTCTCTCTCTCTCTCCTGCCCATGTCCCCTCTTTCTCTCCCCGTCTTTCCACTCATATCTCTCTCTCTGCACCCCTCTTCCATTCAGCATCTTCTCTCTGGCTCTCCCCTGCTCTTTTCCATGCCCCTGGCTCTCCCCTGCTCTTTTCCATGGCCCCTCTTTCTCTCCCCATCTCTCTTTGGCTCTTCCCTGCTCTTTTCCATGTCCCTGGCTTTCCCCTGCTCTCTTCCATGTCCCCCTTTTCTCTCCCCATCTCTCTCTGGCTCTCTCCTGCTCTCTTCCATGTCCCCTCTTTCTCTCCCCATCTCTCTCTGGCTCTCCCCTGCTCTTTTGCATGTCCCTGGCTCTCCCCTGCACTTTTCCACTTTCTCTCTCTCTCCTCCAGTGTCCTCATGCATCTCTCCTCTCCCTCATGCATCCCACCTTTCTCTTCCCTCCCCTTCTTGCTTCCCTTAGATCTAGACTACCATCACTCTCACTCCTTTCTCCACCCCCCTTTTCCCATTCCCCTGCCCTGCCATTGCTTTCCATCCTCCCTCTTCCCCTTAGATGTGGCATCACATCCTCCTCTCTCCACTCCCCTTTCCCTTTGGTCTGGCAGCTGGCTGGCATCGCTCCCCCCCCCCCCCTCCGGACTAGTGCGGTATCACTCTCCCCCTCCGCTCCTGTCACGTCTTTCAACTTCGAACAACCCCCACCCCACTTTTACTCCTTACGAACTCTAGCAAGTCAAGTCACAGTGATCACTTGAACTGTAAGCTCTTTAAGGCAGAAAAAGGGTAGTACTGTAAGGTACGTTAAACATTTGGGAAGGCCAGCTAAAAGTCCAATTAAATGATGAAAATTACTTTGGGGGAACAACACAGCAAAAAAACAAACAGGTTGTTTCAAGACTATCTAGTATGGGGGATGTGTCCATCGGTTCTACTGTGGTTCAAACACTGTATTACTGCTGCCCAGCGAGGAATCTGCGGCTTCCGCCCCGCCCGCCCGAGGAACCAAGTTTTCAAAATGACCAGGGATGCTAAACCCAACGGAAAATACCCATCCCTGGACACCTCTCTGGCCCGGCTCGAACAAAAGCAGACGGTACTCACGCTCATAGTGCGGGAGAACTCGAGAGCCTACGGCAGAGAGGGAAAAGCAGCGCGGGCGCACACCTGAAGTCCATTAACAACAGCTGAATCCACGGTACAGTGACCTGTAGCAGCAGCAGTGATGTAAGCGCTGCTTTCAGCCTGCCCCGGAAGCACTCTCTGTACAGCTTCCCGTAGGCGGGACGCTGTCCAGAGAAGGCTTCCGGGGCAGACTGAAAGCTGCGCTTACATCGCTGCTGCTGCTGCTACCGGAAGCCTTGAAGTTGAAAGACTTGACAGGAGCTGAGGGGAAGAGCGATACCGCACTAGTCGGGGGACGGGAAGGACAGCCCCGCACCGGGGGGGGGGGGGGTAAAGATGGCAGCATCGCACGGTCTGCACGTACCAGTCGGGGGGGAGGGAGAGAGGGAGATGTTCAAGGCAGCACCCACTCACGAGCTGCACCCAGGCCGGTCCGCCCCCACTGCCCCGCCCTTGCTGCACTTGTGGCTGGGGAGGCTTAGCCTCCGCAAGCCTCTTATACCGGGTGCCTATGGAAAGCACTGAGAGTGAGAGGACGTATGTTGGTGATCTGTGAGAGAGAAAGGATTGATTTGAAGTTTATTTAGAGAAAGTATAAATGCTGAAGAGAGTAGTTGAGGCACTGGTTGTGGGTGACTGGTGAGAGTGAGAGGGACTGTTTTTCTGGTTGGTGATGTTACCACCCCTCTCGGCTGGAATGTAGTGATGTGCTCCCAGGTACCTGTTGTTGTAGTCGTGGCGAATATCCAGGGAACACACACTCACAGCCGAGGGAGTAGAACAATTAAACTAACCTCGTCCTTTACTCTCAAAGAATAAAGGAGGAAAGAAGCTAAATTTAGGATTTATTTCTGAAATGGAAGGACCAAACTTTCAGATTTGCAAGATATCTTTTTCTTTATTGAATACAAATGCAAGCAAATCTTCATTCAAATAAACTCAAATTCACAATTAGTGTGTGGCTTAATAGAACTGCAATAACCTATTCAACATGCAAATGTAGAACTATATGTATACCCTTAACTTTTTTGTTTCACCTAAAAAGGCAGAAAAGAACCTTTTCAGATAAGTATTTCAATCAGTTATTTGTTGTTATTCTCTTTCCTGATGTAAAAACTGGAGTCTTTGTGAGCACTATTGGTGTTTTTGCAGGGATCTCATGGATTTTTAATATCTGATGTTCTGTTCCTTTGTTTTCCCTTAAGATGTTGTGAAAAAAAATAATATATTTCTTTCAACACCCTTGGCAATGTCACTTAGCTGTAGTTGAATTTGTTTAGGTGATGTCTTTCTTGCGTTGCAGCTCATCTGGAAATCCTTCAGCGGATGATCTACAGAGTTCTTCTTCCTAAACCTCACTTATAAAGAAAATAAATGGATGCAAAACCCTGAACTCCCTGTGCTAGCCCAGGCACTGACTCCTCTCTGGTGACATTTAATCAGTTCTCAATACTGTGGCCACACTCTCTATTTGAAACAAAATAATTTACAGGAGTACTCACTTCACAGCCTATTTCTCACTGTTAATTCCCTGAAAGGTGTTAATCCGTAAACAAACCTTTTCTGTAGATGGGAAGGCGGTAGAACGAGAGGACATGATATGAGATTGAAGGGGGGGCACACTCAAGAAAAATGTTAGGAAGTATTTTTTCACGGAGAGAGTGGTAGATACTTGGAATTCCCTCCTGCGGGAGGTGGTGGAGATGAAAACGGTAGCGGAATTCAAGCATGCGTGGGATAAACATAAAGGAATCCTGTGCAGAAGGAATGGATCCTCAGAAGCTTAGCCGAGATTGGGAGGCGGGGCTGGTGTTTGGGAGGTGGGGCTAGTGCTGGGCAAGACTTCTACGGTCTGTGTCCTGAAAATGGCAGATACAAATCAAGGTAAGGTATACACAAGAAGTAGCACATATGAATTTATCTTGTTTGGCAGACTAGATGGACCATGCAGGTCTTTTTTCTGCCGTCATCTACTATGTTACTATGTTATTCTATAATGCTGCCGAAGACTCTGGCATTGCCTTCAGGGATCTCAAACATTAAATATTCAAATGGTAATTCAACATTCCATCTCACAGACTTCACATAAAAATACAATATTTTATTATTATTATTATTATTTATTGGATTTGTATCCCACATTTTCCCACCTATTTGCAGGCTCAATGTGGCTTGCAGAGTCCTGTTATGGCATTGTCATTCCAGGATATCGGATACAATTAGTGATATAAAAAGGCTGAGTCAAGGAAAAGAAAAGAAGTAGGCGGATGAGTGTAGGAGGTAGACTTTCATGACTGGGGTGGGTTGGCGAGGTGGTTTAGTAAGGCTATGGGTTCTCTTTGTAGGTCTTGTTGAAGAGATATGTCTTCAGCGATTTACAAAAGTTGGTTATTTCATCAAGAGTTTTCACAACTGCATGCTCATGTAAGAGAAGGTCGTTGCATGTATCAGCTTGTATTTTAATCCTTTACAGCTGGCGAAGTGCAGATTAAGAAATTTGCGGGATGATCTTTTGGCATTCCTGTGAGGCAGGTCCACGAGGTTTAGCATGTAAGTTGGGGCATCTGTGTGGATGATTTTATGTACAATTGTGCAGATCTTGAACGCGATGCGTTCCTTAATTGGGAGCCAGTGAAGTTTCTCTCTTAGGGTTTTAGCCCTTTCATATTTAGTTTTTCCAAATATGAGTCTGGCGGCGGTATTTTGGGCTGTTTGGAGTTTTTTGATATTCTGTTCTTGCAGTCAGCGTAGAGTGCGTTGCAGTAGTCTAGGTGACATAGTACCATTGATTGTACTAGGGTGCGGAAGATGTATCTCGGGAAGAAAGGTTTTATTCTTTTGAGTTTGCACATGGTGTGG
Organism: Microcaecilia unicolor; assembly: GCF_901765095.1. Lineage (NCBI taxonomy): Eukaryota > Metazoa > Chordata > Amphibia > Gymnophiona > Siphonopidae > Microcaecilia > Microcaecilia unicolor. Next base: position 4,428,464 of record NC_044031.1, read on the forward strand.
AACATCTTTTTCGTCGTATTCTTCACGTGGGTATCGAGTATGAGGTTTCCCTTTATCAGGCAGTGCTGGATTTTCTTTAATCTGAAGTCAGATTCCAAACCTTGCACTGCGCTCAGAACTCTCACAAACAACACACCTTTCCCACAGACACAGCTTAATGGCTTCTTTTTCCAAATATCAAATTCACCTCTCCGTCCTTCCCCTGTGTCACACTTTAAATCCTTACACACTTGTAGGCTTTCTCATGAAGTACAATCCCCAACACAAATCACAGCCTCTCTCACCCTAAAATGGTAAATCCCTTATCTCTGGAAATTCAGTGTTATCACTGAAACGCCATTCACACTCACCTCCGCTCAATTTAAATATCAAAGCAGCCTCTTTCAAACTGGCACACATAAACCTTTGTCTCACTTACTTTCCCAATCACTTATTTCACTTCAAACCCAGAAATCTAGACTTTTTTTCTCTTAAATTTCACACACCCAGCAAACGTTTTTTTCACTCTCTTTCTCTCTCAGCCAGCTCTCTTCCTTTCAGCTCACAGCAGTCTCCCTAGCAACTCACCCCCAGTGTTGCCAGCTACCCGGTCCCCAAACCCGCCCAAAAAGTTCACATCCCCACCCCTGCCGTCATCAACCCTGCCCCCGCCGTCATCAATCCCGCCTCTGCCATCATCAGCTCCGCCCCCGCCGTCATCAACCCCCGCCTCCGCCGTCATCAGCCCCGCCTCCTCCGGTCCCACCCAAAATGTCATCGGTCCCATCCAAAACGTCATCTGCACCCGCCCAAAACGTCATTAGCCCCGCCCCCGCGGCCCGAAAAACCGCACAAAATACAGCAATAAAACCTCAAAAATAGCCCAAATACCGCGACCCGCAGCGGACAAAAATTTCCCACAGCGGGTCACGGAAAACCGCCCACCTGGCAACCTTGCTCACCCCCCTAGAGAAACACCTGACGTCCCTCAACCAATCAACTTGTCAGCTAAAGACTGTTTTTTTTTTCTTAGTTGTTTTAGAATCTTGGCTGTCCGAACTGAATCTCCAGGGTTTTTTTTTTTGTTACATTTGTACCCCGCGCTTTCCCCACTCATGGCAGGCTCAATGCGGCGGGCAATGGAGGGTTAAGTGACTTTCCCAGAGTCACAAGGATGCTTTCCCTTCCCCACATAGAAGTGAATGCAAAACTTACTATACACAGAATCTCTAAGTCAATTTTAACCTGACTTGTACCCAAAACAGCAAGAAAGCTTTTATAGTACAATTCCCTCCTAATCATGGGTTGTTATTGTAAAATAAAACCATATTTCTTCACCTAACTCCATTAAAAATTCCCAAACTAACTTTAAACCTTTTCCAGCCAGCACCATCCACCAAAACCCTGGAACAGCCTCCCCACAGCCCCAGGAAAAAAAACATTTAATATATCTTACCATATATTACAGTTATTCATCTGAAAAGTGATTTCTGCCTTTTAGATGTGCATTCTCAGAAAGCTGGCTGAATCTTGAGTGTTTAACTGCAACCAGCTGGCTAGATTGTGTCTGAAAATTGGCCTACATCTAGTCAGCTATAACATTTCGTCTGTAGTCTGCTAAATCTCCCCCACTCTCTGACCAAATCATACCTTCTGACCTATCTGCCTAGTTCTTACTCATGGGGAGAATTCTTCACAAAAAAATGTAACATTCTGTAGCCTTTGTTTCAATAATGCAATATTTTTGTGTAATAATTTTTAATATTTTGTGCAGACCTTCAAGTCTCAGAAACGCTAAAGATCCTTGGAATCACCATCGACCGCCACCTAACGCTTGAAACTCATGCTAACAACACAACAAAAAAGATGTTTTACAGCATGTGGAAACTAAAAAGGATAAGACCATACTTCCCAAGATCCGTCTTTCGCAGCCTAGTGCAATCCCTTGTGCTCAGCCATTTGGATTATTGCAACTCACTATACGCAGGTTGCAAAGAACAAACACTGAGGAAACTTCAAACAGCCCAGAATACGGCAGCCAGACTTATCTTTGGAAAGCCAAAATATGAAAGTGCAAAACCATTAAGAGAAAAACTGCACTGGCTTCCACTCAAGGAACGCATAACTTTTAAAGTATGCACATTAGTCCACAAAATCGTTCACGGTGAAGCCCCAGCCTACATGTCAGAGTTGATAGACTTACCACCCAGAAATGCCAAAAGATCATCCCGAACCTTCCTTAACCTCCACTTCCCCAATAGCAAAGGCGTAAAATACGAAACGTTACACGCGTCAACCTTTTCTCACAAGAGCACGCAGTTTTGGAATACACTGCCGCGCAACCTAAGAACAACCAATGAGCAAGCCTCCTTCCGCAGATTATTGAAGACCCATCTTTTCGAAAAATCCATACTTACTATTCACTAATGCATCGTACATTCATCTCAGAACTCCCACTCCCGTATTATCACATCACTCATACCTTTACTCACAGAAAGTTATATACCATATGACTTCATGTCTTTTTATCGCCCCTAAGCTACCATTGTTTCCAAAGTTGCAATGCCTATGTTCCATTATTACATCGCTTAACCCTGCATAATATAATCCCTAACTATCTGTAACAAATTGTTTTTCCAGCATTCAACTCATATTGTAAGCCACACTGAACCCGCAAAAAGGTGGGAAAATGTGGGATACAAATGCAAATAATAATAATAATAATAATAATTCCCCCTTTCCTTAGCGTTGGTAGCAGGTGAATCCACCACAGAAACCATTGCTGAATCCATAACACCCCAACTAGAAATTGCATCATTCAGAATCCATAACAAATCCCTGACCAATCATCTGAACTGCATCCTGTTTTACAGACCACCCGGTAACTGGAACGAAAGCCAACCTATTTTTATGCAAAGACTTCCTACAATCCTGGGATCTCAAATGGCCCCACATGCAAGCTACCCACATTAAAGGTCACACACTAGACTCTTATCACACAAACTGTCCACAGATCATAACCTAATAATAACAGACATCAAATGGACAGAAACACCTTGGACCGACCACTACAAGTTGAACCTATCCCTAAACTGGCGGAAGAAGGGACTAAACCATACACCAGCACACACAACTTACACCACGAGAGGGCAAATATACCCACAATTATTCTGGCAACTGATATATGACAATGAATGGGAAACACAAACGGAATCCATACACTACCTCGATCAGTGGGAAGATAGATGCAGAAACGTACTAAACGAAATAGCACCACTAAAGACAAGAATATCAAGAAGACAAAACTCGATACCATGTTTCAATGACGAATTTAAAAAATGCAAAACACAATCCAGGAAACTTGAACGAGCATGGAAAAAAACAAAAGATGAACACACACTCAATACATGGAAACAAACACATAGAAAATACAAATATGCAATAAGACAAACCAAAAGGTCCTATGACAAAACTAAAATAGGACCGGATTACAAAGACTTGAAGAAACTATTTCAAATCAAAAATAAGTTATTAGATACCACTCCTATCACCATGACCAACACAAGACATGCCGCCCGCCGACAAACATGCTAATTACTTTAACGAAAAAATAATAAAATTACGCAGCACACTTCCTTAGCACAACACCGACATCGAAAACTTCTTCAACGACCTGGACCTAATTCCTGGTGGATGCCCAACTGACCGTATCTAGTCAACATTTACTCTCCTCACCATTGAATCAGTTACAAAAGCAACTCATAGGTTTGCCAACACCCACTGCAAACTGTATACATGTCCTAGTCATTTACTCAAATCTTCCCCTGACCGCTTAATGGCAGATCTCACATACCACTTAAACTTCAGACTACAACAAGGTCTCTTCCCCGAGGAATATGGTAACATCCTACTCACCCCAATACCTAAAGACGCTAAGAAAAACACAAATGACCTAACTACTACTACTACTACTACTATTTAGCATTTCTATAGCGCTACAAGGCGTATGCAGCACTGCACAAACATAGAAGACAGTCCCTGCTCAAAGAGCTTACAATCTAATAGACAAGAAATAAAGTAAGCAAATTACCTAACCAATTACCGCCCAGTTGCGTCTATCCCACTAGTAGTCAAATTGATGGAGAGTTTGGTGACCAAACAGCTTACGGAATACATGGACAAGTTCTCAATACTACACGACTCACAGTCAGAATTCTGCCCCCACCACAGTACCGAAACTGTCCTAGTCACCCTCTTGGCCAAATTCAAGCAAGAAATAGCCATAGGTAAAAGTATACTTCTACTCCAATTCGACATGTCAAGTGCATTTGACATGATCAACCACAATATACTACTAAGACTCCTTGGCCACTTTGGGATTGATGGAAATGTACTTAACCGGATAAAGGGTTTTCTAACCACCAGAACTTACCAAGTAAAATCAAACTCAAACATATCACCACCGTGGAAAGCTACCTGTGGAGTACCTCAAGGATCACCATTATCACCAATACTCTTCAACGTGACGATGATCCCACTGGCAAAGTCCCTATCCAACCGAGGCCTCAACCCGTTCATCTATGCAGATGACGTCACAATCTACATTCCCTTCAGTCATGACTTAACAGAAATAACCAATGAAATCAATGACGGTCTAAACATCATGGACTCCTGGGCAAACTCATTCCAACTGAAACTGAACACTGAAAAAACACACTGCCTCATCCTCTCATCTCAACATAACAAGTACAAACCCACAACCATAAATACCCCAGAACACACCCTCCCTACCTCAGACAGCCTAAAAATACTCGGCGTCATAATCGACCGCAACCTTACCCTTGAGAACCAAGTAAACTCTGTAATAAAGAAAATGTTTTACTCAATATGGAAACTCAAACGAATAAAACCTTTTTTTCCCAAGGGAAATATTTCGAAACCTAATACAACCAATGGTCCTAAGCCATACAGACTACTGCAACGGAATCTATGCGGGATGTAAAGAACAACTCGCAAAAAATCTCCAGACTGCCCAAAACACAGCTTCCAGGCTGATATTTGGTAAAACACGCTTCGAAAGCGCCAAACCCCTCCGAGAAAAGCTACACTGGCTCCCAATCAAAGAACGGATCATCTTCAAAATCTGCACCTTGGTCCACAAAATTATCTATGGCGTAGTCCCAGGATACATGACAGACCTCATAGATCTACCAACCAGAAACAGAATCGGATCATCACGATCATACCTAAACCTACATTACCCAAATTGCAAAGGACTAAAATACAAAACAACTTATGTATCCAGCTTCTCCTACCTAAGCGCAAAACTATGGAATGGACTCCCAAAAGCTGTGAAAACAATCCATGACCATCTAAACTTCAGGAAATCACAAAAAACCAACCTCTTCAAAAAGGCTTACCTCACCTATCCAACGTAAATCCCCACACCCAGCAACACAACATAACCAATGATCATACTGGACAATATACAATCTTCATCCCTTCCATCATCATAGTGCCTCATACACACCTACCTCACTTTGACCACAATATAACCTGTATTTGTTATCAACTGACTGGCGAACGCCTTTACGGTACTATGTAAGCCACATTGAGCCTGCAAATAGGTGGGAAAATGTGGGGTACAAATGTAACAAATAAATAAATCTAATATAATAAAACGCACCGTGAACGTTCTGAAGACAACGTTCTGAAGCCACTCAAACACTCCCTGGCTGTAGGGTTCGTGGATTCATGGTGTGAAGCCAGCCAGCCGTCTCTGCCCCGCCCTCGCGTCAAACGTCATGACGTCGAGGGCGGAAAAAAACCCAAACAATTCCGGCAGCGCAGTGTCAGGGAAGGAGGTGGCGCTCCCGACGTCTCTAGCCTTCCCTTCGCTGTGTTCCGCCTTCTTCTGACGTCAAGGATGATGTCAGAAAAAGGCGGAACACAGCGAAGGGAAGGCTAGACGTCGGGAGCGCCGCCTCCTTCCCTGACGCTGCGCTGCCGGAACCGCCACGGAGGTAAATTTAAAAAGAAGAAAAAAAAAAAGGGATGTTGGGGGGAGAGAAGAGGGTGGGCAGTAAAGTTGAACAATGGGAGCGGGAGTGCAGGGGACAAACGACAGCATGGATGCGAAGGGGGGGCATGGATGCGAAGGGGGGGGAGAAGAGGGCGGGCCAGGCTGGGACATGGGAGAGAGAGGAGCATGGATGCGAGGGGGGGTCATGGAAGGGAGAGAGGGGACTTGCTGGGAAAGGATGAATGGAGGCGGCAGGGGACAGAGGAGCATGGATGGGCATGGATTGGGAGGGCAGGGCTCAGGGAGAGAGGGGAATTGCTGGAAAGGGATGAATGGAGGGGGCAGGGGACAGAGGAGCATGGATGGGCATGGATTGGGAGGGCAGGGCTCAGGGAGAGAGGGGAATTGCTGGAAAGGGATGAATGGAGGGGGCAGGGGACAGAGGAGCATGGATGGGCATGGATTGGGAGGGCAGGGCTCAGGGAGAGAGGGGAATTGCTGGAAAAGGATGAATGGAGGGGGCAGGGGACAGAGGAGCATGGATGGGCATGGATTGGGAGGGCAGGGCTCAGGGAGAGAGGGGAATTGCTGGATAGGGATGAATGGAGGGGACAGATGGGCATGGATGGATATGGATTGCAGGGCAGGGCTCAGGGAGAGAGGGGAATTGCTGGATAGGAATGAATGGAGGGGGCAGGTGACAGAGGAGCATGGATGGGCATGGATTGGGAGGGCAGGGCTCAGGGAGAGGGGAATTGCTGGATAGGGATGAATGGAGTGGACAGATGGGCATGGATGGATATGGATTGCAGGGCAGGGCTCAGGGAGAGAGGGGAATTGCTGGATAGGGATGAATGGAGGGGGCAGGTGACAGAGGAGCATGGATTGGGAGGGCAGGGCTCACACTCTCTCTCTCATATACAATGTCTTTCTGACTCTCACTCTCACACACTCTGTCTCACACTGTATCACATTCACTCTCTATGTGCCACACAGTCACTCACACACTTGCTTGGTCTCATACACTCACTCTCACAGAGAATCTGTGTCTCACACACACTCTCTCTCTTGCCCACACACACACACTCTCTCTCACACTGTGTCTCACATACACACTTGCACACACTCTCATTCTCACACACACACTCTCTCACAAACACACTCACACCCAGACTCACTCTCTCTCTCACACACACACACTCACACTTTCACTCTGACTCTCAAACAGTCACTCTCACATACACTCTCCCAAACATACACACTCCGAGGAAAACCTTGCTAGCGCCCGTTTCATTTGTGTCAGAAACAGGCCTTTTTTACTAGTAAATCAATAAATGGTGATTAATTTCCTGCTTATTGTACTAAATCAAATTGTATAAAAATGAGAGAAATCTATGTGGGGGGGGGGGGGGGCGCTTCCTTGTTCTCAGGGCAGTGAACTGGCTTGGAGACAAGGGGATCTCTCTAATCATTTCTTTTCTGTATTTCAGATTTGCAATAGCCTCTGCTTGAGCCACTATTTACTTGTCTCCAGAATAAACTTCTAAGTATTATTTGTCTTATTAGTGTAGGAAATCCAGGGACATCAGCACTCCAGCCGTAGTCAGTTAAGGTAGGTTGTGTGGGATGATTGTCTAACATGTGATAATCATAAGCAGACCCCCACACCCACAAATTTTGGCACACATGTTACAGAATAGCGCCAGTTCTGCACCTAACTTACCCCCAGGGGCGTAGCCAGACTTCGGCGGGAGGGGGGTCCAGACCCCTAGGTGAGGAGGCATATTTTAGCCCCCCCCCCCGGTGGCACCGCCAACCCTCCCCTGCCACCGCCACCACCAACAACAACTTTGACCCCCCCCCCCCGCCGCCAACCCTCTCGACCCCCCCCCCGTCCCGCCGCCAACCCCCAGCCTCCACCAACCGAGGTACACTTCTTCCGGCGCATGGCGACGGCGGGTTGGCGGCGGGAGGGGGGTCAAGAGGGTCATCGGCAGGGGGGTCCAGGGCCAAATCTACGGGATCCCAGGCCCCTGTGGCCCCATGTAGTTACGCCACTGCTTACCCCACCCCCGTTTACTAAGCCATGCTAGTGGCTGCCATGCGCTAATGCCAACACAGCCCATTAACTTTGAATGGGCAGTATCAGCGTTGAGTGCGGCTTAGTAAACAGGAGAATTAATTGTTAAATTAAGCACCACGGCCTTTAGTACTGATTTAGTACTCTTAAGAGGCATTAATCAGTACTAATTAGCGCTAACTTGTGGTTACAGCATACAACTACATAAGAATATAAGAACAGCCATACTGGGTCAGACCAGTGTCACAGTCTTTCTCGGTTGGTCATAAGTACATAAGCATCGCCATGCTGACACAGACCAAGGGTCCATCGAGCCCAGCACCCTGTCACCGACAGCGGCCAAAAGAACAAGCAATTTGTTGCGTCCATCCTAGAAATACTGTATTATTCCCTTGTCCATTCAATAACATTCTATAGCTTTTTCCTCCAGGAAACCGTCCAACCCTTTTTTGAAGTCCGCTAAGTTAACCGCCTTAACCACCTTTTCCGGCAGCGAATTCCAGAGTTTAACTACGCGTTGAGTGAAGAAAAATTTCCTCTGATTCGTTTTAAATTTACCACATAACAGAAAAGGTGTCAACTGAAATGCATCTGCCCAGGAGTGCATGATATGTAGACTTTGGTTGATGTCGTTGGAAATTTCTTTTAGGTCTTGTTTGAATGGGATGTAGATCGTTACATCATCAGCGTATATGTATGGGTTGAGGTTTTGGTTTGATAGTAGTTTGGCCAAGGGTATCATCATTAGGTTGGTATTGGCGTGCTTTATCTTAGGCTGGTGTAAATGGGCATGCCAAAATTTGCCGAATGATGTGTGTAACTGACAGTATTCTATAACTTATGCCTGTTACTTGGCCCATCCATGCTGCTTTCATGTACCTGCCCACCTTGAAGTTACACGCTATAGCACATAGGTGTTACTTGAATAGCACCTACTGCATTACACACGAAACATGCAATTAAAGGAGCCTTTGAAATGTGTAAGTGGCACATAACTAGGCATGAACTTATAGAATTGTCCCTATAATGCCATAATTTGAAGATATTCAATACTAATTCAATGAAGATACAGTCAACACTCAATTTAATGAACTAATTGGGGAAAGGTGGTGTCTTAAATCAAAATGTCTGAAAATGTTTACATTTTATATACTTTGAAGTGTAATACAATCAGTTTTCATATTCAAAACCACAAATGTAGCTATATGTGAACAAATTACATATCATGCATTAACTGCTCTTACTTATGGGGTCCCTTGCTTCTAAATCTATCTCTATAATATTATGCCAAGAGGAACTCAAATGTTGTTCTCCCAGCATGTGTCTGCCTTGGAATCCAAACTTCACTTATTTTAATTTATTTTAACTGGACCTCAATGCATCCACCCTTCAGGTGAACAAGAACGCCAAAGTTGTCAATGGAGCTGATCCTATCACAGGTCCTTTTTTCGGGCCGCAAGGGAGTGAGTCAGATGGCAGACGAAGTGTGCTGGAACTCCCCAAATGGTGGGGACCTAATTTGGGTGATAAAATCCACCATTTTGGAACCAGTAGAGCTGGAATCGGGTCAAGAAGGGCCTCCAGTGCTAAGCTAAGTGGAGTTGCCTGATGATGTAGAGAAGCCCAGCAATCAAGGAGGGGACTGGATGTCAGGTGACAGGCCAGTCCATAAGTTTTTTACATAAAGAAAGAGTGGTGAGCGGGGAATTGACAGAGGCCACAGAGACACTCCTGTGTGCAAGGGAGGATCCTTCTTTGGCCAAAAGGGACTGAATCACTCCTGATTGCTGTAATCAATGTAATCCTTAGGTATGGAGGGAGTCCTTGGCAGGGCCTGGGTATACCTACAGGAAGATTGGTGGTGGAATGAGGACTTTGCTGACTTCAGCAAAATGAGGGAATACCTGAAGAAAGAGCCGATGGGATGGGAAGACATATGAGAAGTGGAAAGGTAGTGGTCCAGGCTGAAAGGAGCTATAAATATGGCTACTAACCTTTATGTAAAGAGAGTAAATAAAAGCAAGAGAAAAAGGAAACCGATATGGTTCTCCAAGCAAGTGGCTGAGAAAATAAAGGCTAAAGAGTTGGCGTTCATGAAATACAGAAAAACACAAGAAGAGGAACACGGGGAGGAATACTGAATGAAACTGAAAGAAGCCAAGAGAGAGATACGTCTGGCGAAAGCGGAAGAACAAATGGCTAGAAATGTAAGGAGGGGTGACAAAAATTTGTTCAGGAATATTAGTGAAAGGAGGAAAACTAAAAATGGAATTGTGAGATTGAAAGATGCTGTGAACTGCTATGTGGAGAATGATGAGGAAAAACAAATACTTCTGTGTTCATGAAAGAAAATTCTGGAGAAGGACCACAATTGACTGGCAAAGATACATTTGAGAATGGAGTGGATATAGCATCATTCATGGAAGAAAGTATTTATGAACAACTTGAAAAATTGAAGGTGGGCAAAGCCATGGGACCAGACGGGATCCATCCCAGGATATTGAGGGAGCTCAGAAAAGTTCTGGCGGGTCCTTATTAGATATGTATCATATGTCAAAGAATAAAGTGGTTGCTCAAAGCATATTCTTAGCACAATCATTCAACTGCAAAACACTATGCACAACTTTGTGCAAAAACACACTCAGAACCTTACTGTACCATAAATATTACACTGGGCAGAACCTAATACACCAATATACCACCCATACGGAAAATGCAGACCGTCAACAATATGAAACAAGGGATCATATCATCACAATTCTCATGTACAGCCACAAAACACCCTAATTCATGTTTAATGTGGGATAAAATGCCATAAATAAGTAAATAAAAATAAACTTTTAATGTTGAGCACCTGATTCTCAAAGTGGACATATTCCAAACACTATAATGAAAATAAAATGATCGTTTCTACCTTTGTTGTCTGGTTGTCCGATTCTGCTGGTCAGGAAGTCATCCTCCTTAAATATCTCCCTGGCAACCCAGCCAACCCCCCCCCCCCCCCCCCTGCTCTCCCAGCAGTAAGGTAAACAAACCATAAACCAATTTCTACAATTGGTTACACAAGGCTAGAGGGCTTTCACTGCAGCTCCTGCTGTGAGGATGGGGGTAAATCAACAATTTAAACCTCTCAGAGCACAGCAGGGGAGGCTTAGCCTGTCCAAGCCTCTTATACCGGGCGCCTATGCCTCTGGGCAAGTCTCCTACTCTTGTTATTCTCCAATAATTTCTAGGACACTGGGCCACACTCCCAGGAGTCCCACAGTTCCTAGAAAGCACCCACATACCTAAACCACAAACCGCCAGGATTCTTAGTCCAGGACAACAAAGCCAATAAACTGACAGGTTTATTATCAAAGTGGAACAGTGAACTAGGAAAAAATAGTGGTGAAATCAGCAAGCAATAACTGGTAACAGAATAAGGATCAATATTAAAGCAATCTAAACACTTTGTCACTACCTGGGCAGCACCTTGGGAGTTTCAGGAAAATAACTGCTCACAGATCTGAACAGGGTCTCAGGGCAGAGAGGTTCACCTTCTACACTCCCTAGCTGAGACGGGGGAAAATCCAGTACCTCCTGGCTGGATTGTGAACTACAGGGCTCATCAGAGCCCAGACCATTAACTTTTGAAAGAAACTGGCCAATAGCGGGGCAGGATACCTTTTCCTCAGGGCTTAGGCTAAAAAGAAACAGTCTTCTCTGCAACCGCCTTAGAACACAGAACAAACACCACCTGCTGGCTAAACAAGAGAAATACACGTCATGAAAATTATTACAATTCACAGGCTTGAAAACCCGCTGTTTCGCCACACTTGTATTTTAAATTTTGCAGAAAAAGCATGACTTATAGCACATTACAAGAACAAATGAGGCATTGAATATGAGGGGCATAAGCTTTGTTTATTTCAAGACTATTCAGCCGATGTGGCTGGGCACTGGAGGGCCATGGAACCATATTGCACTGAGTTATTTCAGAGAGGGATGAAATTTGCTTTGCAATTCCTGGTGAAGGTACGCCTTACTCATCATAACAAACAAATGTATTTTAACTAGTTCTGTACCAAAAAGAATATTTTACTATTCAGCTGAATACAAATGAAAAATATTATTCCACAAAATACCAAATACAAATAATGGACTTTGAGCTTTAACACAATAAATAATAAAAGAAGCAACATGAATCAGAGATCAACAGGCTTATTTTCGAAAGAGAAGGACGCCCATCTTTCGACACAAATCACAAGATGGGCATCCTTCTCACAGGGTCGCCCAAATCGGTATAATCGAAAGCCGATTTTGGGCATCCTCAACTGCTTTCCGTCGCGGGGATGACCAAAGTTCATGGGAGCGTGTCGGAGGCATAGCAAAGGCAGGACTGGGGCGTCCCTAACACATGGGCGTCCTCGACCGATAATGGAAAAAAGAAGGGCGTCCCTGATGAACACTTGGACGACTTTACCTGGTCCTTTTTTTCTTATGACTAAGCCACAAAAATGTGCCTTAAATGACCAGATGACCACTGGAGGGAATCAGGTATGACCTGCCCTTACTCCCCCTGTGGTCACTAACCCCCTCCCACCCTCAAAAGGTTTTTTTTCCAGCCTCAAATATCATACCCAGCTCCAGGGAATGCTGGAGGCGAAATGATGTCAGGAGGAGAGAATCGCGGGACATCGAGGGGAGGAAGGGGAGGGCAGGGCAGAGGAGAATTGATGGACATGGGTGGGATGGGAGGACAGTCATAGGCGCCCCGTATAAGAGGCTTGGGGAGGCTAAGCCTCCCCAGCCCAACCATGACCTTCCCCTGGCTGCTGCGCCCCCAAACACAGGGCTGCCTGGCGCTGCAGCCAGGCAGCTCTCGGACGGTCCCTCCGCTCCTTCCCACCCTCAGCTCCCTGATCGACAGCCCTCCTCTCCGTTCCTCCCCCCCCTTGCTCGTTTTTAACCCTTTTACTTTCAGGCGCAGCGACGGCAGTGAAGAGGACAACACAGCGGGCTTGCCTCCAGCTTCTCCCTTCCCTCACACAGTGTCTTGCCTTCTGCGATGATGCATTTCCTGTTTCCGCGAGGGTGGGACACTGTGTGAGGGAAGGAAAAAGCTGTGTTATCCTCTTCACTGCCATCGCTGCTCCTGAAAGTAAAAGGGTTAAACGCGTGGGGGGGGGGGGGGGGAAAGACAGGGAGCTGAGGGAGGGCAGGGAGAATCGCAGGACATGGATGGGACGGCAGGGGGAGAGAAGAGGTGGCTGAAATTGGAGAGGAGGGCAGGGGGAGAAGAGATCGCTGGACAGGAGAGGAGGGGAGGGCAGGGGGAGAGAAGAGATTGCTGGGCAGGACAGGAGGAGAGGGGAGAGAGGAGAATTGCTGGACATGGATGGATGGAGGGGGCATGGGAGAGAGCAAATTTGCTGGATATGAATGGATGGAGGAGAGGGTAGGGGAGAATGGAGAATTGCTGGACATGGATGGATGGAGGAGAGGGCAGGGAGATTGGAGAGTTGCTGGACATGGATGGATGGAGGGGAGGGCAGGGGAGAGAGGAGAATTGCTGGACATGGATGGATGAATGGAAGCAGGGGAGAGAGGAAATTTGCTGGATATGGGTGGATGGAGGAGAGGGCAGGGGAGAATGGAGAGTTCCTGGACATGGATGGATGGAGGAGAGGGCAGGGGAGATTGGAGAGTTGCTGGACATGGATGGATGGAGGGGAGGGCAGGGGAGAGAAGAGAATTGCTGGACATGGATGGATGAATGGAAGCAGGGGAGAGAGGAAATTTGCTGGATATGGGTGGATGGAGGAGAGGGCAGGGGAGAATGGAGAGTTCCTGGACATGGATGGAGGGGAGGGCAGGGTAGAGAGAAATTTGCTGGATATGAATGGATGGAGGAGAGGGTAGGGGAGATTGGAGAGTTGCTGGACATGGATGGATGGAGGGGAGGGCAGGGGAGAGAGGAGAATTGCTGGACATGGATGGATGAATGGAAGCAGGGGAGAGAGGAAATTTGCTGGATATGGGTGGATTGGAGGAGAGGGCAGGGGAGAATGGAGAGTTCTTGGACATGGATGGAGGGGAGGGCAGGGTAGAGAGAAGAATTGCTGAACATGGGTGGATGGAGGAGAGGGCAGGGGAGATTGGAGAGTTGCTGGACATGGATGGATGGAGGGGAGGGCAGGGGAGAGAGGAGACTTGCTGGACATGGATGGATGAATGGAAGCAGGGGAGAGAGGAAATTTGCTGGATATGGGTGGATGGAGGAGAGGGCAGGGGAGAATGGAGAGTTCTTGGACATGGATGGAGGGGAGGGCAGGGTAGAGAGAAGAATTGCTGAACATGGGTGGATGGAGGAGAGGGCAGGGGAGAATGGAGAGTTCCTGGACATGGATGGAGGGGAGGGCAGGGTAGAGAGAAATTTGCTGGATATGAATGGATGGAGGAGAGGGTAGGGGAGAATGGAGAGTTGCTGGACATGGATGGATGGAGGAGAGGGCAGGGGAGATTGGAGAGTTGCTGGACATGGATGGATGGAGGGGAGGCAGGGGAGAGAGGAGAATTGCTGGACATGGATGGATGAATGGAAGCAGGGGAGAGAGGAAATTTGCTGGATATGGGTGGATGGAGGAGAGGGCAGGGCAGGGGAGAATGCAGAGTTCCTGGACATGGATGGAGGGGAGGGCAGGGTAGAGAGAAGAATTGCTGAACATGGGTGGATGGAGGAGAGGGCAGGGGAGATTGGAGAGTTGCTGGACATGGATGGATGGAGGGGAGGGCAGGGGAGAGAGGAGACTTGCTGGACATGGATGGATGAATGGAAGCAGGGGAGAGAGGAAATTTGCTGGATATGGGTGGATGGAGGAGAGGGCAGGGGAGAATGGAGAGTTCCTGGACATGGATGGAGGGGAGGGCAGGGTAGAGAGAAGATTTGCTGAACATGGGTGGATGGAGGAGAGGGCAGGGGAGAATGGAGAGTTCCTGGACATGGATGGGAGGGGAGGGCAGGGTAGAGAGAAGAATTGCTGAACATGGGTGGATGGAGGAGAGGGCAGGGGAGATTGGAGAGTTGCTGGACATGGATGGATGAATGGAAGCAGGGGAGAGAGGAAATTTGCTGGATATGGGTGGATGAATGGAAGCAGGGGAGAGAGGAAATTTGCTGGATATGGGTGGATGGAGGAGAGGGCAGGGGAGAATGGAGAGTTCCTGGACATGGATGGAGGGGAGGGCAGGGTAGAGAGAAGAATTGCTGAACATGGGTGGATGGAGGAGAGGGCAGGGGAGAATGGAGAATTCCTGGACATGGATAGAGGGGAGGACAGGGGAGAGAGGAGAGTTGCTGGACATGAATGGATGGAAAATCCACACAGGAGTGAAACCGTTTATCTGCACTGAGTGTAATAAAAGCTTCAGTCGGAAGGGACACCTCACAAAACACCAAAGAATCCACACAGGAATGAAACCACTTAACTGCACTGAGTGTAATAAAAGCTTCAGTCGGAAGGGACACCTCACAAAACACCAGAGAATCCACACTGGAGTGAAACCGTTTATCTGCACTGAGTGTAATAAAAGCTTCAGGGAGATGGGACATCTCGCAAGGCACCACAGAGTTCACACAGGAGTGAAGTCATTTACGTGTACTGAGTGTGGTAAGACCTTCATTGACAAGGAGACACTCACTATGCACCAGAATAGCCACTGAGGAGTAAAACCATTTCCATGTACTGAGTGTGGCAAATGCTTCAGGTTGAAGAAATACATGATACAGCAGCAGAGAATCCACACAGGAGTGAAGCCATTTTCATGCACTGAGTGTAATAAAAGCTTCTGTTAGAAGGTAAACCTCAAGAACCTATAGAAATGATAAGTAGTAGTAGTAGAAACCACCGAATGATCCACACAGGAAGGTACATATAAATATCTAGGAGTGGAGGAAGAAACGACTAGAAAGCTGAAATGGCCGAGAAAAAATCAGTAATGACTATTATAGGAGACTTCCTGCACTCTCATATTGTTTTGGTATTTCAGACTGGCCTCTTAAACACCTGCAAAAACTAGGGGGCCCTTCTACTAAGCTGCGTAGACGCCTACGAGCACCCAATGTGCATCAATTTGGAGTCATCACCCGGCTACCGCGTGGCCTGGGCGGTAATTTCAAGAGCCACGTGATAGTCCATTTGCTCACGGCTTAGTAAAAGGGGCCCTCAATCTTTATATTTTTTACACCACAGAGCTCATTGGACTCCTACTAAATCCTTTAAAAGAAAATGATCTCTCAATGATTTATGTTGGTCTTGCTATATCAGAAAGGTACATTTTGGCTGGATATGTGGCCTAAAATATTAGATCTCTTACAACTTTCTGTCTCGTTATCTATCTTTTAAGCATTTGGGGGCCATTTTACAGAGCGGCAGTAAGCCCAATGCAGGCTTACCGCTCACTCTTCCAGGACTGCCGGTGGTAGTCCCACCCTGAGGAAAAAGAAACCCCCCGGAAATGACTTGCTCAGCGGTAATTGGGCATCACCGTGCACTGCCTGGTTACCATCGGGTTATGCACGCCTACCAGCAGAGGGAGACTGAGAACACTAAAACTTAAACCAGTATAAGCTAGCAGCCAATTGGAACATTCTATAAACCATCTCCTCAATTCCCACAAATCCTTCCTTAAAGAACGTACAATGCTCTCTCATTACGCTTCGATCTACTACAAGACATTTCAATTAAATAAAAGAAACTATAGTCTAGCCACTCAACAAGTATGGGAAAAGGATTTGAACACCCAAATACCAGAGGAATTATGGAACTCATTTTGGATCCATGGCCCTAGAGCCTCTGTCCGCTTCAATCACACAATCCTTGTATTTCATTTATCATCGTTCACTTTGGACTCCGTCGGATGAATGTTCATGTTCAAAGCAATTGGTTCACTTTCACATATGTTATTTGGAGTAAAATATCTGCTATCCTTCACTTGCCAACTACTATCTCCTTGAAATGTATTATCTGGAAATCAGTTATCCTACCTGAAACATCTGCTGAATCAGACAAATTACCATTTGAATTTCTAATATCTGTTGCCTTTAAACTCGTTAATCACTGGAAGGATAACTCACCTCTTTCTTTCCAAATGTGGTGGAATTGATTTATGTGGAGGGGCATAATCGAACGAAAACGTCTATCTCCATGGGCGTTTATCTCCGAGAACGGGTCCGTGAAGGGGCGGACCGAACCGTATTTTCGCAAAAAATAGACATCCATGTTTTGTTCGACAATTTGTGAGCTGGGCGTTTTTGTTTTTCAGCGATAATGGAAAATGAAAGCGCCCAGCTCAAAAACGAATAAATCCAAAGCATTTGTTCGTGGGAGGGGCCAGGATTCATAGTGCACTGGTCCCCCTCACATGCCAGGACACCAACCGGGCACCCTAGGGGGCACTTTTACAAAAACAAAAAAAAAGGTAAAAGAGTTCCCAGGTGCATAGCACCCTTCCCTTGTGTGTTGAGCCCCCCAAATCCCCCTCAAAACCCACTGCCCACAAGTCTACACCATTACTATAGCCCTAAGGGGTGAAGGGGGGCACCTACATGTGGGTACAGTGGGTTTGGGGGGGTTGGGCGACTAAGCATTAAGCAGCACAATTGTAACAGGTAGGGGGGGATGGGCCTGGGTCCACCTGCCTGAAGTCCACTGCACCCCCTAACATCTGCTCCAGGGACCTGCATACTGCTGCCAGGGAGGTGGGTATGACATTTGAGGGTGAAAATAAAAAGTTGTGAAACATCATTTTTTTGTGGTGGGAGGGGGTTAGTGACCACTGGGGGAGTCAGGGGAGGTCATCCCTGATTCCCTCCGATGGTCATCTGGTCATTTAGTGCACTTTTTTGGGACCTGTTCGTGTGAAAAAAGGGTCCAACAAAAGTGTCCTAAATGTTCACTAAAAACGCCTTTATTTCTTCGATTATCGCCCTAACGCGTACATCTCTCCTCGGCCGATAACCACGCCCCAGTTCCACCTTCGCCACACCTCTGACACGCCCCCATCAACTTTGTCCTCATCTGCGACGAAGTGCAGTTGAAAACGTCCAAAATCGGCTTTCGATTATACCGATTTATTCATTTTTGTGAGATAAACATCTCTCTCCCGATTTGGGTCGAAATCTAGGCGTTTTTCTCTTTCGATTATAAGGTGGATTGTATAATATGATGAAAACCCACCTTTTCACTGCTGCTTTTAGCCCTTAGCCACTACTCAGTTACCCTCCCCTTGTCCCTTCCTTCCTTCTCACCCAGTACTTCCCTTACCTGTAACTGTCTTGTCTGTCTGTATTATTTAGATTGTAAGCTCTTTTGAGCAGGGACTGTCTCTTTGTGTCAGGTGTTCAGCGCTGCGTGCTGTCTGTAGCGCTATACAAATGCTAATAATAATAATAAGAAGAACTATGAAAATAATTTAAGATGTACTTTCCAGAAATCTAGTAAGTTGTTAAGGAAGGGATCCTCAGGAGCTTAGCCTAGAATGGGTGGCAGAGCCGGTGGTTGGGAGGCGGGGATAGTGCTGGGCAGACTTATACGGTCTGTGCCGGGGCTGATGGTTGGGAGGCGGGACTAGTGCTGGGCAGACTTATACGGTCTGTGCCAGGGCTGGTGGTGGGCGGCGGGGATTAGTGCTGGGCAGACTTATACGGTCTGTGCCAGAGCTGGTGGGTGGGAGGCGGGGCTAGTGCTGGGACAGACTTATACGGTCTGTGGCCGGGGCTGGTGATTGGGCGGCGGGGATAGTGCTGGGCAGACTTATACGGTCTGTGCCAGAGCTGGTGGTGGGAGGCGGGGATAGTGCTGGCAGAACTCTATACGGTCTGTGCCAGAGCCGGGTTTGGGAGGCGGGGCTGGTGGTTGGGGAGGCGGGGGATAGTGCTGGGCAGACTTATACGGTCTGTGCAGAGCTGGTGGTGGGAGGTGGGGCTAGTGCTGGGGCCCGACTTATACGGTCTGTGCGGGGCTGGTGGTTGGGAGGCGGGGATAGTGCTGGGCAGACTCTATACGGTCTGTGCCAGAGCTGGTGGTGGGAGGCGGGGATAGTGCTGGGCAGAACTTATACGGTCTGTGCCAGAGCCGGTGTTGGGAGGGGGGCTGGTGGTGGGTGGCGGGGATAGTGCTGGGCAGACTTATACGGTCTGTGCCAGAGCTGGTGGTTGGGAGGCGGGGATAGTGCTGGGCAGACTTATACGGTCTGTGCCAGAGCTGGTGGTTGGGAGGAGGGGATAGTGCTGGGCAGACTTATACGGTCTGGTGCCAGAGCTGGTGGTGGGAGGCGGGGATAGTGCTGGGCAGACTTATACGGTCTGTGCCAGAGCCGGTGTTTTGGGAGGCGGGCTGGTGGTTGGGAGGCGGGGATAGTGCTGGGCAGACTTATACGTCTGTGCCCTGAAAAGGACAGTACAAATCAAGGTAGGTTACACAAAAGTAGCACATATGAGTTATCTTGTTGGGCAGACTGGATGGACCATGCAGGTCTTTTTCCTGCCGTCATCTACTATGTTACTATGTTTAGTATATAAATCACAAAGGTCAGCCACTTTGTTATTTGAGAGAGTATTTATACTTGGAATCCTAGATATACATTCGCTGTGGTCATGCTTTCTCTGTGACTTGTTTATATCTGAATTTAGCTATATATTTTTGTATTTTCAATTATATTCAATAAAATATTTAAAAAAGCCTATAACCACTCAGAGCTGAAAGTGGCAGAAACATCTGGCCAAAGGTGGCAGCACTGCTGTTCTTGTCTCAGGATAATGACTCTGCTCTCATTGACTCTATGACATTACAGAGCCCCACCAGGTTCCGCCCCTCCCACTGCTTGGTTACAAGACTCCTGAGGGAGGGAAAAGCCACACAAGATCCCGCCCCTTTCAAACTGATCCTCACCTTCCACCTGGGGATTGGTCAGAATGTTCCTGGGGTGGAGTGAAGGGGCGGAGTTTCACTTCCCTCTTCTCTCCATTGGAGACACTGACCCAGAGCCCAGAGCTGCCCCCATCCCCACGCAGGAATCCCTGCACTGCTCAATCCATTCCCTGCAGCCCCTCAGGCTCTTCTTCCTGATTCTCCTGCTTTACCAGACTCACTTTCTGTCAGAGATTTTGTAGTCTTAAACAATATGCATGAGATAAATTTGCATTACCTCCATTGCATTAGAATCTATCACCTGCATTATTATTATTATTATTAGCATTTTTATAATAATAATAATATATTGATATTCTGAAAACTTATGGTTTATTACAATTTTTCTATACAGAGAAGGGTGACGAAAATTATAAAGGGGATGGGACGACTTGCCTATAACAATAAGGAATGACAACTTGGATAGAGCAGCTGATAGATTTGGCTGCTTTGTTTTGGGTGAACTGGGGTGACGACTGTGCTGAGGAGAGGGAAAGGGAGTCTAACCTAATTGGGTTCAGCTTTTTGACCTCATTGTGTTCCTGAGGGGAGGGAGAAGGAGGGCTGTGGTGGTGCTGCATAGGAGAGATGAATAGGGGTCTTGCAAGGAGAACTGCAGCTGGAGTGAGTGATGGACCTGGGGAGGCAAAAGACAGGAGGGAATTTCAGGCTTGATGGGATCATTCTTTGCAAAAACACTACAATATGCACACTCACACTCACAGTGTCCTCCACTATCCTTCCTCAGGAGTCTTTTGACCAATCAATGCAAGGGGAATAAGATATGCACACTCACACTCACAGACACATGCAATGTCAGACTAAACACACACACACTCATTTCTGTTACTGTCCTGGAAGCTGTTTTCTCTGCAGCATCTGAGTGAAACATCCGGCCACAGGTGGCAGCAGCTGATGTGTCTCAAGATAAAGAGGGACTTGGTGCTGCCTCTCTCTGCTCTCACTCCTTGCACTGACTCTATGATGTCACTCACAAGGAGGGTAGATTGAGAACAAGGAGGGTAGATTGAGAACACAGCATGAGAGAGACTCTATGATGTCACTCACAAGGAGGTTAGATTGAGAACAAGAAGGTTAGATTGAGAACACAGCATGAGAGGGAGACCACGCCCCTTCCATTGTTTGGTCACAAGACTCAGGCAGGAGGAGTGCAGGACAAGATCCCGCCCCTCCGACACTGTGATTTGTCAGATTCCACCTAGGGCGGTCCTAATGGTCCAGGGGTTCCTTCCTGCTTCTCTCCACGTGGAGACCCTGAACCTGATTCCCAACAAAGCCCAGGGATAAAGGGAGGGAGTCAGGGCTGGTGGTGTGGAGAAGGGACCCTGGGCTGCAGCTGGAGAAGGGCTCTTGGGGTTTGTGCTGAGCAGGTAGGAGACTGGCAGGAGGTGGGCAGCAGGGGATGCAGTGCCAGGCAATGCCACACACAGAAGGCTCTTCTTCCTCATTCTCCTCCCCTCACTGGCACTGCTCAGTCCATTCCTGGGGCTCTTTATTCCCTCAGACTCTTCTTCCTGATTCTCCTCTCCTCACTGGCAGGAGGTGGGCAGCAGGGGAGCCCAGTGCCAGGCAATGCCACACACACACAAGAAGAAATGAGCCTGGCACTGCTCAGTCCATTCCCTGCTGTACTACTACTACTACTACTTAACATTTCTAGAGCGCTACTAGGGTTACGCAGCGCTGTACAAATTAACAATAAGGACGGTCCCTGCTCGGAAGAGCTTACAATCTAAAGGACGAAATGTCAAGTTGGGGTAGATAAGTTTTCTGAGAGGAGGTGTAGTGATTAGGTGCCGAAGGCGATATTGAAGAGGTGGGCTTTGAGCATTGATTTGAAGATGGGTAGGGAGGGGGCACGGCGTATGGGCTCAGGGAGTTTGTTCCAGGCGTGGGGTGAGGCAAGACAGAAGGGGCGGAGCCTGGAGTTGGAGGTGGTGGAGAAGGGTACTGAAAGGAGGGATTTGCCTTGAGACCGGAGGTTACGGGTAGGGACGTAAGGGGAGATGAGGGTAGAGAGGTACGGAGGGGCTGCAGATCGAGTGCATTTGTAGGTGAGTAAGAGAAGCTTGAACTGTATGCGGTATCTGATTGGGAGCCAGTGCAGTGACTTGAGGAGAGGGGTGATATGAGTATATCGGTTAAGGCGGAAGATAAGACGTGCGGCAGAGTTCTGGATGGACTGAAGGGGGAGTAGATGGCTACGTGGGAGGCCGGTCAGGAGTAGGTTGCAGTAGTCAAGGGCGAAGAGGTAATGAGAGAGTGGATGAGAGTTCGGGTGGTGTGCTCGGAGAGGAAGGGGCGAATTTTGCTGATGTTATAGAGGAAGAAGCGACAGGTCTTGGCTATCTGCTGGATGTGCGCAGAAAAGGAGAGGGAGGAGTCGAAGATAACACCGAGGTTGCGGGCAGATGAGACGGGGACGATGAGGGTGTTCTCAACTGAGATAGAGAGTGAAGGGAGAGGGGAAGTGGGTTTGGGTGGGGAAGACAATAAGTTCAGTCTTAGACATATTCAGTTTCAGGTGGCGGTTGGACATCCAGGCAGCAATGTCGGATAAGCAGGCCGAGGACTTTGGCCTGGGTATCCGCGGTGATTTCTGGTGTGGAGAGATAAAGCTGGGTGTCGTCGGCATAAGATGATAGTGGAAACCATGAGAAGAAATCAGGGAGCCTAAGGAAGAGGTGTAGATTGAAAAAAGAAGGGGCCCAAGGACAGATCCCTGAGGAACTCCAACAGAGAGCGGGATAGGGGAGGAGGACGAACCATGAGAGTATACTCTGAAGGTACGATGGGAGAGATAAGATGAGAACCAGGAGAGGACAGAGCCCCGGAACCCAAGGGAGGACAGTGTGTCAAGAAGTAGGTTGTGATTGACAGTGTCAAAAGCGGTGGAGAGGTCGAGGAGGATGAGGATGGAGTAGTGACCTTTGGATTTGGCGAGGAATAGGTCATTGCAGACTTTAGATAGTGCCGTTTCTGTTGAGTGTAGGGGGCGAAAGCCGGATTGGAGCGGATTGAGGATGGCATGAGAGGACAGAAAATCAATACAGCGGCTGTGAACGGCGCGTTCAAGTATCTTGGAGAGGAAGGGTAGGAGGGAAATGGGGCAGTAGTTGGAGGGACAGGTAGGGTCAAGTGATGGGTTTTTTGAGGAGTGGAGTGACCACAGCATGTTTGAAGGTGTCCGGGACAGATGCAGTGGAGAGAGAGAGGTTAAGTATATGACAGATGGTGGGGGTGATGGTAGGTGTGATGGTGTTAAGTAGGTTGGTGGGGATAGGGTCAGAGGAACAGGTGGTGGCTTTCGAGGAGGAGAGGAGATGGGCGATTTCCTCTTTGGTGATAGCAGGAAAGGAGGAGAAGGAGGGCTGGGTAGGTTGGATGAGAGAGTGAGATATAGGCTGAAGAGGAGGAGAGGGAGTGGTGGTGAATTCGAGGTTGATCTTCTGGACCTTGTCACAGAAGTAGTGGGCCAGAGATTGAGGAGAGAGTGAAGGGGGGGTGGGAGCAGAGGGCACTTTGAGGAGGGAGTTGAGGGTGGCGAATAGACGACGAGGGTTAGAGCTAAGGGAATTGGTCAATTGGATATAATAGTCCTGCTTAGCGAGGAATAGGGAGGATTGGAAGGAGGATAGCATGAATTTGAAGTGAATGAAGTCAGTAAGGGTGCGAGATTTCCTCCAGAGGCGTTCAGCCGAACGGGCACAGGAGCGAAGGTATCGGGTGCAAGGGGTCAGCCAGGGCTGGGGATTGGTACGTCTTGTGGGCCGGGAGGTGGACGGTGCAAGGGTGTCTAGAGCAGAGGAAAGAGTGGCATTGTAAGTGGAGACAGCTTTGTCAACAGATGTGGAGGACAAGATGGAAGGGAGGAGATCAGAGATAGTAGAGGATAAGGTGGAGGGGTCAACAGTCTGGAGATTTCTGGACGTAGTAGTTAGTGTTGGGCGAGAGTGAGGGGGAGGGTGCTGAAGTGTGAATGTGATAAGGTGGTGGTCGGAGAGAGGAAGAGGTGAAACGCAGAAAGTGGAGGGTGAGCAAGAAGAAGAGAGGACGAGATCAAGACAGTGGCCAGATTTGTGAGTAGGGGTGGTGGGGCTCAGTTGGAGGTTGAAGGAGGAGGTAAGAGTGAGGAACTGAGAAACATGAATCGGAAGGGTTATCAGTGTGGATGTTGAAGTCACCGAGAATGAGGGATGGGGATGAGGGCTCAAGAAAGACGGTAAGTCGGTAAGGAAGGATGGGAGGGATTTATCAGGGGGGCGGTAAATGACTGCAACTCTGAGTGGCCATCTTGCTGTAGCCCCTCAGACTCTTCTTCCTCATTCTCCTCCCCTCACTGGCACTGCTCAATCCATTCCTGAGGCTTTTTATTTCCTGCAGCTTTTCTTCCTGATTCCCTTCTCACACAGCAGTTGCTCCTCCTTTATTTGATATGTAAACTGCTTTGATTGTAACCACAGAAAGGTCATATATGAAATCTTGTCCCCTTCCCTTTTATGCAATTTTTTTCTTGTGGAACAGAAATGAATCGCTTGTTTATTCTTTCCAAAAATGCAAGGACTATGGGGCATCATTCTGTTTTACTGTTTTGGGATCTTGCCAGGTGTAATTAAACTCTGGAATTTGTTGCCAGAGAATATGCTAAAGGCGGTTAGCTTAGCGGGGTTTTAAAAGGATTGGCCACTGTTGGAAACAGGATGCTGGGCTTGATGAACCTCTGATCTATTGCAGCATGGCGATACTTATCTTACAGTATGTTATAAATAAAAAACAAGACAGCAGATCATGGAGGTTAAAAATAAAACTATCCAAAATGTATTCACTGCCCATTCTATATAATAATTCTCACCTCCAACAGGATGTGCTTGGGACCATGCCTGCCGGAAGTGGTCTGCTAGGCAGGCAAGCACTGACCTCAGTGACCTCAGTGACAGACAATTTGGCAAAGCAAAACAAATCTTTTCCGGAGAGGGGAAGGCGGTAGAACGAGAGGACATGAAATGAGATTGAAGGGGGGCAGACTCAGGAAAGATGTCAGGAAGTATTTCTTCACGGAGAGGGTGGTGAACACTTGGAATGCCCTCCCGCGGGAGGTGGTGGAGATGAAAACGGTAACGGAATTCAAGCATGCGTGGGACAGACATAAAGGAATCCTGTGCAGAAGGAATGGATCCACAGAAGCTTACCTGAAATTGGGTGGCGGGGGGAAGAGGGGTTGGTGGTTGAGAGGCTAGGATGGGGGAGGGCAGACTTATACGGGGTCTGTGCCGGAGCCGGTGATGGGAGGCGGGACTGGTGGTTGGGAGGCGGGAAATACTGCTGCACAGACTTATATGGTCTGTGCCCTGAATAAGACAGGTACAAATCAAGGTAAGGTATACACATGAGTTTATCGTGGGCAGACTAGATGGACCGTGCAGGTCTTTTTCTGCCGTCATCTACTATGTTACTATGTTATATGTTACTATTAGGACACAGGGTTGATAGGAGAGTTTTAAAAGACTGAAGGAACCAAAGGGTTAAATGGAGGGAGAGGGGAGTTCTGAAGGACTGAAAGACATGAACATTTGGGAAAGGAAAACAATCTGAATGCTGGCCATTAGGACACAGGGTACATAGGAGAGTTTTAAAAGACTGAAGGAACCAAAAGTGTTCCGGGGGGGGGGGGGGGGGGCAAGTTCTGAATGAATGAAAGAAATGTAAATTTACGAGAGGAACACAATCTGAATGCCAGGCATTTGGACACAGGGTAGATAGGTCACTTTTTTTTTTAAATGAAGGACGTGAAAGTATTACATCTTGGGGGAGGGGTGAGGAGGAAAGCGGTGGGGTATCCGGATCCTGGGCGTTAGGGCCACGGGGGTACATAGACTTTTGAAAGCCTTAAGGAACCCAAAGTGTGGGAAGGAGGAGGAAAAGGAGGGGAGGGAACGGGGTGAGGGGCATTAGGAACAGGGGAGGGGGCCCTGTCACACACTCTCATTCTCACACACACACACTGTCACACAGACAGTCTCACTCTGTCACACACCCGCACATTCACTCTGGCTCTCTCTCTCAAACATACACACTCCCAGGAAAATCTTGCTAGCGCCCGTTTCATTCATTCCAGAAACGGGCCTTTTTTACTAGTACTATAATAAATACATAAATAGTTAAAAAGCTTGACAGGTACATGTTTCACACTACCAGGCTCTTCGTCCATGAATACAGAACAATGTTTAATATAGATCATAAATATATAAATTGTACTAACACAGCTACAAATGGTGATGCAAATCATTTAAAAATATGTGCTTTCCTAATAATACCCAACATTCTATTCGCTTTCCGAGCCGCAGCAGCACACTGGGCAGAAGGTTTCAGTGTATTATCGACGACGATGCCCAGATCACTTTCTTGGTCCTTAACTCCTAACGTGGAACCTTGCATGACGTAGCTGTAATTCGGGTTCTTTTTTCCCACATGCATCACCTTGCACTTGCTCACATTAAACGTCATCTGCCATTTAGCCGCCCAGTCTCTCAGTCTCGTAAGGTCCTTCTGTAATTTTTCACAATCCTGTCGCGAGTTAACGACTTTGAATAACTTTGTGTCATCAGCAAATTTAATTACCTCGCTAGTTACTCCCATCTCTAATCATTTATAAATATATTAAAAAGCAGCGGTCCTAGCACAGACCCCTGAGGAACCCCACTAACTACCCTTCTCCATTGTGAATACTGCCCATTTAACCCCACTCTCTGTTTCCTATCCTACCAGTTTTAATCCACAATAGGACATTTCCTCCTATCCCATGACCCTCCAATTTCCTCTGTAGCCTTTCATGAGGTACCTTATCAAACGCCTTTTGAAAATCCAGATACACAATATCAACTGGCTCCCCTTTGTCCACATGTTTTTTTACTTCTTCAAAGAATTGAAGTAAATTGGTCAGGCAAGATTTCCCCACACAAAAGCCGTGCTGACTTTGTCTCAGTAATCCATGTCCTTGGATGTGCTCTGTAATTTTGTTTTTAATAATAGCCTCTATAATTTTCCACGGCACCGACATCAGACTCACCAGTCTATAATTTCCCCGATCTCCCCTGGAGCCTTTTTTAAAAATCGGCGTTACATGGCCATCCTCCAATCTTCCGGTACCAACGCTCGATTTTAAGGATAAGTTGCATATCACTAGCAGTAGCTCCGCAAGCTCATTTTTCAGTTCTATCAGTACTCTAGGATGAATACCATCCGGTCCAGGAGATTTGCTACTCTTCAGTTTGCCGAACTGCCCATTACGTCCTCCAGGTTTACCGTGAAGTCAGTAAGTTTCTCGACTCGTCCGCTTGAAATACCATTTCCGACACCAGTATCCCACCCAAATCTTCCTCAGTGAAGATCGAAGCAAAGAATTCATTCAATCTCTCACTACGTCTTTGTCTTCCTTGATCGCCCCTTTTACCCCTCGGTCATCCAGCGGCCAACGATTCTTTTGCCGGCTTCGTGCTTTTAATATACCGGAAAAAGTTTTTAGTATGTTTTTTTTGCCTCTAATGCTATCTGCGCCTTGCATTGCTTTGACACTCCTTATGCTGCTTCTTGTTGTTTTCAGACAGTTCCTTCTTTCCATATTTTGAAGGCATTTCTTTTAGCCCTAATAGCTTCCCTTCACCTCACTTTTCAACCAGGCCGGCTGTCTTTTGGAGTTCCGTCTTTCTTTTCTAATTAGTGGAATATGTTTGGCCTGGGCCTCCAGAATGGTATTTTTGAACATGGTTTAGTATTAGGAGCCTTTAGAAAAAAGTTTAAAGGATCAATCACAAGGATTATCAATTTGCAAGAGGTATAGAGATAATTTAAAACCACCATTCTGGAAGCACAAATAAAAAGCTTACCATATGTTAAATATTTATTTATTTAAATTAACTCATACCTTTTAAATACATTCAGGAACTGGAGGTTAAAGCAGAGGTGCAAGGTGACCACTTAAGTTTGTGGTGCACCAAACAATTTGCTAAGAAGAGTCTCCTTTATCATTTTGGTTGGTATTCTTTGAACCTTTACTAATTCTGTTATATCTTTTTTGAGATATGGCAACCAGAATTGAACACAATACTCACGGTGAGGCTGCACCATGGAGTGATACAGAGGCGATATATTATTTTTGGTCTTATTTACTACCCTTTTCCTAATAATTCCGAGCAGCCTGTTGGCTTTTTTGGTCGCCCCCACACACTGGGCAGAAGATTTCAGCATATTGTCTACAATCATACCTAAATCTTTTTCTTGGGGGTTCAGTTTAATTTTTGTCTAAATAGAAAGTTTATGATTACTTATTCTATAGTGGATTAGGGTGTATCTGTGTTTGTGAAAAAGACATGGCTTTCAGTTGGCATTGACTGTGCAGGATCTACGATCTGTACTATTCTGTCTGGTTTTGTTTACAATAGGTGCTCACTGTACCTCTGTAGCGTGTCCCGATGTTACATTTACCCAGTCTATATTTGGATAATTGATCAAAAGCCTCGTGCTGTTCCAAACAGCGCTCTAAAATTAGTGCTGGAAGAGCAGGGGGCTTTACTGGACCTCTGATCAGAGATAAATTTAAGCACACAATTCTCTCTGATCATGGGGTAGACAATCCTCCCGCACTTGTTTGAGAAGTCTGGGTTGTCAAAAGGTGGTCTCCCTCCTCTTCCATCGGCGCAGTGTGAAGCCCAGCGCATCCCAGAGGAGGCCACCTCTCTCCTCCAACTGAAGGTAGGGGGGTAGGGAAGGGCTGCTAGACCACCAGGTGGGGGGGGGGGGGGGGGATTGACCCTCGACCTGCTGGGCCACCAGGGACATCTGAGGGATGCTGGGGGGGGGGAGGCGCTGGAGACACGCTGGATCTCCAGCCCCCTATTGCTGGGCGGGGGGTTGGGTCAGGGTTCCTGCGGGGGGCTGCTGCATTGGGGGGAATGGGACCTGCTAGCATGCTTGTACAGGGTTCACTATTCCTCCCCAATGACGTAGGGTTTGCCACAGCCAGTGAGCCAATCTTTAGCGTGCTGGTCGCTGATCATTGGGGATGAATAGGTTTAGCATGCATTTGCATGCTACTTATGCGAAGAGCCCTGTTTTGCATGCATTTGCATTCAGAGCCTGCAAGCGTGTTGTTTCATGCGCTCGGTTGCTCTGATCATGGGGTGGTAGCAGCCTCTGGTGCCTGCGTTTGTTTCTGATCATTGGCCCAAAAGAGCGTGGGGAGAGGTGTATATGCGGTGGCGGGGGGGGGGGGGGGGGGGGGGATGGCTATGATGCTGTGAGTGCTGAGGATGTTGAGAGAATAGTGGAGAGTGTGAGCTGGGGGCTATGTGGGTTGGGGGTAATTTGAGAGAGCTGTGGAAGTTTATGTGCTGGGGGCAAGAGGGATTTCAGAAAGAATCCAGTGTGTGCAGTATGAGAGCGAGCTTGGGTGTTTTTACTGCTGGGGGGGGGGGGGGGCTGCAGATTGACAGAGGTATGGGATTTGTGTGCTCTGGGAGGAATGGGGAGGTGGGATTCTTGGAATGAGTAAAAAGAAATAAAGGTTGGGGCAGAGAAACTGCTGGGGGGGGGGGGGGGGGGTCAGTGTTCTTAGGAGGGGTTCATACTAGTTGGAGACTGAGATTACTGAGGGGATGGGGTAATCAAGCCTGAGCTGGGAGACGGCTTAGGCGGAGTCAGTCCTGGAGAACAGAAGAGCGGATGTTAATGCGGGGGGGGGGGGGGGGGGGGGGAATTCTGCCACAGTTACAACCCCCAAACACAAGGCAGGAGCGGAAATCTAATGCATTCTGAGCACCTCCGTGTCCCTGACTGTGTTTCTGGTTTGTGTTTCAGATGCGGGTGACATTGAGGACGTCTCGTCTCTTTCCCAGGAGGAGTGGAGTAGTATTTAGATGAGGAGCAGAGGAGCTTTGGAGGTGAGGTGATGAAGGAAACGATGAGATCCTGATGTCTAGAGGTAAGGGTTTCCGTTATTCTTAAAATCTGGGTGAGTCTCACTACAGGATGCCGGTGGACCAATAATGAGTGATGGCGAGATGACATTAGTACCTGGGGTGGGTCTGTTTCTAAGATTCTTCTGTTTTCATGGAGTATTGTTTCGATTCCTGTCTGTAAACCTTCAATAACTATGACTCTGGTATCCTTACTTTGTTTTTCACAATTTTCTCACTCGGCGGGACGTGGAGGTAGTTGTGTCTGATGACCTTAAGTTAGCCAAACAGGTAGGAAAGGTGACGGTCAAAGCCAGAAGGATGCTTGGGTGCATAAGGAGAGGGATATAATTCTGGAGATCACACCTGCAGAAGGATAGAAACAGGATGGAGTCTGTCCAGAGGGCGGCTACAAAATTGGTAAGAGGCGGTCTCCGTCATAAAACATAGAAAGACAGGCTTATGAACCTCAACATGTATATGCTGGAAGAGGCGTGAGAGAGGGGATATGATAGAGATTGTTTAAATACCTCAGTGTCATGGATATACAGGAGGCGGCGAGCTTTTCTCAAATGAAGGAAAACTCTGGAATGAGGGGGCATACAATGAAGTTAAAAGAAATAGGCTTAGGAGGAATCTACGAAAGTATTCGTTCATGGAAAGGGTGGTGGAGGCGTGGAATGGCCTCCTGGTGGAGGTCGTGGCAACGAAGACTGTCAATTTAAGAAAGCATGGGACAGGCACGTGGGATCTCTTGGGAAAAGGAGAGAGTTAGTGGTTCTCAGGAAAGGCAGACTGGATGGGCCATTTGGCCCTTGTCTGCCATCATAAGTATTGCCACACTGGGACAGACCAAAGGTCCATCAAACCTTGCATCCTGTTTCCAACAGTGGCTTAATACATTTTATGATGCTTATCCCAGAAATAAGCAGTGGATTTTCCCAAGTCAATTTAATAATGGTGTATGGACTTTTCCTTTAGGAAGCCGGCCAGACCCTTTTTAAACCCCGCTAAGCTAAC
Source organism: Microcaecilia unicolor (assembly GCF_901765095.1). NCBI lineage: Eukaryota > Metazoa > Chordata > Amphibia > Gymnophiona > Siphonopidae > Microcaecilia > Microcaecilia unicolor. Next base: position 4,459,484 of record NC_044031.1, read on the forward strand.
CGCCTTTAGCACATTCTCTGGCAACGAATTCCAGAGTTTAATTACACGTTGAGTGAAGAAACATTTTCTCAGATTTGTATTAATTTTAGTACTTTGTAGCTTCATTGGATGCCCCCTAGTCCTAGTATTTTTGGAAAGAGTAAACAAACGATTCATGTCTACTGTTTGGGCCTGTTGGTGCTGGGTCTCAGAACCAAAAACCCAACGCCTCACCCCCACAAATTCCCCAACTGATTTCTTAGCACCACCGGCTGGGAAAGTACCAAAAACAACTGTATAAACAAAAGAAGCTTCTTACATTACCCAAGAACATAAGAAGCAGGGTAGTGAGGGAACATAAAAGGGGGGAGCCATGGAAAATGGTCGCATATTCCTTAATCTATTGAGATAGACTTAAGGAAGATGTTCATCGACCCCCCCCCCCCCCCCCCCCTTGTTCCAGACCAGGCAGTTATATATGCTGAAGTGCAAAGAACTGGTTCTCAGGAACACATCACTACTACTACTACTTGACATTTATAGAGCGCTACTAGTGTTACGCAGCGCTGTACATAATAACGAAGAAGGACGGTCCCTGCTCAGATGAGCTTACAATCTAAAGAACGAAATGTCAAGTTGGGCAGTCTAGATTTCCTGGGTAGAGGTGTAGAGGTTAGGTGCCGAAGGCGACATTGAAGAGGTGGGCTTTAAGCAGAGATTTGAAGATGGGCAGGGAGGGGGCTTGGCGTATGTGCATGGGGGGGTGTGAGGCGAGGCAGGATCATCATACAGGATGTCATTTGTTTCTTACAAAAGGCACATAAACATATATATATTGCATTTCCTTAAAAGGTACATCCTCAATAAAGCAATCTTTACTCCCTGCCCACCCGACCCCCCCCTGCAATTCTCCCATCCTGTCCTGACTACAGGATTCTTGTCTCTCTCTCCTCCTCTGCCAGGTACTTCCGCCCCCCTGTCATATGGAAATTAGTTTAAAGTCTCCTAGAGGAAGGTAGGGGAGGGGTGAGATACTTGCAGATGGCCTGCTTAATATCATTGTACAAAGACCAAAAGGTGCTTTGAAATATCAACTTGAATATAATCATATATTCTGTATTCATCCTGGTAGTGATTAGCTTGGAAATGTATTCCCAACAGTGAGGGGGGTGGAAAATTTTACAATTTAAAGAACAGATTTTTATTGAACTCGTTAAACTGGCTGGTTCTCCTACAGTACTATACGAATGCTCTGTTTTTATTTATTTAGAAAAAGATGACCCTAAGAACAGTAATGCAGAGACACATAAATGGAAAGCTCAGTGAGAAGCCTGAGAGGAAAGATGTTCTCAGAAAGAGAGAACGAAGAGACTTCGTCCTGTTCTGACCGGGGAGAAAAGGGAAAAAATCAAAATAAACAAAACCTTCAACAGGAAGCTCAGCTCCGTGTGAACATTGTACCAGTAATATCACACAAACAGTGGAAGAAACAGACAAACCAGATGAGAGTTCAGAAATGTTTTGTCTGATGGATGTAGAGATATTCCTTAATGATCATTTAACTCTGAAATCACATCAGAGATCCGATACTGAGAGAGACCATATCAGGTACGGACTGTGGGAAAACCTTCAGTCAAAAGAGAGAACTACAGCAACAGCAGAAAACATGCATAAGAGAGACACACCTGTATAGGTTCTGAGTGTGGGAAAGATTTCAGTAGGAAGGAAAGAGAAACATGAGAACAATAATAAAGAAACTAGAGTGTGTACAACTACGGTAGATGAGAAAACTATTATCAATAAGGGAAGCGTTACAAAATACCAGAAAAGTGACACTGATGAGGGATTATCTGCATGTTCTAGTCATGACAAAAGCTTCAGTCAGAAGAAAACGTCATAAGAAATGCAAAATTCCAGCCAGAAGAGATACTAGTTTCAAGTGCTGAATGTAAGAAAAAATTCAGCCATAGAGAAACATTCACAGATCATAAAACACCTCAGACTGGTGAAGAATCAATGACTACTAAATCTGAAAAAGTTGTTTACAGAAAGACAGACCTCTCAAAGTACCAGAAAATTCAGAAAAATAAAAGCTTGTATACTTCTGCTGACAGTGGTACAAGTGGTTGCTGGAAAAGAAACCTCCCAATGCACAAGAGAATCCACAAAGGAATGAAACCACTTAACTGTACTGAGTGTAATAAAGCTTCAGGGGTCGGAAAAAAAGCCTCACAATACACCAGAGAATCCACACAGGAGTGAAACCATTCATCTGTACTGAGTGTAATAAAAGCTTCAGTCGGAAAACAAGCCTCACAATACACCAAGAGATCCACACAGGAGTGAAACCATTCATCTGTACTGAGTGTAATAAAAGCTTCAGTCGGAAAACAAGCCTCACAATACACCAGATAATTCACACAGGAATGAAACCATTCATCTGCAGTGAGTGTAATAAAACCTTTACTCACAAAATAAGCCTCACAATACACCAGAGAATCCACACAGGAATGAAACCATTCATTTGCACTGAGTGTAATAAAAGCTTCAGTCGGAAGAGAAACCTCACACAACACCAGAGAATCCACACAGGAGTGAAACCATTCATCTGCACTGAGTGTAATAAAAGCTTCAGTAGGAAGGGACACCTCACAGAACACCAGAGAATCCACACAGGAATGAAACCATTCGTCTGCACTGAGTGTAATAAAAGCTTCAATCAGAAGGGACAGCTCACCACAAACACCAGAGAATCCACACAGGAATGAAACCATTCATCTGCACTGAGTGTAATAAAAGCTTCAGTCATAAAACAAGCCTCACACAACACCAGAGAATCCACACAGGAATGAAACCATTCATTTGCACTGAGTGTAATAAAAGCTTCAGGCATAAAGGACACCTCACAATACACCAGAGAATCCACACAGGAATGAAACCATTCATCTGCACTGAGTGTAATAAAAGCTTCAGTCATAAAACAAGGCTCACACAACACCAGAGAATCCACACAGGAATGAAACCATTCATCTGCACTGAGTGTAATAAAAGCTTCAGTCATAAAACAGACCTCACAAAACACCAGAGAATCCACACAGGAATGAAACCATTCATCTGCAGTGAGTGTAATAAAAGCTTCAGGCATAAAGGACACCTCACAATACACCAGAGAATCCACACAGGAATGAAACCATTCATCTGCACTGAGTGTAATAAAAGCTTCAGTCAAAAGGGAAACCTCACAAAACACCAGAGAATCCACACAGGAATGAAACCATTCATCTGCAGTGAGTGTAATAAAAGCTTCAGTCAGAAGCAATACCTCACAATACACCAGAGAATCCACACAGGAGTGAAACCATTCATCTGCAGTGAGTGTAATAAAAGCTTCATTCAAAAGAGACACCTCACAAAACACCAGAGAATCCACACAGGAATGAAGCCATTTAGATGTTCTGAGTGTGGTAAGAGCTTTATTAACAATGAAACACTCACCATGCACCAGAATAGCCATTGACGAGTAAAACCATTTCCATGTACTGAGTGTGGCAAATGGTTCAGGTTGAAGAAATACATGATAATGCACCAGAGATTCCACGCAGGAGTGAAGCCATTTAGATGTTCTGAGTGTGGTAAAACCTTCACTGAGAAAGGGACATCTGTCAAGGCACACAGAGTTCACACAGGAGTGAAGCCATTTACACGCACTGAGTGTAATAAAAGCTTCTGTTAGAAGGTAAACCTCAAGAACCTATAGAAATGATAAGTAGTGATAAGTAGTAGTAGTAGTAGTAGTAGTAGTAGAAACCACCGAATGATCCACACAGGAAGGTACATATAAATATCTAGGAGTGGAGGTAGAATAGACTAGAAAGCTGAAATGGCCGAGAAAAAATCAGTAATGACTATTATAGGAGACTTCCTGCACTCTCATATTGTTTTGGTATTTCAAATTGGCCTCTTAAACACCTGTAAAAACTAGGGGGCCCTTTTTACTAAGCTGCGTAGACGCCTACGAGCACCCAATGTGCGTCAATTTGGAGTCATCACCCGGCTACCGCGTGGCCTGGGCAGTAATTTTGATTTTTACGTGTGTCTACTATTTTAGGTGCAGGGTGGAATCCAGACGGTAATCATCATTCTACGCACGTAGACCATTACCACCCGGTTAACGCTTGAGACCCTACCACTAAGTCAGTGGGTGGCGGTAAGGTTTCATGGCCAAAATGTACGTGCGCCAATTTATGGAGCAGCTGGTTCAGGAACCAACAAGAGGGGGAACAATTCTAGACCTAGTGCTTAGTGGAGCATGATCTGGTTCAGGAGGTAATGGTGCTGGGTTCACTTGATAACAGCGATCATAACATGATCAGATTTGATATAAGCTCTGTAGTAAGTACACGCAGGAAATCCAATATGTTAGCATTTAGCTTTCAAAAAGGAGACTATGATAAAATGAGAAGAAGGGTGAAAAAAAAAGAGGAGCAGCTGCAAAGGTCAAAAAATTACATGGGGGCTGGGGGGAGCAGAGCAATATGGCTGAGAGGACACAGGAGAATCTGCTCTATCGTGCCTTCTAAGCATAAGGGTAAGGTGAGGTTTTATTCCCCTGAAGCCACCTCTACCCCTCTTGGTCAACTGAAGTTGGATTCATTTGTGCTTCCGCAGCGGGCAGGAAATGAGGGTGAGATCCCAGCTCAGCACTGGATGCAGGGAGAGTCCCAACATTCGGGAGAGACATCTTTGTTCCCCTCAGACCAGGTTGTTCCACCACTTCGACAACAGCAGACTATAGAGGAGGCTGTGAAGACTCCAAAGAAAGATGCGACGTCTTCAGCAGCTGCTGTGGGGGATTCTCCCTTTTTGCTGGATGGATATTTCGGTTTGTTCACCCACTGGCACCCTTGGATCGTAATGCAAAATTACAACCCATTGATCCCATTACAATCTGCTACTAAGGGATTGCTGGAAGTACCCTCATCTATCGAGAGTCTCTCTTTAGAAGTGCTGGACCAACTCTATGGAATGCTCTACCGGATTCAGTTTGCAATACATCATCTTATTTGGCTTCCAGAAAACTACTGAAAGCACATTATTTTGTACAAGTTTTCCCTAGATGAGGATGTGGACAGTACGCTCATAGTATACTCAGATTTATATGTGATCACATTTGATATTTGATCTACAAAACTGTCCACTCTGCAGACTTCACTTACCTAAGAACCAAATGGTGGAACTCCTTAGCACCCAAAATAAGAAATATACAGGAATATACTAGATTCCGCAAAATCCTCAAATCATTCCTATTCAAACAAACCTTCACAAAGAACGACCATATCTCAAACAATTAATTATTACCTGAAGTGGTTATTACTCTATTTACCATTAACTTTCTCTTTGCTTCATGTACAATTTCTCATTCATAATAGATTTTCTAAATGTTAAACATCCATAGATATCCCAGTATGTTTATGATATTGTATTGTAAAATTGAATTCTTACAACAAATTACTTTCTTATGCGTTATTCTTTGTTATGTATCTTATAAAGTTTATTGTAAGCCACATCGAATTCAAATTTGTTTGGGATAATGTGGGATAAAAATGTCATCAATAAATAAATCCATAATTACATTTTTGTAGTCCAAAGGAGCTATTTTCTCGCTGTTTTCGTTGTTGAGTGTGATTCCTTTTACCTTTAGGTGGGTCTCCCTTCTGGATAACCTGTACCCGTATGTTTTAGGATCGGCTGAGACAAACTCTGTGATATGCTCACCCCTAGAGATCTCACTCTTTAATTCACTTAAATAGTCACTCAAAAGAGGATTCCACTTACCCTCCTTGCTCACAAAAATCAGAGTCTGTGTCGACAGGGCTCTTGTAAAGCGTGAAGAGCCCTGTACAGTTCTAACCTACATGTGCAGTTGTAAAAGAGGCTATGAAGATGTTAGTATTACCGCATGCCGCATCATCGTCTATAAGATCGCAAGACGACACTGTGTATTCATGGAGAAACAGGTGCATATAGAGCTCATCCGGGTCTCTTGTGATGCTTGTGGCAGGTAGATTTCTTCTTTGGCCAAACTTCCCCCACAAAGAGTTTAAGAACAGTTTTGTTCACGGTTATCTGAGCAGCACGTAAAAGCACACTTTCTTTCTGATAGAAATCATCTATGCACTTGTTTTGTTGTTCAGCATCAGTACACCACTGAGGAAACCCCGATGCTTCCTGCTTTTGACGCAGATGCATGCTTATGTATTCTCAAAGAGGTGGTTGTGGGTGACTGGTGAGAGTGAGAGGGACTGTGATTCTGGTTGGTAATTGTGCTAATGGGAAAAAAATGTAAAAGGATTAAACTGGATTGAGGGGAGTCTGAAGGTGAGTTACTAGTTGGGATTAGTGTGTGGGAGGGTCAAAGTGCACTCTGGGAGCTGTAGTCTTTCCTAGGAGAGGTTAATGTCACAGTGTGGTTTTTGGGCTGGTTTGGGGCATGGAAAATGTTTTCCATCTGGCAACACTGGTTTAGAGAGAAGGTGAAAGCAGCATAGGCGGTCGGTGGCCCAACTGTTTGGGGAGGCTAAAGGGGATGGGGTTAGGGGTGGAGCCAGGGGCGGAGCTTATAGCCATAATTAACACAGAAAAAAATAAGTAAAAATAAAAGTCACAATTAATACCTTTTATTAAATTTAGATATTAGATATGTATCATATGTCAAAGAATAAGTGGTTGCTCAAAGCATATACTAACCACAATCGCTCAACTGTAAAACACTATGAACAAATTTGTGCAAATTCACACTCAGAACCTTACTGTACCATAACACTAGGCAGACCCTAATACACCAATATACCACCCATATGGAAAATGCAGACCGTCAACAATATGAAACAAGGGATCATAATATCACAATTCTCATGTAGAGCCACAAAACACCCTTTTAGGGTGGATAGTGTTCACAATGAGCTCCTTTTATTAACGACTATATGTGGATCCTTCAAGAGGAAGTGTGTCGTGATTTAGGCTCTAAAACCCTTTCTGATGTTTTGGTGCCACCTCAGTAAGGCCAACACACAATCTCTCCACTGCAAAACACTATACACAAACTTGTGCAAAAACACACTCATAACCTTAGCAAACCATATCAGCACTAATTCCAAGGACAGGACGAGCTACAACCTTATGCGTCAAAAGGCAGAACTGTAATTACACCGGGCTCTAAAACACCAGTACACAACCTAGTGAAAAACAAAACAAAAAGGGCTTCAGATACTACACGCTAGCTGAATACTGCACCTTGATTGCACATGAAAAACACATGACACAACAGATATGAAGGCAAAATACTGAACTGGAAAGTTACCTCAAGAAGTCAGACTCAGCATGCAGCAATACCAGAAAAATTGAAACTTACATGCAAAATATCACAGATGCACATTTCCAAAAGTTGACATATTCCAGTTAATAAATTCTGAATAAAATACTTTTTTCTACCTTTGTTGTCTGATCATTTAGTTTTTCTATTCGCTTTGGTCCCAGTGTCTTCTTTCCATTTGATATTTTTTCTCTCACCATGTCCACCATCCTCCTGTGTCCTTATGCGTCCTGTCTACCATCTGTAGCCCTGTCCCTATCCTTTCTCCAGTTTCAGCATCTGCCCTCAAAGTGTTCCGATCTAGCCCTTAAATTCAGCAATTAACCCTCCATCCATATCCAGCATTTTCCCCTCCCCTCCATCCATGTGCATGAACTTCCTCTGTCTTCCCTCCCCTCCATCCATGTCCAGCATTTCTCCTCTCTCCCTTCCACTCCATCCGTGTGCATCTCCTTCCTTTGTCTTTCCTTCCCTCCATCCTTGTCCAACATTTCTCCTCTCTTCCCTGCCCTCCACTCCATCCATGTCCAGATTTCTCCTCTCTTCCCTCCCCTCCATCCATCCATGTCCAGCACCTTCCCTCTTTCTCTCCTACCCTTCCATCCAGTGTCATCCTTTCTCTCGCCATCCTTCTACCCATTACCCTCTCCCAATCCTTCCATCCATTGTCTCCCTCTATCTCCCCTTCCTTCTAAACAGTTCTCTCTCTCGACCCTTTTCCATTCAGCATGTCATCTCTATCCCCATCCTTCCAGTGTCTTCCTTTTTCTGCCCCCTCCTTCCAGCATTTTCCCTCTTTCTCCCTCCTTTCATTCAGCATTTCTCCGTCTGACAGCTAGGGTCTCCCCCAGTTTCTCCCCAGCAGCTTCTCTCTCTCTCTCTCCTGCCCATGTCCTCTCTCTCCCCGTCTTTCCACTCATATATCTCTCTCTGCACCCCTCTTCCATTCAGCATCTTCTCTCTGGCTCTCCCCTGCTCTTTTCCATGCCCCTGGCTCTCCCCTGCTCTTTTCCATGGCCCCTCTTTCTCTCCCCATCTCTCTTTGGCTCTTCCCTGGTCTTTTCCATGTCCCTGGCTTTCCCCTGCTCTCTTCCATGTCCCCATTTTCTCTCCCCATCTCTCTCTGGCTCTCTCCTGCTCTCTTCCATGTCCCCTCTTTCTCTCCTCATCTCTCTCTCTGGGCTCTCTCCTGCTCTTTTGCATGTCCCTGCTCTCCCCTGCACTTTTCCACTTTCTCTCTCTCTCTCCTCCAGTGTCCTCATGCATCTCTCCTCTCCCTCATGCATCCCACCTTTCTCTTCCCTCCCCTTCTTGCTTCCCTTAGATCTAGACTACCATCACTCTCACTCCTTTCTCCACCCCCCCTTTTCCCATTCCCCTGCCCTGCCATTGCTTTCCATCCTCCCTCTTCCCCTTAGATTTGGCATCACATCCTCCTCTCTCCACCTCCCTTTCCCTTTGGTTTGGCAGCTGGCTGGCATCGCTCCCCCCCCCTCCGGACTAGTGCGGTATCGCTCTCCCCCTCCGCTCCTGTCACGTCTTTCAACTTCGAACAACCCCCACCCCACTTTTACTCCTTACGAACTCTAGCAAGTCAAGTCACAGTGATCACTTGAACTGTAAGCTCTTTAAGGCAGAAAAAGGGTAGTACTGTAAGGTACGTTAAACATTTGGGAAGGCCAGCTAAAAGTCCAATTAAATGATGAAAATTACTTTGGGGGAACAACACAGCAAAAAAACAAAAAGGTTGTTTCAAGACTATCTAGTGTGGGGGATGTGTCCATCGGTTCTACTGTGGTTCAAACACTGTATTACTGCTGCCCAGCGAGGAATCTGCGGCCCCCCCCCCCCGCCCCCCCGAGGAACCAAGTTTTCAAAATGACCGGGGATGCTAAAGCCAATGGAAATTAACTCTCCCTGGACAGTTTAACGGCTTGCTTAATATTTGGCAATTGGCACCCCGCCTCGCCTTTCCTCGTATACTCCACCATGAGAGCCAACTTTTCTAACTGGGAGTGCTAAACCCAACGGAAAATACCCATCCCTGCACACCTCTCTGGCCCGGCTCGAACAAAAGCAGACGGTACTCACGCTCATAGTGCTGGAGAACTCGAGAGCCTACGGCAGAGAGGGAAAAGCAGCGCGGGCGCACACCTGAAGTCCATTAACAACAGCTGAATCCACGGTACAGTGACCTGTGGTTTTTCATGAGGTACTTTGTCAAACACCTTTTGAAAATCCAGATACACTATATTGACCAGCTCACCCCTTTAAAGAAATGTAATGGATTGGTGAGACAAGATTTCCCTTCACTAAATCCATGTTGGATTTGTTTCATTAATCCATGCTTTTGAATATGCTCTGTAATTTTGTTCTTATAATAGTCTCTACCATTTTGCCCAGCATCTATGTCGGGTTCACCGGTCTATAATATCCCTGATCTCCTCTGGACCTCTTTTTAAAAATTGGCGTTTCATTGGCCACCCTCCAATCTTCAGGAACCATTCTTGATTTTAAAGAATGGTTGATTTTAAACTAACAAAAGTTCCGCAAGTTCATTTTTCAATTCTATCTGTACACTGGGACGAATACCATCCGGTTCAGTCGATTTGCTACTCTTCATTTTGTCAAATTGAACCATTACATCCTGCAGGTTTATAGAGATGTCATTCAGTTTCACCGACTCTTCAGCTTTGAATACTACTACTACTATTTAACATTTCTAAAGCACTACCAGGGTTGCGCAGTGCTGTACAATTAACAAAGAAGGACAGTCCCTGCTCAAAGGAGCTTACAATCTAAAGGACAGAAAGTGCAGTCAATCAAGATTGAGGCAGTCTAGATTTCCTGGATAGAGGTACAATGGTTAGGTGCCGAAAGCGGCATTGAAGAAGTGGGCTTTGAGCAAGGATTTGAAGATGGGTAGGAAGGGGGCTTGGCGTATGGGTTCAGGGAGTTTATTCCAAGCATAGGGTGAGATGAGGCAGAAAGGGTGGAGTCTGGAGTTGGCGGTGGTGGAGAAGGGTACTGAGAGGAGGGATTTGTCCTGTGAGCGGAGATTACGGGTAGGAGCATAAGGGGAGATGAGGGTAGAGAGGTAGTGAGGGGCTGCAGATTGAGTGCATTTGTAGGTTAGGAGGAGAAGCTTGAAATGTATGCGGTACCTGATCGGAAGCCAGTGAAGTGACTTGAGGAGAGGGGTGATATGAGCATATCAGTCTAGGCGGAAGATAAGACGCGCAGCAGAGTTCTGAACGGATTGAAGGGGGGTTAGATGGTTAAGTGGGAGGCCAGTGAGGAGTAGGTTGCAGTAGTCAAGGCGAGAGGTAATGAGAGAGTGGATGAGAGTTCGGGTGGTGTGCTCAGAGAGGAAAGGGCAAATTTTGCTGATGTTATAGAGAAAGAAGTGACAGGTCTTGGCTGTCTGCTGGATATGGGCAGAGAAGGAGAGGGAGGAGTCGAAGATGACTCCGAGGTTGCGGGCAGATGAGACGGGGAGGATGAGGGTGTTATTGACTGAAATAGAGAGTGGAGGGAGAGGAGAAGTGGGTTTGGGTGGAAAGACAATGAGCTCGGTCTTGGCCATGTTCAGTTTCAGGTGGCGATTGGACATCCAGGCAGCAATGTTGGATAAGCAGGCCGATACTTTGGCCTGGGTTTCCGCAGTAATGTCTGGTGTGGAGAGATAAAGCTGGGTGTCATCAGGATAAAGATGATATTGGAAACCATGAGATGAGATCAGCAAGCCCAGGGAAGAGGTGTAGATTGAAAAATGAAGGGGTCCAAGGACAGATCCCTGAGGAACTCCAACAGAGAGCGGGATGGGGGTGGAGGAAGATCCATGAGAATGTACTCTGAAGGTACGGTGGGAGAGATAAGAGGAGAACCAGGAGAGGACAGAGCCCTGGAACCCAAATGAGGACAGTGTGGCGAGAAGTAAATTGTGATTGACAGTGTCAAAAGCGGCAGACAGGTCAAGGAGGATGAGGATGGAGTAGTGACCTTTGGATTTGGCAAGGAACAGGTCATTCAGACTTTAGTGAGTGCCATTTCTGTCGAGTGTAGAGGGTGAAAACCGGATTGAAGTGGATCAAGGATGGCATGAAAGGAGAGAAAATCAAAGCAGCGGCTGTGAATGGCACGTTCAAGTATCTTGGAGACGAAGGGTAGGAGGGAGATGGGGCGGTAGTTGGAAGGGCAGGTAGGGTCTAGTGATGTTTTTTTGAGGAGTGGTGTGACTACAGCATGCTTGAAGGAGTCAGGGACAGTTGCAGTGGAGAGAGAAAGGTTGAGGCTATGACAGATGGGGGGGGGTGGCAGTAGGAGAGATGGTGTTTAGTAAGTTAGTGGGGATGGGATCAGAGGAACAGGTGGTGCATTTCGAGGAGGAAAGAAGGTGGGCGGTTTCCTCCTCGGTGATATCAGGAAAGAGGAGAAGGAGGCCTGGGTTGGTTGGTTGAGGGAGTGGGTTAAAGGGTGAAGAGGAAGAGGTGGCTTGGTAGTGAATTCGAGGTTGATCTTCTGCACCTTGTCGCGGAAGTAATCAGCCAGTGATTGAGGAGAGAGTGAAGGGGGGGGGGAGCGGAGGGCACTTTGAGGAGGGAGTTAAGGGTGGCGAAGAGACGACGAGGGTTAGAGCCGAGAGAATTAGTCAATTGGGTGTAATAGTCCTGTTTGGCAAGGAATAGGGAGGACTGGAAGGAGTATAACATGAATTTGTATGGGTGCGAGATTTCCTCCAGAGGCATTCAGCAGATCGGGCGCAGGAGCGAAGGTATCGGATGCAAGGGGTCAGCCAGGGCTGGGGATTAGTACGCCTTGTGGGACGGGAGATGGATGGTGCAAGGGTGTCCAGAGCAGAGGAGAGAGTGGCATTGTAAGTAGAGACAGCCTTGTCGACAGACTCGGAGGACATGATGGAGGGGAGGAAATTAGAGATACTAAAGGATAAGGTGGGAGGGTCGACAGCCTGGAGATTCCTGAAAGTAGTGGTTAGTGTTGGGCGGGACTGAGGGGGAGGGTGATGAAGTGTGAAGGTGATCAGGTGGCAGATGAAGTTCAATGTTGACAAGTGCAAAGTGATGCATGTGGGTAAGAGGAACCCGAATTATAGCTACGTCTTGCAAGGTTCCGCGTTAGGAGTTACGGATCAAGAAAGGGATCTGGGTGTCGTCGTCGATGATACGCTGAAACCTTCTGCTCAGTGTGCTGCTGCGGCTAGGAAAGCGAATAGAATGTTGGGTGTTATTAAGAAGGGTATGGAGTCCAGGTGTGCGGATGTTATAATGCCGTTGTATCGCTCCATGGTGCGACCGCACCTGGAGTATTGTGTTCAGTACTGGTCTCCTTATCTCAAAAAAGATATAGTAGAATTGGAAAAGGTACAGCGAAGGGCGACGAAAATGATAGTGGGGATGGGACGACTTTCCTATGAAGAGAGGCTGAGAAGGCTAGGGCTTTTCAGCTTGGAGAAGAGACGGCTGAGGGGAGATATGATAGAAGTGTATAAATAATGAGTGGAATGGATCGGGTGGATGTGAAGCGACTGTTCACGCTATCCAAAAATACTAGGACTAGAGGGCATGAGTTGAAGCTACAGTGTGGTAAATTTAAAACGAATCGGAGAAAATTTTTCTTCACCCAACGTGTAATTAGACTCTGGAATTCATTGCCGGAGAACGTGGTACGGGCGGTTAGCTTGACGGAGTTTAAAAAGGGGTTAGATAGATTCCTAAAGGACAAGTCCATAGACCGCTATTAAATGGACTGGAAAAATTCCTCATTTTTAGGTATAACTTGTCTGGAATGTTTTTACGTTTGGGGAGCGTGCCAGGTGCCCTTGACCTGGATTGGCCACTGTCGGTGACAGGATGCTGGGCTAGATGGACCTTTGGTCTTTCCCAGTATGGCACTACTTATGTACTTATGTACTTATGTACTTATGATCTAAGAGAGGAAGAGCAGAGGCGCAGAAATTGGAGAGTGAGCAGGTAGAGGACGAGGTCAAGACAATGGCCAGTTTGGTGAGTAGGGGTGGTGGAGCTCAGCTGGAGATTGAAGGAGGATGTCAGAGTGAGTGAGGAACTGAGAAGCATAAGGGTCGGATGGGTCGTCAGCGTATATGTTAAAGTCTCCAAGAATGAGGGACGGAGATGAGGGTTCAAGAAAAACAGAGAGCCAGGCATCGAAGTCAGTAAGGAATACCATTTCTGGCACCAGTAACATAGTAACATAGTAGATGACGGCAGAAAAAGACCTGCACGGTCCATCCAGTCTGCCCAACAAGATAAACTCACATGTGCTACTTTTTGTGTATACCTTACCTTGATTTGTACCTGTCCTTTTCAGGGCACAGACCGTATAAGTCTGCTGATGATCGCTGCTGTGTACTGTAAGCAACAGCAGCTGCCAAAACAAAGACACGCTCTAGTCTTAAAGTCGCACTTAGATCCGGGGGATCCCGCAGACCCGGCTTCTACATCATCCCGGTGCACAGAGGGAGCACCCACCGGCCGAGTTGCGAGGGACCTACGACGTAGAATGGGCCCACACGTCATCACACTGCATGAGCTGACCATCGCAGCGAAAGCAGCTCCCCCTGAGTGGGACCCAGCCGAGCCACCTATCAAATATACCCATCGAACTACTAACCACAGGAAGTTGATCTGTGAAGATCCCAGCCCAAACGACTGCCACCTGTTAGACAACCAGCTTGCAACTCTACCCCAACCGGTACCACTGCGCCCTTGCTAACGGATCCTCTTTGCCTCCAACCATCAGAACGGTGTCCAAAGCAACAGAGCTCTGCGCCAAGGACATCACCCCCAAGCAGCTGACTGTGAGTGACCTACCTATCACCTACCTATTCCCAATTGACACCAAAATGAATACAATCAAAATACTAACAATCTACTCCCTTTCACTGATTCACCTATCACCAAAGGCTCATCAAACACACCACACCTCACCAAACTGACACCCATCAAACTAAAGGAAGACTATCTAAATACGGACAACACCAACAAAACGGAAGGAACGATCACAATAAACACACACCACCCAAGGAACGGCAACTAACAAAAATCTACATATCATCAAACCTAGCAGCCCCATACCAAAATATCCAAGTGGGCTACATTAATGCTAGGTCCGTAGTTAACAAAACAACAACAATATCAGACTGGATCAGCTCAGAAAACCTCGATCTTATCTTCATCAACGAAACATGGATTCACGATCAAAAGGACCCCATTATCCTTGAACTATGCCCTCCAGGTTACAAAATCACCCATTGGACCAGAACGGAAAAGAGAGGAGGAGGCATAGCTATAATCTATCGAACTCAATTCACCACAGAAACCATTGCTGAATCCATAACACCCCAACTAGAAATTGCATCATTCAGAATCCATAACAAATCCCTGACCAATCATCTGAACTGCATCCTGTTTTACAGACCACCCGGTAACTGGAACGAAAGCCAACTTATTTTTATGCAAAGACTTCCTACAATCCTGGGATCTCAAATGGCCCCACATGCAAGCTACCCACATTAAAGGTCACACACTAGACTCTTATCACACAAACTGTCCACAGATCATAACCTAATAATAACAGACATCAAATGGACAGAAACACCTTGGACCGACCACTACAAGTTGAACCTATCCCTAAACTGGCGGAAGAAGGGACTAAACCATACACCAGCACACACAACTTACACCACAAGAGGGCAAATATACCCACAATTATTCTGGCAACTGATATATGACAATGAATGGGAAACACAAACGGACTCCATACACTACCTCGATCAGTGGGAAGATAGATGCAGAAGCGTACTAAACGAAATAGCACCACTAAAGACAAGAATATCAAGAAGACAAAACTCGATACCATGTTTCAATGACGAATTTAAAAAATGCAAAACACAATCCAGGAAACTTGAACGAGCATGGAAAAAAACAAAAGATGAACACACACTCAATACATGGAAACAAACACATAGAAAATACAAATCTATATATATATAAAACTCACCCTCAACGTTCTATTTGCACTGACGTCACTGAAGCCAGGTTCGTAAGTTTGAAGCTCTGAAGCCACACAAAATCACAGTCTGTGGGCCCCGCCCTCGCGTCAAACGTTATGACGTTGAGGGCGGAGCACATTCTCAGCTCCAACGTACTTGACCTGGAAGGTCATTTTCTTGGTGGCTGTTACTTCAGTTCGTAGAGTCAGTGAGCTCCAAGCCTTGGTAGCCCATGCTCCTTATACAAAATTTCATCATAACACAGTAGTCCTCCGTACGCACCCTAAGTTCTTGCTGAAGGTGGTGTTGGAGTTCCATCCGAACCAGTTAATTTTCTTGCCAACATTTTTTCCCCGTCCTCATACCCGCCCTGCTGAACGTCAGTTGCACACATTGGACTGCAAGAGAGCATTGGCCTTCTAGTGGAGCGGACAAGCCCCTTCAGACAGTCCGCCCAAATGTTTGTTTCTTTCGACCCCAACAGAAGGGGAGTGGCTGTCGGGAAACGCACCATTTCCAATTGGCTAGCAGATTGCATTTCCTTCACTTATGCCCAGGTTGGGCTGACTCTTGAGGGTCATGTCATGGCTCATGTTGTTCGAGCCATGGCAGCGTCAGTGGCCCACTTGAAGTCAGCCACTATAGAAGAGATTTGCAAGGCTGCGACGTGGTCATCAGTCCACACATTCACATCTCATTACTGCCTTCAGCAGGATTCCCGACGCGACAGTTGGTTTGGGCAGTAGGTGCTGCAGAATCTGTTTGGGGTCTAGAATCCAACTCCACCCCCCCCAGGCCCATTTTTTGTTCTGTTCCAGGCTGCACTCTCAGTTAGCTGTTTCTTCGTAGGTCAATCTCAGTTATGTCCTCGCCATTGCGAGGCCCAATTGTTTTGAGTGAGCCTGGGGGCTAGGGATACCCCACATGTGAGAACAAGCAGCCTGCTTGTCCTCGGAGAAAGCGAAGATACTTACCTGTAGCAGATATTCTCCAAGGACAGCAGGCTGATTGTTCTCAGCAACCCACCCACCTTCCTTTTGGAGTTGTTGTTTTTTTTTTATTCTTTATTTGCTTTTGATATAACTGAGGCGGGAATGGACGCGCGTGGGCTGGAAGATGGCCGTGCAAGCGCAGTGCATCAGTCCCGCGCTTTGCTGGCTGTCGCAAAGCTCTTTATTTATTTATTTATAACATTTGTATCCCACATTTTCCCACCTATTTGCAGGCTCAATGTGGCTTACATAGTTCCATAAGTGGTGATTACCAGTTCCGGATAGGAGAAATACATAGTTGAGGTAGAGGGACAGAGTGGGTTAGGTTACAGGAGGAAAGTTCATCTTATGATAAGAGCTGAAGGTAATAGTTTAAATTTCATTCATGACAAAAATTAACTTGAACAATTAGGAACATTAAACAACAAATCAAGATAATTTGGCAAAAAACAGTTAAGATATAAAGAATACATGTTGTATACGTTTTATTAATTTGCATTTAGGATGAATTGTTATTGTTTGCTTCCTTAAATAAATAAGTTTTCAATAGTTTACGGAAGTTCACTATCCAGCTCATTTTCGAAAGAGAAAGGCGCCTATATTCCGACCCAAATCGGGAGATGGGCGCCTTTCTCTCATGGGCGCCCAAATCGGTATAATCGAAAGCCGATTTTGGGTGCCTCCAACTGCAGTCCGTCGCGGGAACGAACAAAGTTGATGGGGGCGTGTTGGAGGCGGGACTGGGGCATGTTTATCGGCCGAGGAGAGATGGGCGCGCTCGGCCGACAATGGAAAAAAGGAAGGCGTTTTTAGCAAGAATTTAGGGTACAACTCGTTCTATATGCCCTAGAGGGGAAAATATGCCCTATAAAGCGCTGTTATGTTTTTTTAATCTGTGGATAAATAAGAAATCATCAACAATCTCAGGATTCAATCTAGCTCTCCTGTCTTCCACAGTCCTTCCCGGAATAGCAGTTGCCTTCTTAGAAGATGTGCTGGTAGCAGGATGTACAGGATCCCCCATGCAAAGTTTGCTACTTGTGGCCAGTATGTTTGCTTGTTTTTCCGAAAAATCAAAATATCTTTGTAGGCATCACTTAAACATACAGTGGGGGAAATAAGTATTTGATCCCTTGCTGATTTTGTAAGTTTGCCCACTGACAAAGACATGAGCAGCCCATAATTGAAGGGTAGGTTATTGGTAACAGTGAGAGATAGCACATCACAAATTAAATCCGGAAAATCACATTGTGGAAAGTATATGAATTTATTTGCATTCTGCAGAGGGAAATAAGTATTTGATCCCTCTGGCAAACAAGACCTAATACTTGGTGGCAAAACCCTTGTTGGCAAGCACAGCGGTCAGACGTCTTCTGTAGTTGATGATGAGGTTTGCACACATGTCAGGAGGAATTTTGGTCCACTCCTCTTTGCAGATCATCTCTAAATCATTAAGAGTTCTGGGCTGTCGCTTGGCAACTCGCAGCTTCAGCTCCCTCCATAAGTTTTCAATGGGATTAAGGTCTGGTGACTGGCTAGGCCACTCCATGACCCTAATGTGCTTCTTCCTGAGCCACTCCTTTGTTGCCTTGGCTGTATGTTTTGGGTCATTGTCGTGCTGGAAGACCCAGCCACGACCCATTTTTAAGGCCCTGGCGGAGGGAAGGAGGTTGTCACTCAGAATTGTACGGTACATGGCCCCATCCATTCTCCCATTGATGCGGTGAAGTAGTCCTGTGCCCTTAGCAGAGAAACACCCCCAAAACATAACATTTCCACCTCCATGCTTGACAGTGGGGACGGTGTTCTTTGGGTCATAGGCAGCATTTCTCTTCCTCCAAACACGGCGAGTTGAGTTCATGCCAAAGAGCTCAATTTTTGTCTCATCTGACCACAGCACCTTCTCCCAATCACTCTCGGCATCATCCAGGTGTTCACTGGCAAACTTCAGACGGGCCGTCACATGTGCCTTCCGGAGCAGGGGGACCTTGCGGGCACTGCAGGATTGCAATCCGTTATGTCGTAATGTGTTACCAATGGTTTTCGTGGTGACAGTGGTCCCAGCTGCCTTGAGATCATTGACAAGTTCCCCCCTTGTAGTTGTAGGCTGATTTCTAACCTTCCTCATGATCAAGGATACCCCACGAGGTGAGATTTTGCGTGGAGCCCCAGATCTTTGTCGATTGACAGTCATTTTGTACTTCTTCCATTTTCTTACTATGGCACCAACAGTTGTCTCCTTCTCGCCCAGCGTCTTACTGATGGTTTTGTAGCCCATTCCAGCCTTGTGCAGGTGTATGATCTTGTCCCTGACATCCTTAGACAGCTCCTTGCTCTTGGCCATTTTGTAGAGGTTAGAGTCTGACTGATTCACTGAGTCTGTGGACAGGTGCCTTTCATACAGGTGACCATTGCCGACAGCTGTCTGTCATGCAGGTAACGAGTTGATTTGGAGCATCTACCTGGTCTGTAGGGGCCAGATCTCTTACTGGTTGGTGGGGGATCAAATACTTATTTCCCTCTGCAGAATGCAAATAAATTCATATACTTTCCACAATGTGATTTTCCGGATTTAATTTGTGATGTGCTATCTCTCACTGTTACCAATAACCTACCCTTCAATTATGGGCTGCTCATGTCTTTGTCAGTGGGCAAACTTACAAAATCAGCAAGGGATCAAATACTTATTTCCCCCACTGTAAATAGCAGTCCAGTTCATTAACAGGCTTCAAAGTAGAAAATGACACGGGGACAAAGTTTGTCCCCTGTCCCCGTCCCTGTGGGCTCTGTCCCCGCCCCATCCCTGCGGTTACTGCGGTTCCCCGTCCCCGTGTCATTCTCTAGTCCAGGGATCAAAGAGCAATATGAGAAAAGAAATTATTACAAGTTTTTGTAGAGTAAATTAAATTCAATGTCATGGAGAATTTTCCACAGGTTTCCATGTTTTACTCACAGACCCACATTTTCTTATTTTTATAAATTATACATATTGGACTAGATTCAATATCTAGCACCCAAAAAAATCAGTGCCAAAAAAAAAAGCATGTACAGGTATTCTATAAGTTGCGTCTAAAGTGAGGCGTGTTTTATAGAATTAAAGCTTATGGCCGGGAATCGTGCCTCACTTTAAGCGCAGCCATTTGCCTAAATTAAACGCCCTTCCCCCCCCCTTATTTATAAATTATGAGTGGAAATTCTCAGAATGCTCTTGAACCACCCGTGACCTTCCCAATCCCAAGCCCGCAGTTCAGACTCATGCGTACATTAGAATTAAAGCCAATCAGTGCCAATAATCATTTGTTTGGAATCGGGTGCCAATTATCAGCGCTAATTAGCTAGTTATTCAATTACAGTGTGCACGCAACTTGGAAGCGCCATATAGACAATCAGGGGGATTGCGCTCCACCAGAAGGTTGGATTCAAACATGTTCCCCCAGATTCTATAAAGTTGCACACCCAAATTTCCGACTAGCCCATGTAGGAAGCTTTAAGGGGGCTTGGGCCCTTATGTTTGTATGTTCGGAGCACCCCTCTGAATAATGAAACAAGGTTTACCTGTAAGATTCATTTATTCCCCCCCCCCCCCCCATAACTATTCTGTGTGCTGATTACAGCCCTTGCTCACAGGCTGCAGGGTGAAATTGTGAAATAACCTAAAATATCTACAGCTCCCACACTTCACTTATCAGACTGGGTCCAAACATGTTTATGCACCAAAGTGTGACAAGATGGGCAGTCATGAGAGGGAAAATTGGGAGGGGTTAGAAGTCTTCTTGAGACCAGGGAGAAGGAAAAACAGGATGTGAAAGGAAACTGTTCATTCATGCATTTCTGCTTATGACAATGGCCCCTCAACAATTCATAACAGACCTCACGAATCACTTGAACTATATGTTACAAATTGGACTCTTCCCAAAGGAGAAAGGAAACATTCTACTCACCCCATACCCAAAGACGTAAAGAAGAGTGCTAGTGAACTAACCAACTACAGGCCAGTAGCATCCATCCCCTTAATAACCAAACTAACGGAAGGGATGGTAACCAAGCAACTCACAAATTATTTAAACAAATTCTCAATATTACATGATTCCCAATCAGGATTCCGGTCTAACCACAGTACGGAAACGGTACTAGTTACTCTCATGAACAAATTTAAACAAACGATCGCAACTGGCAAAAACATACTAGTTCTACAATTTGATATGTCTAGCGCCTTCGACATGGTTGATCACGGAATACTACTACATATCCTCGAGAATTTCGGAATTGGAGGCAATGTTCTTAATTGGTTCAAGGGGTTCCTAACCACACGATCATACCAATGACATCTAACTCGACTACTTCAGCCACATGGATAGCTGAATGTGGAGTCCCACAGGGATCCCCCCTCTCACCAACCTTATTCAACTTAATGATGATCCCCTTGGCCAAACTACTATCAAACCAAAACCTCAACCCGTACATATATGCAGATGACGTAACGATCTACATCCCATTCAAACAAGATTTAAAGGAAATTTCCAATGACATCAACCAAAGCCTACATATCATGCACACATGGGCGGATACATTTCAACTGAAACTCAATGCAGAAAAAACCCAATGCCTAATACTCACCTCACAACACAACACGAACAAATTCACTACCATTAACACACCAAAATTGAATCTTCCAATTTCGGACACCCTAAAAATTCTTGGAGTTACCATTGATCGACACCTAACACTTGAGAATCACGCGAAAAACACTACCAAGAAAATGTTCCACTCAATGTGGAAATTAAAAAGAGTAAGACCTTTCTTCCCAAGGAACGTCTTCCGCAACCTGGTACAATCAATGGTTCTCAGTCATCTAGATTACTGCAATGCACTCTACGCTGGCTGCAAAGAGCAAATAATCAAAAAACTTCAGACAACTCAGAATACTGCAGCTAGACTCATATTCGGCAAATCAAAATATGAGAAACGCTACATTGGCTCCCACTCAAAGAACACATCACATTCAAAATATGTACCCTAGTTCACAAGAATCATCTACGGAGACGCTCCAGCCTAAAAGTCAGACCAGATAGACCTACCACCCAGAAATGCCAAAAAATCATTCCTTAATCTTCACTTTCCCAACTGTAACATAGTAACATAGTAGATGACGGCAGAAAAAGACCTGCACGGTCCATCCAGTCTGCCCAACAAGACAAACTCATATGTGTTACTTTTTGTGTATATTTTACCTTGATTTGTAACTGTCATTTTCAGGGCACAGACCGTATAAGTCTGCCCAGCACTATCCCCGCCTCCCAACCACCAGCTCCGCCACCCAATCTCGGCTAAGCTCCTGAGGATCCATTTCTTCTGAACAGGATTCCTTTATGTTTATCCCACGCATGTTTGAATTCCGTTACCGTTTTCCTCTCCACCACCTCCCGCGGGTCTAAAATACAAACTAACACATGCGTCAACCTTTCCTACCTGAGCACACAATTCTGGAACGCGCTACCGCGCAACTTAAAAACGCACTATGAACTAACTAACTTCAGCAGACTACTAAAGACCCATCTCTTTAGCAAGGCATACCACAAAGATCAACAAATATGAACCCAATACAAATATCCAGAACTGTCTTACAATTTTTTACTTGTAAACTACTAAAATGTTTTATCATGATCATGTTTACTTGTTAAACTACTATTATGTTCTATCATTGTCATGTTACCCAAAATCCTTCTATAATGCTAAATGTATCTTTTCCTACATTCTTCCACTATTCATGATGTATTGTAAGACACATTGAGCCTGCAAAGAGGTGGGAAAATGTGGGATACAAATGCAATAAATAAAATAAATAAATCAATAAATGGTGATTAATTTCCTGCTTATTGTACTAAATCAAATTGTATAAAAATGAGAGAAATCTATGTGGGGGGGGGGGGGCGCTTCCTTGTTCTCAGGGCAATGAACTGGCTTGGAGACAAGGGGATCTCTCTAATCATTTCTTTTCTGTATTTCAGATTTGCAATAGCCTCTGCTTGAGCCACTATTTACTTGTCTCCAGAATAAACTTCTAAGTATTATTTGTCTTATTAGTGTAGGAAATCCAGGGACATCAGCACTCCAGCCGTAGTCAGTTAAGGTAGGTTGTGTGGGATGATTGTCTAACATGTGATAATCATAAGCAGACCCCCACACCCACAAATTTCGGCACACATGTTACAGAATAGCACCAGTTCTGCACCTAACTTACCCCCAGGGGCGTAGCCAGACTTCGGCTGGAGGGGGGTCCAGAGCCCGAGGTGAGGGGGCATATTTTAGCCCCCCCCCCCGGTGGCACCGCCAACCTACCCCTGCCGCTGCCACCACCACCAACAACTTTGACCCCCCCCCGCCGCCAACCCTCTCGACCCCCCCATCCCACCGCCAACCCCCAGCCCCCGCCAGCCGAGGTAAACTTCTTCCGGCGCATGGCGACGGCGGGTTGGCGGCGGGAGGGGGGGTCAAGAGGGTCATCGGCAGGGGGGTCCAGGGTCAAATCTACGGGATCCCAGGCCCCTGTGGCCCCATGTAGTTACACCACTGCTTACCCCACCCCCTTTTACTAAGCCATGCTAGTGGCTGCCATGCGCTAATGCCAACACAGCCCATTAACTGTTTCCGCGAGGGTGGGACACTGTGTGAGGGAAGGAAAAAGCTGTGTTATCCTCTTCACTGCCATCGCTGCGCCTGAAAGTAAAAGGGTTAAACGCGTGGGGGGGGGGGGGAAGGACAGGGAGCTGAGGAAGGGCAGGGAGAATCGCAGGACATGGATGGGACGGCAGGGGGAGAGAAGAGGTGGCTGAAATTGGAGAGGAGGGCAGGGGGAGAAGAGATCGCTGGACAGGAGAGGAGGGGAGGGCAGGGGGAGAGAAGAGATTGCTGGGCAGGACAGGAGGAGAGGGGAGAGAGGAGAATTGCTGGACATGGATGGATGGAGGGGGCATGGGAGAGAGCAAATTTGCTGGATATGAATGGATGGAGGAGAGGGTAGGGGAGAATGGAGAATTGCTGGACATGGATGGATGGAGGAGAGGCAGGGAGATTGGAGAGTTGCTGGACATGGATGGATGGAGGGGAGGGCAGGGGAGAGAGGAGAATTGCTGGACATGGATGGATGAATAGAAGCAGGGGAGAGAGGAAATTTGCTGGATATGGGTGGATGGAGGAGAGGGCAGGGGAGAATGGAGAGTTCCTGGACATGGATGGAGGGGAGGGCAGGGTAGAGAGAAATTTGCTGGATATGAATGGATGGAGGAGAGGGTAGGGGAGAATGGAGAGTTGCTGGACATGGATGGATGGAGGAGAGGGCAGGGGAGATTGGAGAGTTGCTGGACATGGATGGATGAATGGAAGCAGGGGAGAGAGGAAATTTGCTGGATATGGGTGGATGGAGGAGAGGGCAGGGGAGAATGGAGAATTCCTGGACATGGATAGAGGGGAGGGCAGGGTAGAAAGAAGAATTGCTGAACATGGGTGGATGGAGGAGAGGGCAGGGGAGAATGGAGAATTCCTGGACATGGATAGAGGGGAGGACAGGGGAGAGAGGCTGGACATGGATGGATGGAAAATCCACACAGGAGTGAAACCGTTTATCTGTACTGAGTGTAATAAAAGCTTCAGTCGGAAGGGACACCTCACAAAACACCAAAGAATCCACACAGGAGTGAAACCGTTCATCTGCAGTGAGTGTAATAAAAGCTTCAGTCAGAAGGGACATCTCGCAAGGCACCACAGAGTTCACACAGGAGTGAAGCTATTTACATGTACTGAGTATGGTAAGACCTTCGTTGACAAGGAAACACTCACTATGCACCAGATTAGCCACTGAGGAGTAAAACCATTTCCATGTACTGAGTGTGGCAAATGATACAGCACCAGAGAATCCATACAGGAGTGAAGCCATTTAAATGTTCTGAGAGTGGTAAAAGCTTTACTGAAAAAGGAACACTCAACAGACACTGGAGAATCCACACAGGAATTAAACCATTTATCTGCACCGAGGTTGAAGAAATACATGATAATACACCAGAGAATTCATACAGGAGTTAAGCCATTTACATTCACTGAGTGTAATAAAAGTTTCTGTTAGAAGGTAAACCTCAAGAACCTATAGAAATGATAAGTAGTAGTAGTAGAAACCACCAAATGATCCACACAGGAAGGTTCATATAAATATCTAGGAGTGGAGGAAGAAACGACTAGAAAGCTGAAATGGCCGATAAAAAATCAGTAATGACTATTCTAGGAGACTTCCTGCACTCTCATATTGTTTTGGTATTTCAGACTGGCCTCTTAAACACCTGCAAAAACTAGGGGGCCCTTTTACTAAGCTGCATAGACGCCTACGAGCACACAATGTGCATCAATTTGGAGTCATCACCCGGCTACCGCGTGGCCTGGGCGGTAATTTCAAGAGCCACGTGATAGTCCATTTGCTCACGGCTTAGTAAAAGGGGCCCTCACTCTTCCGGGTCTGCCTGTGGTAGTCCCACCCTGAGGAAAAAGAAACCCCCCGGAAATGACTTGCTCAGCGGTAATTGGTTACCATCGGGTTATGCACGCCTACCAGCAGAGGGAGACTGAGAACACTAAAACTTAAACCAGTATAAGGTAGCAGCCAACCCCCAAGCAGAATTCCTACAATTGGAACATTCTATAAACCATCTCCTCAATTCCCACAAATCCTTCCTTAAAGAACGTACAATGCTCTCTCATTACGCTTCGATCTACTACAAGACATTTCAATTAAATAAAAGAAACTATAGTCTAGCCACTCAACAAGTATGGGAAAAGGATTTGAACACCCAAATACCAGAGGAATTATGGAACTCATTTTGGATCCATGGCCCTAGAGCCTCTGTCCGCTTCAATCACACAATCCTTGTATTTCATTTCTCATCATTCACTTTGGACTCCGTCGGATGAATGTTCATGTTCAAAGCAATTGGTTCACTTTCACATATGTTATTTGGAGTAAAATATCTGCTATCCTTCACTTGCCAACTACTATCTCCTTGAAATTTATTATCTGGAAATCAGTTATCCTACCTGAAATATCTGCTGAATCAGACAAATTACCATTTGAATTTCTAATATCTGCTGCCATTAAACTCGTTAATCACTGGAAGGATAACTCACCTCTTTCTTTCCAAATGTGGTGGAATTGAGTTATGTGGAGGGGCATAATCGAACGGAAACGTCTATCTCCATGGGCGTTTATCTCCGAGAACGGGTCCGTGAAGGGGCGGACCGAACCGTATTTTCCAAAAAAATAGACGTCCATGTTTTATTCGACAATTTGTGAGCTGGGCGTTTTTGCTTTTCAGCAATAATGGAAAATGGAAAATGAAAGCGCCCAGCTCAAAAACGAATAAATCCAAGGCATTTGTTCGTGGGAGGGGCCAGGATTCGTAGTGCACTGGTCCCCCTCACATGCCAGGACACCAACCGGGCAACCTAGGGGGCACTTTTACAAAAACAAAAAAAAAAGGAAAAGAGTTCCCAGGTGCATAGCACCCTTCCCTTGTGTGTTGAGCCCCCCAAATCCCCCTCAAAACCCACTGCCCACAAGTCTACACCATTACTATAGCCCTAAGGGGTGAAGGGGGGCACCTACATGTGGGTACAGTGGGTTTGGGGGGGTTGGGCGACTAAGCATTAAGCAGCACAATTGTAACAGGTGGGGGGGGGATGGGCCTGGGCCCACCTGCCTGAAGTCCACTGCACCCCCTAACAACTGCTCCAGGGACCTGCATACTGCTGCCAGGGAGGTGGGTATGACATTTGAGGGTGAAAATAAAAAGTTGTGAAACATCATTTTTTTGTGGTGGGAGAGGGTTAGTGACCACTGGGGGAGTCAGGGGAGGTCATCCCCGATTCCCTCCGATGGTCATCTGGTCATTTAGAGCACTTTTTTGGGACCTGTTCGTGTGAAAAAAGGGTCCAACAAAAGTGTCCTAAATGTTCGCTAAAAACGCCTTTATTTTTTCGATTATCGCCCTAATGCGTACATCTCTCCTCGGCTGATAACCACGCCCCAGTTCCACCATCGCCACACCCCTGACACGCCCCCATCAACTTTGTCCGCATCTGCGATGGAGTGCAGTTGAAAACGTCCAAAATCGGCTTTCAATTATACCGATTTATTCGTTTTTGTGAGATAAACATCTCTCTCCCGATTTGGGTCGAAATCTAGGCGTTTTTCTCTTTTGATTATAAGGTGGATTGTATAATATGCTGAAAACCCACCTTTTCACTGCTGCTTTTAGCCCTTAGCCACTACTCAGTTACCCTCCCCTTGTCCCTTCCTTCCTTCTCACCCAGTACTTCCCTCATCCGTAACTGTCTTGTCTGTCTGTATTATTTAGATTGTAAGCTCTTTTGAGCAGGGACTGTCTCTTTGTGTCAGGTGTTCAGCGCTGCGTGCGTCTGGTAGTGCTATACAAATGCTAATAATAATAAGAAGAACTATGAAAATAATTTAAGATGTTCTTTCCAGAAATCTAGTAAGTTGTTAAGGAAGGGATCCTCAGGAGCTTAGCCTAGAATGGGTGGCAGAGCCGGTGGTTGGGAGGCGGGGCTAGTGCTGGGCAGACTTATACGGTCTGTGCCCTGAAAAGGACAGGTACAAATCAAGGTAAGGTATACACAATGGTTTATCTTGTTGGGCAGACTGGATGGACCGTGCAGGTCTTTTTCTGCCGTCATCTACTATGTTACTATGTTTAGTATATAAATCACAAAGGTCAGCCACTTTGTTATTTGAGAGAGTATTTATACTTGGAATCCTGGATATACATTCACTGTGGTCATGCTTTCTCTGTGACTTGTTTATATCTGAATTTAGCTATATATTTTTGTATTTTCAATTATATTCAATAAAATATTAAAAAAAGCCTATAACCACTCAGAGCTGAAAGTGGCAGAAACATCCGGCCAGAGGTGGCAGCACTGCTGTTCTTGTCTCAGGATAATGACTCTGCTCTCATTGACTCTATGACATTCCAGAGCCCCGCCAGGTTCCGCCCCTCCCACTGCTTGGTTACAAGACTCCTGAGGGAGGGAAAAGCCACACAAGATCCCGCCCCTTTCAAACTGATCCTCACCTTCCACCTGGGGATTGGTCAGAATGTTCCTGGGGTGGAGTGAAGGGGCGGAGTTTCACTTCCCTCTTCTCTCCATTGGAGACACTGACCCAGAGCCCAGAGCTGCCCCATCCCCACGCAGGAATCCCTGCACTGCAGCCCCTCAGGCTCTTCTTCCTGATTCTCCTGCTTTACCAGACTCACTTTCTGTCAGAGATTTTGTAGTCTTAAACAATATGCATGAGATAAATTTGCATCACCTCCATTGCATTAGAATCTATCACCTGCATTATTATTATTATTAGCATTTGTATAATAATAATAATAATATATTGATATTCTGAAAACTTATGGTTTATTACAATTTTTCTGTACAGAGAAGGGTGATGAGAATGGGCGTGCAAGTGGCAGATGAAGTTCAATGTTGACAAGTGCAAAGTGATGCATGTGGGTAAGAGGAACCCGAATTATAGCTACGTCTTGCAAGGTTCCGCGTTAGGAGTTACAGATCAAGAAAGGGATCTGGGTGTCGTCGTCGATGATACGCTGAAACCTTCTGCTCAGTGTGCTGCTGCGGCTAGGAAAGCGAATAGAATGTTGGGTGTTATTAGGAAGGGTATGGAGTCCAGGTGTGCGGATGTTATAATGCCGTTGTATCGCTCCATGGTGCGACCGCACCTGGAGTATTGTGTTCAGTACTGGTCTCCGTATCTCAAAAAAGATATAGTAGAATTGGAAAAGGTACAGCGAAGGGCGACGAAAATGATAGTGGGGATGGGACGACTTTCCTATGAAGAGAGGCTGAGAAGGCTAGGGCTTTTCAGCTTGGAGAAGAGACGGCTGAGGGGAGATATGATAGAAGTGTATAAAATAATGAGTGGAATGGATCGGGTGGATGTGAAGCGACTGTTCACGCTATCCAAAAATACTAGGACTAGAGGGCATGAGTTGAAGCTACAGTGTGGTAAATTTAAAACGAATCGGAGAAAATTTTTCTTCACCCAACGTGTAATTAGACTCTGGAATTCGTTGCCGGAGAACGTGGTACGGGCGGTTAGCTTGACGGAGTTTAAAAAGGGGTTAGATAGATTCCTAAAGGACAAGTCCATAGACCGCTATTAAATGGACTTGGAAAAATTCCGCATTTTTAGGTATAACTTGTCTGGAATGTTTTTACGTTTGGGGAGCGTGCCAGGTGCCCTTGACCTGGATTGGCCACTGTCGGTGACAGGATGCTGGGCTAGATGGACCTTTGGTCTTTCCCAGTATGGCACTACTTATGTACTTATGTACTTATAAAGGGGATGGAACGACTTCCCTATAACAATAAGGAATGACAACTTGGATAGAGCAGCTGATAGATTTGGCTGCTTTGTTTTGGGTGAACTGGGATGACGACTGTGCTGAGGAGAGGGAAAGGGAGTCTAACCTAATTGGGTTCAGCTTTTTGACGTCATTGTGTTCCTGAGGGGAGGGAGAAGGAGGGCTGTGGTGGTGCTGCATAGGAGAGATGAATAGGGGTCTTGCAAGGAGAACTGCAGCTGGAGTGAGTGATGGACCTGGGGAGGCAAAAGACAGGAGGGAATTTCAGGCTTTAGGATGGGGGTCATTCTTTGCAAAAACACTACAATATGCACACTCACACTCACAGACACATGCAATGTCAGACTTGCAAACACACACACACAGTGTCAGAGGGGCGGGATCTTGTCCTCCACTATCCTTCCTCAGGAGTCTTTTGACCAATCAATGCAAGGGGAATAAGATATGCACACTCACACAGACACATGCAATGTCAGACTAAACACACACACACTCATTTCTGTTACTGTCCTCTTGGTGCAGCCCTGGAAACTGTTTTCTCTGCAGCATCTGAGTGAAACATCCGGCCACAGGTGGCAGCAGCTGATGTGTCTCAAGATAAAGAGGGAGTTGGTGCTGCCCAGGAATTGACTCTATGATGTCACTCACAAGGAGGTTAGATTGAGAACAAGGAGGTTAGATTGAGAACACAGCCTGAGAGAGACTCTATGATGTCACTCACAAGGAGGTTAGATTGAGGACAAGGAGGTTAGATTGAGAACACAGCCTGAGAGAGACTCTATGATGTCACTCACAAGAAGGGTAGATTGAGAACAAGGAGGGTAGATTGAGAACACAGCATGAGAGAGACTCTATGATGTCACTCACAAGGAGGGTAGATTGAGAACAAGGAGGTTAGATTGAGAACACAGCATGAGAGGGAGACCACGCCCCTCTTCCATTGATTGGTCACAAGACTCGTGAGGCAGGGAAGAGGAGGCTAAGATCCCGCCCCTCTGATACTGTGATTTGTCAGATTCCACCTAGGGCGGTCCTAATGGTCCAGGGGTTCCTTCCTGCTTCTCTCCACGTGGAGACTGGAGACCCTGAACCTGATTCCCAACAAAGCCCAGGGATAAAGGGAGGGAGTCAGGGCTGGTGGTGTGGAGAAGGGACCCTGGGCTGCAGCTGGAGAAGGGCTCTTGGGGTTTGTGCTGAGCAGGTAGGAGACTGACAGGAGGTGGGCAGCAGGGGACCCAGTGCCAGGCAATGCCACACACAGAAGGCTCTTCTTCCTCATTCTCCTCCCCTCACTGGCACTGCACAATCCATTCCTGGGGCTCTTTATTCCCTCAGGCTCTTCTTCCTCATTCTCCTCCCCTCACTGGCACTGCTCAATCCATTCCTGGGGCTCTTTATTCCCTCAGGCTCTTCTTCCTCATTCTCCTCCCCTCACACTGGCAGGAGGTGGGCAGCAGGGGATGCAGTGCCAGGCAATGCCACATACAGAAGGCTCTTCTTCCTCATTCTCCTCCCCTCACACTGCAACTGCTCCTTTAAGACTCTAACTTTCTGGGATCTCATTACATTCTCCTTTCTCTCCCTCTCCCCTTCCCTTCTGGGGCTGGTGGTGTGGAGAAGAGCAGGATAATGGCTCTTGGGGTTTGTGCTGAGCAGGTAGGAGACTGGCAGGAGGTGGGCAGCAGGGGATGCAGTGCCAGGCAATGCCACACACAGAAGGCTCTTCTTCCTCATTCTCCTCCCCTCACTGGCAGGAGGTGGGCAGCAGGGGATGCAGTGCCACACACAGACGAAATGAGCCTGGCACTGCTCAATCCATTCCCTGCAGCCACTCAGGCTCTTCTTCCTCATTCTCCTCCCCTCACTGGCAGGAGGTGGGCAGCAGGGGATGCAGTGCCAGGCAATGCCACACAAAGAGAAGAAATGAGCCTGGCACTGCTCAATCCATTCCCTGCTGTAGCCCCTCAGGCTCTTCTTCCTCATTCTCCTCCCCTCACACAGCAGCTGCTGCTCTTCTTCCTCATTCTCCTCCCCTGACTGGCAGGAGGTGGACAGCAGGGGATGCAGTGCCAGGCAATGCCACACACACACAAGAAGAAATGAGCCTGGCACTGCTCAGTCCATTCCCTGCTGTAGCCCCTCAGGCTCTTCTTCCTCATTCTCCTCCCCTCACTGGCAGGAGGTGGGCAGCAGGGGATGCAGTGCCAGGCAATGCCACACACAGAGAAGGAGAAATGAGCCTGGCACTGCTCAGTCCATTCCCTGCTGTAGCCCCTCAGGCTCTTCTTCCTCATTCTCCTCCCCTCACACAGCAGCTGCTGCTCTTCTTCCTTATTCTCCTACCCTCACTGGCAGGAGGTGGGCAGCAGGGGATGCAGTGCCAGGCAATGCCACACACACACAAGAAGAAATGAGCCTGGCACTGCTCAGTCCATTCCCTGCTGTAGCCCCTCAGGCTCTTCTTCCTCATTCTCCTCCCCTGACTGGCAGGAGGTGGACAGCAGGGGATGCAGTGCCAGGCAATGCCACACACAGAAGGCTCTTCTTCCTCATTCTCCTCCCCTCACTGGCACTGCACAATCCATTCCTGGGGCTCTTTATTCCCTCAGGCTCTTCTTCCTCATTCTCCTCCCCTCACTGGCACTGCTCAATCCATTCCTGGGGCTCTTTATTCCCTCAGGCTCTTCTTCCTCATTCTCCTCCCCTCACTGGCACTGCTCAATCCATTCCTGGGGCTCTTTATTCCCTCAGGCTCTTCTTCCTCATTCTCCTCCCCTCACTGGCACTGCTCAATCCATTCCTGGGGCTCTTTATTCCCTGCAGCTTTTCTTCCTGATTCCCTTGTCACACAGCAGCTGCTCCTCCTTTATTTAATATGTAAACTGCTTTGATTGTAACCACAGAAAGGTCATATATGAAATCCTGGCCCCTTCCCCCTTTTGCAGTTTGTTTTCTTGTGGAGCAGAGATGAATCACTTGTTTATTCTTTCCAAAAATGCACGGACTATGGGGCATCATTCTGTTTTACAGTTTTGAGATCTTGCCAGGTACCTATGCCCTGGATTGGCCACTGTTGGAAACAGGATGCTGGGCGTGATGGACCTCTGATCTATTGCAGCACGGCGATGCTTATCTTACAGTATGTTGTAAATAAAAGACAAAACAGCAGATCGTAGAGGTTCAAAATCTAAAATGTATTCACTACCCATAAAATAATAAATACATAAATAGTTAAAAGCTTGACAGGGACATGTTTCACACTACCAGGGTCTTCGTCAAGGAATACAGAAAAATGTTTAATATAAATCATCTCTATATATAAAAGGCACCTCCAACATTCTAATGAAGCCTCAAGCCGGAAACTTGAGGCGGCCGAGATATCCAGGTTGGCCATGAGTGTCTACTCGGAGGGAGGGAGGGGAGATGACCCTGGAACTCGGAGGGAGGAGGGAGGGGCTCCTGGCTCACACTCTGATTGTCACACACACACTCTCTCTCACGGACACACTCGCACCCAGTCTCACTCTCTCTGAAACACACACACACACTCGCACATTCACTCTCTCTCACACACTCATTCTCACACACACTCTCTCAAACATACACACTCCGAGGAAAACCTTGCTAGCGCCCGTTTCATTTCTGTCAGAAACGGGCCTTTTTCACTAGTAAATATATAAATTGTACTAACACAGCTACAAATGGTGATGCAAATCATTAAAAAATATGTGCTAAAAACCCCCTGGCAATTATAAACCACAGAGCTCAGCCAAAAAACAGGCATATACAGGTCTCCATCAACTCCATGCAAAAAACACACCTAACAGTATTGAAGAATAGCCATTTAAAACAGATGCCAATGGTGACTCTGCAGAACTCGTACACTGAGCCCTTCTCCCCCCCACTCCCAGTATGCACCTGCCCTCCTGTGGCACCGCTCTCCTTGTTCCATTTCAATTCTTGCCCCTACCTCCCTGGGGCTTATCATGGTATCAGGTGAGTTCCCACCTGGATAGTTCCCACCAAGGACTCCCCCCCCCCCCCCCCCCCCCCACTCCCCAGTCATTTCCCACCCTCTCTAGCCTTGGGCTTTTTTTTTACCGGATCGTCGCTTCTTTCTTAGATCAGGTCTGGAACGAGGAAGTTAGAGCAGCAAACGGATGTGCACAGAGGACAGAATCACTTGTCATAGGTAGAGCAGATACAACAAAATGCTATGTAGAAAATGATGAAGAAAAAGCCAATTTGCTAAATAGATACTTTTGTTCTGTTTTCACTGAAGAAAACCCTGGGGAAGGACCGAGAGAGACTGGCAAAAGTACACCTGAAAATGAGGTGGATAGAGCGCCGTTCACGGAAGAGAGTGTATATCAACAACTTGGAAAGCTAAAGGTGGACAAAGCCATGGGGCCGGACGGGATCCACCCCAGAATACTGAGGGAGCTCAGAGAGGTTCTGGCGGGTCCTCTTAAAGACTTGTTTAATAAATCCTTGGAGACGGGAGAGGTTCCGAGGGATTGGAGAACGGCGGAGGTGGTCCCTCTTCACAAAAGTGGGGATAGGGAAGAAGCTGGAAACTACAGGCCGGTAAGCCTCACTTCGGTTATTGGAAAAGTAATGGAAGCCATGCTAAAGGAAAGGATAGTGAATTTCCTGGAAGCCAATAAGTTGCAAGATCCGAGACAACATGGTTTCACCAAAGGGAAATCGTGCCAAACGAATCTCATTGAATTCTTTGACTGGGTGACGGGAGAATTGAATCAAGGACGTGCTATGGACGTTATCTACTTAGATTTCAGCAAGGCTTTCGACATGGTTCCCCACAGGAGGCTCTTAAATAAACTAGACGGCCTGAAGATAGGACCCGAAGTGGTGAACTGGATTAGGAACTGGTTGACGGGCAGACGCCAGAGGGTGGTGGTGAATGGAGTTCGCTCGGAGGAAGGAAAGGTGAGTAGTGGAGTGCCTCAGGGATCGGTGCTGGGGCCGATTCTGTTCAATATATTTGTGAGTGACATTGCCGAAGGGTTACAAGGTAAAGTTTGCCTTTTTGCGGATGACACCAAGATTTCCAACAGAGTGGACACCCCAGAGGGTGTGGAAAACATGAAAAAAGATCTGAAGAAGCTAGAAGAATGGTCTAACGTTTGGCAATTAAAATTCAATGCGAAGAAATGCAAAGTGATGCACTTAGGGAGTAGAAATCCAAGGGAGACGTATGTGTTAGGCGGGGAGAGTCTGATAGGCACGGACGGGGAGAGGGATCTTGGGGTGATAGTATCTGAGGACCTGAAGACGACGAAACAGTGCGACAAGGCGGTGGCAGTAGCTAGAAGATTGCTAGGCTGTATAGAGAGAGGAGTGACCAGCAGAAGAAAGGAGGTTTTAATGCCCCTGTATAAGACGTTGGTGAGGCCCCACCTGGAGTATTGTGTTCAGTTTTGGAGGCCGTATCTTGCGAAGGATGTTAAAACAATGGAAGCGGTGCAAAGAAAAGCTACGAGGATGGTATGGGATTTACGTTCCAAGACATATGAAGAGAGGCTTGCTGACCTGAACATGTACACCCTGGAGGAAAGGAGGAACAGGGGTGATATGATACAGACGTTCAAATATTTGAAAGGTATTAATCCGCAAACGAATCTTTTCCGGAGATGGGAAGGCGGTAGAACGAGAGGACATGAAATGAGATTGAAGGGGGGCAGACTCAGGAAAGATGTCAGGAAGTATTTCTTCACGGAGAGGGTGGTGGACGCTTGGAATGCCCTCCCGCCGGAGGTGGTGGAGATGAAAACGGTAACGGAGTTCAAACATGCGTGGGATATGCATAGAGGAATCCTGTGCAGAAGGAAGGGATCCTTAGGAGCTTAGCTGAAATTGGGTGGCGGAGCAGTTGGGGGGAAGAGGGGGTGGTGGTTGGGAGGCGAGGATAGGGGAGGGCAGACTTATACGGTCTGTACCAGAGCCGGTGATGGGAGGCGGGACTGGTGGTTGGGAGGCGGGAAATACTGCTGGGCAGACTTATATGGTCTGTGCCCTGAATAGGACAGGTACAAATTCAAGGTAAGGTATACACATATGAGTTTGTCATGGGCAGACTGGAGAATTCCTTTATTAAATGAAAGCGGAAAATCAAATTTCAATACATTACACTGTGCAGTTATAAAGCCAGCCCCTCTATACTTTTATACAAAAATGCAAATTTTACACAAAAAACCGTCCCCCCCAACCCCCCCCCCCCAAACATTCAACTCAACTTCAAGCGTACATGCTTCCACCAAACCCCAAAGGTCTTTACCCCCACCTCCACCCGTTCCCATCGGGCCACTTCCTGGACAGCTCGGACAACGTCCCAGGAGACCTGCTCAGCAGACCTGCACTCCTGGCCCAGGGACACCCCGCAGCGAGCCATCCATAGGCAGTATCTGATGATAACTGAGATTAGAAAGGCGGTACCTGGCTCTAGCCGCCCCGTCTCCCCCTGCCTCCCATACACCCAGTCCGCATAGGTGTAGGACGTGAAGCTGGGGATGGCCAGCAAGGCAGCCACTCTCCGGCAAACCGCTATGGAGAATGGACACTCCTTCAGGAAGTGGTCCATGGTCTCCAGCCGGCCAGCACACTCCCCCCTCGGGCAGTCTCGGTCCTGCTGGTTCCTACACCGAAGGTTTGCCCTAACATACAACCTGCCATGTAGGGACAGCCAAGCAATGTCCCTGTACTTGTGTGGGATGCGTTTGGATGAAATAAACCGCAGGCCCTGCCTCAGCACGGGCTCCGGAGCATCCCTAAGAGCCAGGGGAGAGGAGAAGCGTTGGGAGCGAACCCGCTCCACCCAGATCTCCCTCTGTCCTGCCCTAACTTCCTCCCATGTAATGTCCCACAGCCGAACCAGCTTTACCAAAGATTTATAGTAGCCTACCCCCTCCGGGAACCCTTTCCGCAACCGTCCCACCCTACCTCCCCCCAACCAAGGACCCCAAAATCCCTCCCACCACTGGACAACACTGTGTACCCATCCTGGGGCATTCAGACCCCCCGCCCGCCCCAGGTTAAACTGGATGAAGAGGGAGGAGAATAGCAAGACTGGGTTTACCATTCCCACCCCCCCTTCCTCCCGCGACCGGTAAGTGAAATTACGTCGAACTGGGTTCATCCTGTTCCCCCACAGGAGTTGAAAGAACACGCTGTAAATTGCCGTGAAACAGCGTTCCGGCAGGAGACAGATGTAACTCAGGAACAGGAACATGGGGACCACCTGGCTCTTCAGCAACCGGACCCGGTCCTCCATGGGCATCCGCCACCCCTTCCAGCGGTCCACCTTCTCCCTCGCCTCCGCTATCCTTTGTTCCCAATTTTCCCGCCCGTAATCCCCTCCCCCAAAATACACTCCCAAAACCCTCATTTTCTCTATCCCATCCGGGAACCCTCCACCTAAATTAAACCGTCGTCCCTCTGGCCCCACCCACAAGCTGGTGCTCTTGCCCAGGTTTACCCGAGACCCCGAAGCCTGGGAGTATGCTGCAAGGGTCTCCTGCAGCCTCCTCCCCTCCCTGCGATCCGCCACCCAGACGGTGATATCGTCCGCATAGGCGATGACTCGCAACACATTCCCTTTGCCTACTTCCACTCCTCTGAGCCCGTCCTCCCCCCCCCCTTCCAGCCTCCTCACCAGGGGATCAATGGCGAAAGCGTACAGCAGGGGGCTCAACGGGCACCCCTGCCGCACCCCCGCCGAGATCCCCACCTCCGCCCCCCTCCATCCATTCACCAGGGGAAAGAATCGCGCCCCCGCATACAATAACTGAAGTTGCGCGATCCATTCCCCCGGGAATCCATAGTGGTCTAGGACCTTCCATAAAAAACCCCACTGCACTCGGTCGAAAGCCTTGTCCTGGTCCAAGGCCACGACCAGCCTGCCCTCTCCCACCCGACTACGTTCCAGGCCCTCCCTCACCCAGGCCACTGCCTCTAGCACCCCCCTTCCCGGGACCCCACACCCCTGCGGGGCTGCCAGCACTTCCCCGGAGATCTTCCTCATGCGGGCAAGGAGCATGTGAGCGAAGATCTTCCGGTCGGTGTTCAGAAGTGCAATCGGCCGCCAATTTGCCACATCCTGGGGGTCCTTGCCTTTGCTAAGAAGGACCAAAGCTGATGCCCCCATCGACTCAGGCAAGGATCCCCCTGTTCGTGCCGCCTCCCAGATTGCCAACAAGACTGGCGCCAACTGATCCCTAAACTGCTGGTAGAACTCTGCCGGGAGTCCGTCTGGCCCCGGCGCCGTCCTGCGCCGCAAGGCCCCAATGGCCTCCTGTACCTCCCGCAGCGTCCACGGCCGCAGCAAGGCCCGAAGATGAGGCCCCCCCTTACCCACCCCTGGGGTTTCCTCAATGTACCTCGCCATGGCCTCCTCCCCCAACCGTTGGTCCAAAAGGCCCGCCCAAAGTGGGTCCCCACCACCTGCAAGATACCTTCCCTAGACTGCTGGAGCGTCCCCCCCTCATCCCTTAACCCCTCTACCACCCTCCTCTCCCTTCTTTCCTTACAGCAGTCATAAGGGTTCGGGCTGAGCAGCTTCCCGAAGTCCCGCTCATAGACGAGGGAAGAGTACCGATTGTATTGTACCCGTTCCACCTCCTGCTGCAAGGCCTCAATGTCCTCCCTCTTCCCTCCCCTGGAAATCAAATTGTCCCTTCGCTTCCTCAGAGCAGTTCCTAGCCGGGTGACCTCCCTCCCCTGCCTCCTCGCCTGACGGAGAAAGAACCCCCTGGTGCGGTGTTTCAAAACTTCCCACCAGTCCCCTAGGGAAGGGAAGACACCCTGAATGGATACCTGGTCTGCCAGGAACTCCAGATACTCCTGGTACAACACCCCCTCCCTCAACCATTTCTGATTTAAACGCCACAATCCTTTCCCCAATCCGTGAATCCCCCCTCCCCCCAACTCGACCAGCACCATCTTGTGGTCTGAGAAATCAACCTCTACCACCCTTGGTGCCTTCCCACACGCCCCTCCCCGAACTAAAAACCGGTCGATTCTACTTCTACAAGTGCCCCGGGCAAAAGTGAAACCCTGCGTCCCACCACCAAACTCTATGTGCGCGTCCACCAATCCCGCTCCCTTCATGATCCCTGCTAGCCGTACCCCATCGTAACCTA
Organism: Microcaecilia unicolor; assembly: GCF_901765095.1. NCBI lineage: Eukaryota > Metazoa > Chordata > Amphibia > Gymnophiona > Siphonopidae > Microcaecilia > Microcaecilia unicolor. Next base: position 4,497,454 of record NC_044031.1, read on the forward strand.
CTTGCGCCGCCCTCCTCCCCCTATCCTCCTTCCTCAGGACTGTGTTAAAATCCCCCCCCCAAACTAGCTGCCGTGAGGTGTAAAGGTACGGCCGAATTTTCCCAAACAGTGCTGCCCTTCCCCGTTTGCTTTGCGGCCCGTAGATGTTAATCACCCGCAAAGCCACCCCCCGCAATCTCACATCTAACACCAGACACCTCCCAATTCCCAGCTCCACCACCCTCTGGATCTCTACTTTAAATGTTTTGAAGAGGATGCCTATCCCCCCATACCGTTCCCCTGCCAGACCCCAAATAGAGGGCCCCCATCTCCAGGCCTGCTTTGCCCGCCGAACCTCCTCCAGCGTTCGCAGCCTGGTCTCCTGCAGAAGAAAACAGTCCACCGCCACGGCAGAGAGGCCATCGAACGCCAAGCATCTCGCCCTCTGGGAGGCGACACTAGCCACATTAAGTGTGGCGAATGTTAACAGCAGTCCAGCCATCATTGTGCCGTTCCATACCCCCCGCCCTCCTGGCTACCTTCCCTCTGCTCCATACTACCTCCAGGGATCCCTTCCCCTTCACCCTCCCCTTCCTCGTCCGCCCAGTCCCGGACCCCTAGCTCAAAAAGCCCCCCCCCCTTTCCTTACTTTCTTCCTCCCCTTCTTCCTCTTTTCTTCGCCCACCTCCCTCCCTTCTTGGGAGTCGTCCACTGACCCTCCCCCCCCTGCCTCCTCTCCCGCCCCTTCTGCCCCTTCTTCGACCCCCTCCATCCATCCTGCCTCCAGCCCATCCTCCCTCTCCTCTCTTGCCTTCATCCCTGCCTCCTGTCCTACCCTCCTTTTCTCCCCCACCCTCCCTTCAGCCCCCCCCAATCTGCCCCCCACCTCCCCGACCTCCTCCACTACCATTTCCTCCTCTTCGTCCCTCAAAACCTTCTCCCTCTTCTTCTTCTTCCTTTTACCCGCTGTTCCCTTTCCAGCGTCTGCCATGCTTTCCAACCCATCCTGCCGGCTCATCCCATCCTCTCCTTCCTCTCCTGCCAGTTCGTCACCCCCTCCCTCATCTTCCAATCCCCTAAATCTGTTCTCTACTTCTATCCCCATTCCTGCCTCCCCTCCCCCTTCCTCCCGTACCCCCGTCACCTTCCGTTGTTTTTTTTGACACCCGCGTCCAACCCTCATCTGCCCCGTCCTGCCGCTTCCGCCCTTCCCCCAACCCTTCCCCACCTCCCACTCCCTGTCCCTCCGCAGCTCCTTTCCCCCCCACCCCGGGAACCTGATCTCGCCCTACATTCACTCCCCCCCTCTCCCTCTGAACTGGACCGCCCCCTCCCATGTCCTCCTCTCCCCCGTTATGGGAGGCCCAAGGGCAAGCTCTGAATGCATGCCCCAGACCCCCACACAAATTACACCGGATAGATGCACAAGACTCCGTAGGATGCTCCTTAGACCCGCACTTCCCACACTGCCGTACTGGGCACGACATACTAAAATGTCTGAATGACCCGCACTTGTGACATTGCCGCGGCTGCCCCTTGTAAAAGCAGAGGATCCGATCCCTGCCAATGAACGCCGCGGAGGGAATGTGCTGGGTCACGTGTCCTGCCTGCTTCAGCCTAACCTGCGCACACCATCCTCCCGCCCACACCCTACTGGGGTCAGGGAGTTTGGACAAGGGGGTACGCAATTCTGCATACCGCTGTAGCCAGAAGGCCAGGTCCGCCCCTGAAATGGATTCATTTCGGACCAGCAGGGTTACCTGCACCAGGTCAGGTCTGCTGATCGGTACGGCCCTAAAGTTTCTCCAATCCCCTTTCCCCCTTACCCCCTCGTATTTCTCCCAGAAGACCTCCATGCCTCGCTGGGTCAGAAAACTAACATCATACTCTGGGATATTCACCGGGTGGATACAGGCATAGAGGTCCTCTGGGAGAAATCCTAAACCCAAGACCAACTTCAGGGCCTCATCCCTACTTGGCATCCCCCCCTCCCCCACCCACCTTAACTGAATCACATTCCTCCTTTTGGGAACCTGGCCCCCCCACCCTCCCCCCATCCTTCCCCAATGCTTCCTGCCCCCCCATTCCCCCTGCGCCCGCCCCTCCCACCTACTACCGCCGCAAAGGATGGAGCACCCCCCCACCGTCCCCCTCCTCCATCTCCTGCACTGAGACCCCCCTGCTCCTGCTGCGCCGTACCCCCCCTCTCTCTCTTGCCTCCCCTCTCAGCCTCCCTCCCTTCTCTCCCTTCTGTCAGCAGACTTTGCACATCCCCTGCCTTCACAGTGTGCTTCTGTACCATTTCCCCTGCAGCAAAAAACCTGCCATTGTCCCCTTCAAAACGTTCGCTAGAGACAGTGAGAGCAGGTTCCCCTAAATACTTGTTCCCCTCCCAATGCCCCTGACCCCCTCCCCCGCCCACCGAGCCAACCCTCCCCTCCCGGCCCGAACACTCCCCCCTGGCTCGCACCCCTGCAGCCTGGCCAACTGCAAAGTCAAAGGTACCAGTCAAGTTTCCTTCTGGCGCACACTGCAAGGCAAACACCTCCCGCTCCTCCCCCCCTCCTTCCCCCCCCGGAACCTGCTCTCTGTGCTGGGTCCCTCCTTGCAACGTGCTGCTCCAGCTTTCCCTGTGCGGGCCCGCTGTTTTCCTGGGAACTGGTCTCCCCTCTGGCGTCCTGCTTCGTTGGGACTTCCTGCTCTGCCGTTTTGCAAAGTAAGAGTGGCTTCCCGCACTCCAGCACCACTCGCTCTCCCAAACATGGGGAATCCTCCTGCGCTGTAGCATTCTCCTCTGCGGCCATCCCTGCTCCTCCAGCCCGATTGGCTGGCGCCTCCTGCTCCAATGTGCTGGGCGGGCATGGCATCCCGCCACCTGGCAGCGCAGTTCCTTGCCATTCTGAACTTTTATGTGGGGAACACTGTGTGGCCTCCTGTGCTTTCTCTATGGAAAACCACTCCTTGTCTTCACCTGCCTTTCTTCCTGCATTCTCCTTTAAGAGGCAGCTCCCTGCTGGAACATCTCCACTTTCAGTCCTTAGCCCTGCTGCAGGCTGATTGTGGCTTTGAACATCCTGCTCCTCAGAGCTTTGTGGGTGAGGCCTCCCAGGCATTTTTTCCTTGCCGTCTGCTCCTACTACAGGCAATGGGAACAGGACAACCTCCTCTTCTCCAGGTAAGTTCTCTGTTTCAACCTCCACCACCACTTCTGTGGAAAAAGGTCTCTCTCCTGAAATTCCAGCCTCTGTTTCAACAATTTGAAAAGTCTTGGTGGTAAAGTTTTTTTCCTGTTCTGCTCTCCCACACTCAAGTGCTCTCAATGAGGCTTCCACAGCCCCACCTTCAGTCCTGCTTACTCCAGAAGCTGCCTGCAGAGGCCAAGGTATTGCATGAATTTTAATGTATTTTGGGTGCTAGTTCCTGGCAGCTCCCCTGATGCTTCAATGTTCTGGGGTCCAAAGCCTGGGCTGATTCCTTCCTGCTCTGTTTGTTGTTTCCACTGTACCGAGGCTGACGGGGCCTGTCCCCCCGAGGCCATCCTGTCTCTGTTGATATAGAGTTCTCTCAGAGGATTTCCAGGGCCTTTCCTCAGGGCCCTCAGCAGCTGTTCTTTTCTCTGGAGAAGCCTAAGCAGCCTGGTTTCCTCTTTCATATAGGTCTTGCGATGCTCTGCTGGGGCCAGCCTGCTCAGGGCTTTTGCCATTTTGACTCGCTTCCCCAGGTCCACCACCTCCTTCTCCGTACTTTTAATTCTCTTCACCACTTTAATTATGCCACTGGCCGGGTCCTCTGGATCCTGGCAGTAGTCCACAAGCTCTTCCTCCTCTAGATCGTCACTATCCTCACTGCTTTCCTCCTCCACCTCCGGCAGGGCCTCTTGACAGATCTCCATTACCACTCTTTCCTTCTCAGACCAGCTCTTCTCTAGGGTCTCCGCCAGCTCTCTCTCCCCCTCACCTGCTGGACGTCGTGCGGCCGCGAGGGGGGTACCAGTCCGGCTTCCTCCCTTGGAGTCTGGCCCTCTTCTATCCACAGGGCTCCTTTCCCTCCTCCCTGCGGCACTGCAAGGGAGGAGACCGCTTTTCCTGACCCTCTGGTCCCTGAGCCCAAGAGGCCCCATGGCCTGGGCCTGTCCTGGGGAACGCTCCCCAGAGGCCCTCCACATCCTTGGGGAGGGAGTTAGGCCTCACTCTCCTCCCACTGGAAGTCTGCAGAGCTCTCTGAAACACCTCCTTCCACCTCAGCAGACTGGATGGACCATGCAGGTCTTTTTCTGCCGTTATCTACTATGCTACTATGTTACTATGTTATAAATCGTAATCAGCGTGTCATTTTGAGGGACTGAATTAGGTTGAAATCTAGTTTGGGGGGGTGTGTGGGGGTCATTTCCCCCCCCTCCCCCACATGAACTACACTTTAAATTTAACTATTTATTTACTTATGACATTTAGATCCCAGATTAAACATGAATGAGGTTGAAACCTAGTTCGGGGGCTGGGGGGGGGGGGCATTTGTGCCCCCCACATGAACTGCATGTCTGGAAGGGGAAAAGGATGTGTAAAAGATAATGTTGAGGGGGGGTGAGGGGTTACGATCTGGAAGAGAAAAGAGAGCGAGATTACTCGCCTTAAGTGTTTTGTATTTTTTGAGTTATGGGTGGGAATTGTCCTCTCCGGTGTGGTGGGAATTGTCCACAAGAGAATTGGTGGGTGGGAACTGTCCGGTGGGAACTGTCCAGGCAGAACTGACCTAGAATCCTCATCACAAACAGAAATAGGAGAGCATCTGCATGTTGGTCTGTGTCCTGTTCCTTTGCCGCACTGGCTCTGACTGCTGAATTTGAGCCTTGGGGGACACCGTAGAACCTCACGGTTCAAATTCAGCAGTCGTTGTGGCAGAGGCGCAGGACCTAGAATTCTCAGCGAGAGGGCAGGTGCATACTAGGGGTGGAGGGAGAGAGGAGATGAAAAGGGCAAGTTGAGGAGGGGGTGCTGCAGGAGGGACAAAGAGGAAAAGCTGGCGGTGTCAGGGTTGAAACTTGGCTGAATTTTGGGGATTCCATAGGACGGGAGGAGTTCCGTATGGGAGGGAGGGAGACAGCTGGTGATATGTATTGGCAATATTCACAAATGGGCAGATGATCAAAGAGCAATTCTCTCTGTTGCTGGGCGGGAGGTTGGGTCAGGGTTCCTGCGGGGGCTGCTGCATTGGGGTGGAATGGGGACCTGCTAGCATGCAAATGTTTAGCGTGCTGGTCGCATAGGTTTAGCATGCATTTACATGTTACTTATGCTAAGAGCCCTGTTTTGCATGCATTTGCATGCTAGTTGCGTTCAGAGCCTGCAAGCACGTTGTTTCACGCGCTCAGTTGCTCTGATCATGGGGTGGTAGCAGCCTCTAGCGCCTGTGTTTGCTTCTGATCATCGGCCCAAAAGAGCTGTGGGGAGAGTGTATATGCAGTGGGGGGGGGGGGGGGGGGGGGGGGGGGGATGGCTATGATATCTGTGAGTGCTGAGGATGTTGAGAGAACAGTGGAGGGTGTGAGCTGGGGGCTATGTGGGTTGGGGGGTATTCTGAGAGAGCTGTGGAAGTTTATGTGCTGGGGGCAAGAGGGATTTCAGAAAGATCCAGTGTGTGTACTATGAGAGAGAGCTCTGGGTGTTTTTACTGCTGAGGGGGGACGGGGACTGCAGATTGACAGAGGTATGGGATTTGTGTGCTGTGGGAGGAATGGGGAGGTGGAATTCTTGGAATGAGTAAAAAAGGAAATAAAGGTTGGGGCAGAGAAAACTGCTGGGTGGGTGGGGGGGGGGGGGGGGTCAGCTTTCTTAGGGAGGGGTTCATACTAGTTGGAGACTGAGGGGATGGGGTAATCAAGCCTGAGCTGGGAGACGGCTTAGGCGGAGTCAGTCCTGGAGAACAGAAGAGCTGGGTGTTAATGCCGGGGGAATTCTACACAAAAAGATAGATAAAGCTGAATCTTTAACAAATCTGCACAGTTCCAACCCCCAAAACAAAGGCAGGAGCTGAAATCTTATGCATTCTGAGCACCTCCCCATGTCCCTGACTGTGTTTCTGGTTTGTGTTTCAGATGCGGGTGACATTTGAGGACGTCTCTGTCTCTTTCTCCCAGGAGGAGTGGGAGTATTTAGATGAGGAGCAGAAGGAGCTTTGGAGGGAGGTGATGAAGGAGAACTATGAGATCCTGATGTCTCTAGGTAAGGGTTTCCCGTTATTCTTAAAATCTCTTCTCAGGAGTGACTGGCAGTGGGTGAGTCTCACTACAGGAAGCCGGTGTGACTGATAATGAGTGATGGCGAGATGACATTAGTACCTGGGGTGGGCCTGTTTCTAAGATTCTTCTGTTTTCATTGGAGTATTGTTTCGATTCCTGTCTGTAAAACCTTCAATAACTATGACTCTGGCATCTTAGGGTATCCTATACTTTGTTTTTCACAATTGCTCACTCGGTGGGACTTGGGGGTGATTGTGTCTGATGACCTTAAGGTAGCCAAACAGGTAGAAAAGGCGACGGTCAAAGCCAGAAGGATGCTTGGGTGGATAAGGAGAGGGATGCAATTCTGGAGACCACACCTACAGAAGGATATAAACAGGATGGAGTCTGTCCAGAGGGCGGCTACAAAATTGGTAAGCGGTCTCCGTCATAAAACATAGAAAGACAGGCTTATGAACCTCAACATGTATATGCTGGAAGAGGCGTGAGAGAGGGGATATGATAGAGATGTTTAAATACCTCAGTGTCGTGGATATACAGGAGGCGGCGAGCTTTTCTCAAATGAAGGAAAACTCTGGAATGAGGGGACATAGGATGAAGATGAGGAAACAGGCTTAGGAGGAATCTACGAAAGTATTTGTTCACGGAAAGGGTGGTGGAGGTCATAGCAATGAAGACTGTCAACTGAAGAAATCATGGGACAGGCACGTGGGATCTCTTGGGAAAAGGAGGAGTTAGTGGTTTCTTAGGAAAGGCAGATTGGATGGGCCATTTGGCCCTTGTCTGCCATCATAAGTATTGCCACACTGGGACAGACCAAAGGTCCATCAAACCTTGCATCCTGTTTCCAACAGTGGCTTAATACATTTTATGATGCTTATCCCAGAAATAAGCAGTGGATTTTCCCAAGTCAATTTAGTTTAAATATATTTTATTGAAGAGACAACTTCCATTTTGCAAGCTAACACAGAGAAATAGAACAATTAACTTTGATCTCCAAGAACATTTTACATTTTTCTTCCCTCCCTTCCTCCCCCCTCCCCCCCCCCAAAGTCTCCAACAGTTTTATTGATGGTATTTCAGAAAGAACATTTCCAAATAACGAATAGAGATAAGATATACAATACAAGTGTGTGTGCGACTCTCGTAGAATAGAACAATCTACCATTAAACATTTCTCCAGCATTCTCCTCCCCCCTCCCCCCTCCCAAAATCCCTCATAAACTGCTTTTCACATTGCTTGGTCTAGGCCTTCATAAGTACACCTCCACCAACACTACCCGTTTCACTCCACTCATTATTTTATAGACCTCTATCATATCTCCCCTCAGCCGTCTCCAAGCAATTCTATTTGCTTTCTTAGCCGCCGCAGCACACTGAGCAGAGCATTTCAATGTATCATCAACAACGACGCCGAGATCCCTTTCTTGGTCGGTGACTCCTATCGCAGAACCTTGCAATACGTAGCTATAGTTCGGGTTCCTCTTTCCCACATGCATCACTTTGCACTTGCTCACATTAAACATCATCTGCCATTTACCTGCAACGCATAATTAAACTGTGGACTCATTTGCTGGAGGATGAGGTCAAAGCAGCTAATATAGAGGGATTCAAAAGAGGTTTCAAAGTTTCTGGAGGAAAAGCCCATAAATAGACTTGGGGATTCCATTGCTCATCAGTGGAAAATGAATCATGAGAAATAGATCTGCTTTTTGGGATCTGCCTGGCACTTGTGACCAGATCGGCCACTGTTGGAGACTCGATGGAGGAGCTTAGCCCAGCTCAGCATATTGTATAAATTTACAATCCATAAAATGGTGGACTACTGTGTAACTCCTAAGATTCCTGCCCTTCTCTCTGTGAAGCAGAGTCTCCCCAACTCTGTAATACATCAAGGCAGGTGCATAGCTATGTGGGGCCACGGGGGCCTGGGCCCCTGTAGATTTGCCCCTGGACCCCCCTGCCGCTGACCCAACCCCCGCCAGCCGAGGTCCTTTTCTTCCCAATCCCGTGCAAGGCTTCGTTCTAGTCTGACGTATAACGTAGCCTTGCGCGGGATTGGGAAGAAGGGGACCTCGGCTGGCAGGGGTTGGGTCCCCTGTCAGCAATGGTAGGCAACGGCGGGTTGTAGGCGGCGGGAGGGGGGTCGAGAGGGTCGTTTGGCGGCGGGGGGGAGGAGGGGGGGTTGGCAATGGGGGGGGGGTCAAAGTTGGTGGCGGGGGGGGGGTTGGCAATGGCGGGAAGTCACCTCGGGCTCTGGACCCCCCCCTCCCGCCGAAGTCTGGCTACGCCTCTGCATCAGGGTAAGGTCATCAGGAGTTCATAGGCAGAATTCCAGCTGAAGTTCTTATCTAACATTGCACTTTCAAGCACAGCAACAGGGAGGGGTGAAGAAGGAGGTGAAACAAGCCCTAGGGCTATCGTGCAGATTTGTAGCTCTGGGTCGTGAGATTGGTTTTGCAGGAACAAATGTAGCCAGATGTTGTTTTTAGATAAGGGGGGCACCGCAGAGACGTGAGAATTGTCACGTACACACAGTTAGATAAAAGAATAAAAGGAATGTTTTGTTACCTCAGAAACAGGAACTTTGCAGGCACTGAGAAGCGATTTGCTTCCAGGCTGGTCTAGTTCCTCTCACAGGAAGAAAGAGACTCTTTTTGCTTGTTTGTAGACTAGGCTGAGAAGTTGACCATGAAACAGTTCTATTTTACTTAAAGCTTAAGGCTCCTGATGTCATTAGGTTTTTAGTTTAATGAAGAAATTAGTTCGGCAGCTGACATAGCGATAAGCAAAAGCTTTAAGCATACCGAACATCAGAAGCCTTTTCCTAGGAGTCGCCTAGTGGTTAGTGCAGTGGACTTTGATCCTGGGGAACTGAGCTGGATTCCCACTGCAGCTCCTTGTGACTCTGGGCAAGTCACTTAACCCTCCATTGTCCCTGGTACAAAATAAGTACCTGAATATATGTAAACAGCTTTGATTCCATATCATCATGCTGATCAATCCATAGACTGGTGGGTTGTGTCCATCTACCAGCAGGTGGAGATAGAGAGCAAACTTTTGCCTCCCTATATGTGGTCATGTGCTGCCGGAAACTCCTCAGTATGTTCTCTATCTCAGCAGGTGGTGATCACACACAGCAGCAGCTCTGGCTAGGTCTCCAAGCCTAATTTTTAGGTTTTGTTGAGTACCTGGGGTTGAGGGCTCTTCTTGAGCAAGTGCAAACCTGGTGGTGCCAGGTCCCTCCTTTTCTCCCCCCTCCCACTGGCTCCGTTAAAAAAAAAAAAAAAAAAGATTTTTGAACGTCCTTAAAGGCGTTTATTTCGACGCTTATTTAAACGTTTATTGCAGCTACTCACTGGGACACCAGGTCGTTACAGCTCGGAGCGGAAAGCAGGTAATTTTTACCTTTTTATAGCGGGCAGGGGGTTCCCCAATTGATCTCCACGTGGCATATGGCGTCGGAGGGCGAGGGCGCAAAGAGTCGCTCCCCGGATCGCTTGGGCGCTTCTAGAGGGGATGCGGGGGTCTTAAAGTCTGATTCGCCCTTGTTGGGTGACAGTTTCGTGACCGATGAGTGTCCCGGTCCTTCCTCCGGCGTGGCGGTTTTTCCCGCCATAAACGCCCATCCCCCGCTGCTCGCCTCCGCCATCTTGGCCGGCCACGCGGCTCGGACGGCTTCTTCTTGGGCCGCCCTTGAGGTAGGAGACATTAATGCCATGAACGCCCTTAATTGGGCGACGGCACAAAGGCGGCTAAAGTTAAGCGCCGTTCTTCCCGCGCGGCTCCTTCGCGGAGTGTCGCGCCGGACGCCATCTTGGATGCGCAGCATGTCTCTCCCCCACTCTTGCGAGCGCCGGTTGAGGGTGCGTCTAGGGCTGTAGCCCAGGCTGCGGAAGTGCACAGTCTGGGGGGTTTCTCCCCCGAGTTTGTTTTGCTGCTGCATCAGGCCTTCCTTATGCAAAACGCTGCCCCTGCTCCTTCGTCTGGTAAAGAGGTTGAGGTCCCCGGAGGTAAACGCCCTCGAGTTGATTCCCAGGCCTTGGAGGACTTTGTCTCCTCCGATGTAGATGAGGGCAGCGTATCTGAGTTCTCCCAACGGTCCTTTGCGGATTCCTCGGAGGAGACGGATCCCCGCTCGGTTGGAGCGGATGACCCCTCTGCAGCGCGGCTTTTTAGCTCAGAGGATTTGCCCAACCTGTTAGTGCAGGCCATGGGCATTTTGAAGATTTCCTCTCCGGAGGACGTCTCTCCCTCAGCCCCTATTGGCTCTGCCATTATGCTGGGGACGAAGCGCCCGCCTAGAACCTTCCACGTGCATGATGCCATGCACACCTTAATTTCGGCTCAATGGGATGTCCCGGAAGCGAGCCTTAAAGTGGCTAGGGCTATGTCCCGCCTCTATCCTTTGCCTGAAAGTGAACGTGAGGCCTATCTGTGGCCTACCATGGATTCTTTAATCACTGCGGTGACTAAGAAAACGGCGTTGCCGGTGGAAGGTGGCACGGCCCTAAAGGACGCCCAAGACAGAAGATTGGAGGCGGCCTTAAGGTCGTCCTTTGAGGCGGCTGCTTTAAGTTTGCAGGCCTCAGTTTGCGGCTCCTATGTGGCCAGGGTGTGCCTGACTATGGTGCAGCGGGCTTCCCCCTCGGATCATTCCTTGAGGGCTGATTGGCCGGCCCTGGAATCGGGCTTAGCCTATTTGGCAGACTTGCTGTATGATGTCTTGAGGGCCTCAGCTAAAGGCATGGTTCAGACAATCTCTGCGCGGCTGTGGCTTTGGCTGAAGCATTGGTCTGCTGACCACGCCTCTAAATCCCGCCTGGCTAGATTGCCTTTTAAAGGCAAGCTGCTCTTTGGGGTCGAGCTGGACAAAATCGTGACCGATCTCGGCACGTCTAAGGGCAAGAAGTTACCAGAGGTCAGGGCTCGGGCTAGTACTCGCCCCGGTACCTCCAGAGGACGGTTTCAGGAAGCCCGTCGGTACCGCCCGGGCAGGTCGGGCTCCTCTGCCCCCTCTTCCTTCAAGAGGAATTTCTCCCCCAAGCAGCATTCCTTTCGCAGAGACCGCCGTCCCGGAGGTGCTCCCTCCGGTCCTCCCCCAGGGTCTCGTACCCAATGACGGGGCCTTGGTCCACGCCCCAGTTCAGATTGGAGGACGGCTGTCCTCGTTTCTGGGCGAGTGGACCACAATAACTTCAGACGCTTGGGTGCTGGAAGTCATCAGAGACGGCTACAAGCTAGAGTTCTGCCGACCCTTAAGAGACGGGTTTGTACTCTCTCCCTGCAAGTCTCCGGTCAAAGCTGTGGCAGTGCAGCAGACCTTGGACAATCTGATCCGCCTGGGTGCGGTCGTTCCGGTGCCAGAAAGTCAGCTTGGCAAGGGGCGTTACTCCATTTACTTTGTGGTACCAAAGAAAGGAGGTTCTGTACGGCCTATCCTCGACCTCAAAGGGGTCAATCGGGCCTTGAAAGTTCGGCACTTTCGCATGGAGACTCTCCGCTCTGTTATAGCGGCAGTGAAGGCAGGGGAGTACCTGGCATCCTTGGACATCAAGGAAGCGTACTTACATATTCCCATCTGGCCTCCTCATCAACGCTTTCTGCGTTTTGCAGTCCTGGGCTGACACTTCCAGTTCAGAGCCCTCCCGTTCGGGTTGGCTCCTGCTCCGCGGACCTTCTCCAAAGTAATGGTGGTCATCGCGGCCTTCCTGAGGAAGGAAGGAGTACAAGTCCATCCTTATCTGGACGACTGGTTGATCCGAGCCCCCTCTTATGCAGAGTGCGGCAAAGCTGTGAACCGGGTGGTTGCTCTTTTGAGCTCCCTGGGGTGGATCATCAACTGGGAGAAAAGCCAGCTGCGCCCAACTCAGTCCCTGGAGTATCTGGGAGTTCGATTCGACACCCAAGTGGGCAGAGTGTTCCTGCCAGACAATCGGATTGTCAAGCTTCAGGCTCAGGTGGACCAGTTCCTACTAGCCCCTCCTCTTCGGGCTTGGGACTATGTGCAGCTGTTGGGCTCTATGACGGCCACGATGGAAGTAGTGCCCTGGGCCAGGGCTCATATGAGACCACTACAACACTCTCTGCTGCAGCGCTGGACTCCGATGTCGGATGATTATGCTGTGCGCCTTCCCTTGGACCCAGCAGCGCGCAAGGCACTGAGCTGGTGGACGCAGACAGACAAGTTGGCTGCAGGTATGCCTCTGGTGACCCCAGAGTGGATTGTTGTCACGACGGACGCCTCTTTGTCGGGCTGGGGAGCCCACTGCTTGGGAAGGACAGCGCAGGGGCTCTGGTCTCCTGCAGAGGCAAAGTGGTCTATCAACCTCCTGGAACTCAGAGCCATTCGGTTGGCGCTTTTGGAGTTCATCCCGGTACTGGCGTTGAAGCCGGTACGGGTCCTGTCGGACAATGCCACGGCTGTGGCCTATGTCAACCGCCAGGGAGGTACCAAGAGCGCCCCTCTAGCCAAGGAGGCTATGAATCTATGCCAGTGGGCGGAAGCGAACCTGGAACAGCTGTCAGCGGCCCACATTGCCGGAGTCATGAATGTCAAGGCGGACTTTCTCAGTCGCCATACCTTGGAGCCCGGAGAGTGGCAGCTATCTGCTCAGGCGTTCTTGGACATCACGAAGCGCTGGGGCCAGCCGAGCCTAGATCTGATGGCGTCATCGGCCAATTGCCAAGTGCCGCGCTTTTTCAGCAGAGGACGGGACCCTCGATCCCTGGGAGGAGATGCTCTTCTCCAACAGTGGCCGACACAAGAGCTTCTCTATGTGTTCCCGTCCTGGCCCATGTTGGGCAGGGTGCTAGACCGGGTGGCAAAGCATTCAGGCCGGATAATCCTGGTGGGTCCGGATTGGCCCAGACATCCCTGGTATGCGGACTTGATCAGGCTCTCAGTCGACGATCCTCTGCGGCTGCCAGTGGAGCAGGGCCTGTTACATCAGGGTCCCGTGGTGATGGAGGATCCCTCCCCCTTTGGTCTTACGGCCTGGCTATTGAGCGGCAGCGTCTGAGAAAGAAGGGCTTCTCAGACAAGGTCATCACCACTATGCTGAGAGCGAGGAAGCGCTCTACTTCTACTGCTTACGCCAGGGTTTGGCGTATCTTTGCAGCGTGGTGTGAAGCAGGCTCACTTTCTCCCTTCACTGCTCCAATTTCTTCAGTGTTGGCGTTCCTGCAAGAAGGTCTGGAGAAAGGCCTGTCGCTCAGTTCCCTTAAAGTCCAGGTAGCGGCTCTGGCTTGCTTCAGGGGCCGCCTGAAGGGTGCTTCCCTGGCTTCGCAGCCAGATGTGGTGCGCTTTCTCAAGGGAGTTAATCACCTGCGCCCTCCTCTGCACTCAGTGGTGCCTGCGTGGAATCTCAACCTGGTGCTAAGAGCATTGCAGAAGCCGCCTTTTGAACCCTTGTCGAGGGCATCTCTGAAAGACCTGACGTTGAAAGCAGGCTTTTTGGTGGCTATCACTTCAGCCAGAAGAGTTTCCGAGCTCCAGGCACTCTCATGTCGAGAGCCTTTTCTGCAGTTCACTGAGGCAAGAGTGACTATTCGCACAGTGCCTTCCTTCCTGCCCAAGATTGTTTCTCGCTTCCATGTGAATCAGCAGCTCTGTCTCCCTTCCTTTCGTAGGGAGGACTACCCAGAGGAGTACTCTGCTCTTAAATATCTGGATGTGAGACGTGTCATCATCAGATACTTGGAAGTGACCAATGATTTCCGGAAATCGGATCATCTGTTTGTCCTGTTTGCAGGTCCTCGTAAGGGTCTGCAGGCTGCTAAGCCTACAGTGGCAAGATGGGTCAAGGAAGCCATTGCAGCGGCTTATGTGGCCGCGGGGAAGGTGCCGCCTATCCAGCTGAAGGCTCACTCCACTAGAGCTCAGGCGGCCTCGATGGCAGAGGCCGGGTCCGTCTCCTTGGAAGAGATTTGCAAGGCGGCAACTTGGGCTTCGGCCCATACCTTTTCCAGGCATTACCGCTTGCTTGTGGCTGCTCGGGCGGAGGCCCGGTTTGGAGCTTCAGTGTTGCGGTCAGGGATTTCTATGTCCCGCCCTGGGTGAGTACTGCTTCGGTACATCCCACCAGTCTATGGATTGATCAGCATGATGATATGGAAGGTAAAATTATGTATCATACCTGATAATTTTCTTTCCATTAATCATAGCTGATCAATCCATAGCCCCTCCCAGATATCTGTACTGTTTATATTCTGGTTGAATTTTAGGTTCAAGTTTAGTCTTCAGTTACTTCAGGAGGACTTCGTGTTCAAGTTCTTTTTTCACTTGGATTCTTCGAGACGAGTTTGTGTTACAGTGAGCTGCTGCATTCCTCTCCCCTCCGTTTTACGGGGCTGGATTGAGACATAAATTCTGCCGGCACTCCCTCCCGCTTCGTGCGGCTGTAGGGCAGCTTAGTACCCCTTCCGCTTCGGCGGTGTTTGGGTCAGTCAGCTCCTCCCGCGGTTGCGGTTGCAGGATAAGCCAGATCCCCCCGCATCGGCGGGTGTGGTGTCCCTCCCCCGCTCCGCGGGGATGAGCTGGACGGATTCCCCTCCCCCACTTGTGTGGGGATGAGCTGGGTTAATTCCCCTCCCCCGTTTCGGCGGTGGTGAGCTGGGCAGAGTGTCCCTTTGTGGGTGTAATTCTCTAAGTGCTGAGTCCTGCGGATGGAGCTTTGATATCGACATACTGAGGAGTTTCCGGCAGCACATGACCACATATAGGGAGGCAAAAGTTTGCTCTCTATCTCCACCTGCTGGTAGATGGACACAACCCACCAGTCTATGGATTGATCAGCTATGATTAATGGAAAGAAAATTATCAGGTATGATACATAATTTTACCATGTAGTTGCAAAAACCTCAGAAAGGCGGTATATCAAGTCTGGGGAACAAGCACCCTGAAGGTTTAGCCTTGCATCTTGCAGCCTGTCTGATAAAGAGCAGTTATAGGGCTAAACGATATCTATGTACAAAGACCAAAATGTGCTTTTAAATATCAACTTGAATATAATCATATATTCTGTATTCATCCCTGGTAGTGATTAGCTTGGAAATGTATTCCCAACAGGGAGGGGGTGGAAAATTTACAATTAATTATACAGATTTTTTATTGAACTCGTTAAACTTCTGTTCTCCTACAGTACTATACAATGCTCTTTTTTTATTTATTTAGAAAAAGATGACCCTAAGAACAGTAATGCAGAGACACATAAATGGAAGCTCAGTGAGAAGCCTGAAGAGGAAAAGATGTTATCAGAAAGAGAGAAAGAAGAGACTTCGTCCTGTTCTGACTGGAGAGAAAAGGGAAAAAATCAAAATAAACAAAAACCTTCAACAGGAGGTGAACATTGTACCAGTAATATCACACAAACAGTGGAAGAACAGACAAACCAGATGAAAGTTCAGAAATGGTTGTGTGATGGATGTGAGATATTCCTTAATGATCATTTAACTCTGAAATCACATCAGAGATCCGATACTGAAGAGAGACCATATACAGGTACGGACTGTGGGAAAACCTTCAGTCAAAAGAGAGAACTACAGCAACAGCAGAAAATATGCATAAGAGAGACCCACTGTATAGGTTCTGAGTGTGGGAAAGATTTCAGTAGGAAGAAAGAGAAACATGAGAACAATAATAAAGAAACTAGAGTGTGTACAACGACAGTAGATGAGAAAACCTTTATCAATAAAGGAAGCGTTACAAAATACCAGAAAAATGACACTGATGAGAGATTATCTGCATGTTCTAGTCGTGACAAAAGCTTCAGTCAGGAAGAAAATGTCATAAGAAATGCAAAATTCCACCCAGAAGAGATACTAGTTTCAAGTGCTGAATGTAAGAAAAAATTCAGCCATAGAGAAACATTCACAGATCATAAAACAGCTCAGATTGGTGAAGAATCAATGACTACTACTAAATCTGAAAAAGTCGTTTACAGAAAGACAGACCTCTCAAATTACCAGAAAATTCAGAAAAATGAGAGCTTGTATACTTCTGCTGACAGTGGTACAAGTGGTTGCTGGAAAAGAAACCTCCCAATGCACAAGAGAATCCACAAAGGAATGAAACCACTTCACTGTACTGAGTGTAATAAAAGCTTCAGTCAGAAGGGAAACCTCAAAATACACCAGAGAATCCACACAGGAGTGAAACCATTCATCTGCACTGAGTGTAATAAAAGCTTCAGTCAGAAAATAAGCCTCACACGACACCAGAGAAGCCACACAGGAGTGAAACCATTCATCTGCAGTGAGTGTAATAAAAGCTTCAGTCAGAAAACAAGCCTCACAGTACACCAGAGAATCCACACAGGAATGAAACCACTTAACTGCACTGAGTGTAATAAAAGCTTCAGTGAGAAGGGAAACCTCACAAAACACCAGAGAATTCACACAGGAATGAAACCATTCATCTGCACTGAGTGTAATAAAAGCTTCAGTCAGGAGCAATACCTCAAAAAACACCAGAGAATCCACACAGGAATGAAACCATTCATCTGCAGTGAGTGTAATAAAAGCTTCAGGCAGAAGGGAGACCTCACAAAACACCAGAGAATCCACACAGGAATGAAACCATTCATCTGCACTGAGTGTAATAAAAGCTTCAGTCGGAAAACAAGCCTCACAATACACCAGAGAATCCACACAGGAGTGAAACCATTCATCTGTACTGCGTGTAATAAAAGCTTCACTCACAAAACAAGCCTCACAATACACCAGAGAATCCACACAGGAGTGAAACCATTCATCTGTACTGAGTGTAATAAAAGCTTCACTCACAAAACAAGCCTCACAATACACCAGAGAATCCACACAGGAGTGAAACCATTCAAATGCAGTGAGTGTAATAAAAGCTTCAGTTGGAAAATAAGCCTCACAGAACACGAGAGAATCCACACAGGAATTAAACCATTCATCTGCAGTGAGTGTAATAAAAGCTTCAGTCAGAAAACAAACCTCACAATACACCAGAGAATCCACACAGGAATGAAACCATTCATCTGCACTAAGTGTAATAAAAGCTTCAGTCAGAAAACAAACCTCACAATACACCAGAGAATCCACACAGGAGTGAAACAATTCATCTGCACTGATTGTAATAAAAGCTTCAGTTGGAAGGGAAACCTCACAATACACCAGAGAATCCACACAGGAGTGAAACCATTCATCTGCACTGAGTGTAATAAAAGCTTCAGTCGGAAGGCAGACCTCACAATACACCAGAGAATCCACACAGGAGTGAAACCATTCATCTGCACTGATTGTAATAAAAGCTTCAGGCAGAAGGGACAGCTCACAATACACCACAGATTCCACGCAGGCATCAAACCATTTATTTGCACTGAGTGTAATAAAAGCTTCACTCATAAAACAGGCCTCACACAACACCAGAGAATCCACACAGGAATGAAACCATTCATCTGCACTGAGTGTAATAAAAGCTTCACTTATAAAATAAGCCTCGCAATACACCAGAGAATCCACACAGGAGTGAAACCATTCATCTGCACTGAGTGTAATAAAAGCTTCACTCAGAAAACAAGCCTCACAATACACCAGAGAATCCACACAGGAATGAAACCATTCATCTGCAGTGAGTGTAATAAAAGCTTCAGGCGGAAGGGACACCTCACAATACACCAGAGAATCCACACAGGCATCAAACCATTTATTTGCACTAAGTGTAATAAAAGCTTCAGGCAGAAGGGAGACCTCACAAAACACCAGAGAATCCACACAGGAATGAAACCATTCATCTGCACTGAGTGTAATAAAAGCTTCACTCAGAAAACAAGCCTCACAATACACCAGAGAATCCACACAGGAGTGAAACCATTCATCTGCACTGAGTGTAATAAAAGCTTCAGTCGGAAAACAAGCCTCACAGAACATGAGAGAATCCACACAGGAATGAAACCATTCAGCTGCAGTGAGTGTAATAAAAGCTTCACTCACAAAATAAGCCTCACAATACACCAGAGAATCCACACAGGAATGAAACCATTCATCTGCAGTGAGTGTAATAAAAGCTTCAGTCAGAAA